>NW_009260667.1:3070259-3092380 GCF_000687185.1 Egretta garzetta
AATTGAAGCCTGTGTTTTAGAGAAGGAAAAAGTAAAATTCTATAAAGTTAAACAATAACAAGGGTAAATATGATGTTTTAATTTAGTAGAAATTGCTGCCCTGCAGAATTTCAAAATGCATAGCAAATCAGCATAGTACATTAGATCATTATACATTTTTAAGAAGTTTTTGTAGCAGACACTGCAAATTGGTGTTACAACGACAAATGAGAATTACTTTTTAAAAATAAAATGTTGTACAGAAAACTTGTCTCTCCGAAAAGATTTAACAAGAAATGCTTATAGAAGATCTGTGTATTTTTTGAACATGTTACTTCCCAATATATTTTTCTGTTTGAATAAAACAATGGAAGAGTAGGCTGTCTTTGTAGTCTTAATATTCACCTGTGTTAACATATACAGTCCTAGTCAAGATCATGGGCAACAGTAGTATTTAAACACCATTTAACATAAATACACAGTTTTCTTTTTGAAGAGCTTTAAATACTAACTTTTTTCAAGTGGAGATTTGTTTGAAATTAATGCAGGATTTTTTTTTAGTTTGAGCACATTATGTACTACAATTTTCACTTTTAGAAGGGTGACTCATTTCACTTTTAAAATGGAAGAGAAAATGGTACTAGTAATTGAGAGGAGTTGATGACCCAAAACAAAACCATAGTAATGTTTTTGTAAGGAAGGTAGATAATTGTGTCCAGGTGGTTCCCTCCTCAGGCAATGTTTTCCTTAGTCTTAGCAAGATAGTTGGCTTTGGCATGCTGATTTAGGTAATGATACCAAGTTACTGCTTACTTCATCTTTCTGCACAAGGATCTTAGTAGGCAAGAGCAATTCCTCATGAAATGTTCATCAGGCTGGCTACCGCCTCCTAGTTTTTTTGAGGCTGCTTTAGTTTGATCAGCTGGTTCTGGTCTTAGTTTGATCAGCCATAGAGTTGTTCTAGGTGGTATTTATCTACACATACACCAGCTGAGTAGCCAGCATGTCCTATTTTCACTGTTCTTCAGCATAGAAGCATCTCTTTGACAGGAGATGAATGGGGATATGACAAATATGTGTAGAAGCTGCATGTACAGTATCATGTCTACCGTAACAAGGACTGGATCATAGTAAAAAATACTGCTCTAGGCAAGCTCTCTGTAATCCAGTACATTAATCTGTCATTCGGCATATTAGTAGTGCAGTAAATCATCAGAAATGTTCTTGAAGATTACATCAACGTTTTTGAAAAAATCCATTCCATTGTATTTTTGTAGTTGAAATCCTAGCTTTAATATGCTTTTCTTCTTTGATAGGTCTTGTGCTTCTTTTAAATTTCCATTGTTTATATTTACTGGCTAAAACTGTGAAACATGGTACCTGAATTTGACTCCTCACTGGTAGGATTTCTTTTTTAAGGTACTGAGCTCTTGTTAAGCTCTAGGAATTAGAGATGCTTGGCAATACTGGAAGTTAGGTTACTAATATGCAAGTGCCTGAATAAGGATTGACATACCTAATATTAAGCTTCAGCATTTGAAAAAAAATATTGCCTACACATGAAACTTAATTTAAGGACTAATTTTTACAGCAAAGAAATCTTTGTGACTTCTATTTATACTTTGAAGTCTGTATTTCAAACCTGATTCCAAACGTGAAGGGGATATAAAAAATAGCAGTCAGGAAGCTCAGGAACTTGATCTAACGTGTTCCATTTCACATGTATTTTTAATTAAGAAATTATACCAACCTGCCAGATTTCAAGTAAAAAGAAAAAAAAACGTTTAAGTCTATTCTACATCCACAGTACAGGAACAATGCAAACTTTTTTTGCCCATGCATGTAAATGTTATTCAACAATGAGCGTAAATCTTAAGAAAACTAGCATAATGGAATATGCCCAGACAGTTGTCATTTACTGTAACTTCAGCTTGCTTTTCTGATAGAAATCTGTCTCCTTTTAGATCATTAAAAGAAAAATTACTTCTTTACAAAAGTCACTCTAAAACAGGTATTTTAATCCTAGCATGCAACTAAAAATACTTTTGATGCAGGGCTTCATTTTGGTACTGGTTGCAATGTTGAATTAAATGAATGTTTTATGAAGTGTTCTTCAAATTGAAAAAAAAAGTGAATGCAAATGGCTGGTTTTGTTAAGTTGAATTATTGTATTTTTTAATAGACAGGATAACAGCATATCATTAGTAAAAGCCTGCTGGAACGAACTTTTTACGCTTGGTCTTGCACAATGTTCACAAGTTATGAATGTGGCAACTATATTAACTGCATTTGTTAATCACCTTCACGGCAGTTTACAGCAAGGTAAGGTGTATACTGTGCACATTGCCAGACTTGGGGAATTACTTCATGTTTTTTAAGTTTTGAACTGCACAGAAGCTTTTTACTTATCCTTCAGTTGTTAATGAAAATTTATTGTTTATAAGTGTTTTGTGGTTAGTACTGAAACAAAATAATACTAGAAAATACAGCTCACAAGATGGAATTTTTAGCAATTTTGCAGGTCAGCTATGCTAGTACTTACCCAATTTAAAAAAAAAAACAAACCCATCTATCTAATATAGCTTAACATGTACTGTGGTTGTTTTTATTGTGTGTCTGTATAATGTCTAATAGTGTTCTGCTGTTCTGTTAATATACATCAGCTCAAATTAAGAATATTTCAGGCAGCATCAACGTTAAGAACACAAGTGTACTGTGAATGAGTCCTCTGTATCAAGGGTATAAAGTACAGAATGACCCACCTGTCCTTGCTGTTCATAGCTGTGAAAGAAAGCAGCTGAATGCCAACTTGGCGATGCACTCCCTTTACGTAACTTGGCTTGTTGATTTCTGTATACCAGTTTTAGACTACATGCAAGTCTTCAACAGATCTTCACTAAGTGTACTTCGTTCCTTATTAATCCTATGTCCTGCACCTTTTGTGTATTTTCCATTCAAATGAAAGAGATGTCAGTTGGCCTCCTCTTTCATTTACTCTACAGTGAAGGGAAACGTTCTTCTGAGTGGTAGGGGAGTCTTCTAGCTAATCTTCTTTGTGTGCTTGTGAATGCTCACAAGGTTGTCAGCATTAAAAGCTCATCAGTCAAAACCAGTATAATCATCTGTGCATAGTCTTAACACATTTTTAATAAGGTAGATGTACATACAAAAATGTTAGCATTTTCTGGTTTAACTAGATTTTAGGGTTCTTTGCTGTTATGTGGATGAAAATTCACTGCTGTTAATAGTATGCAAAACCAGATTGATAAGCTGTAGAAAAGCAGCCCACAAGACTAGATTTTTCCTCTCCTTTTATGATAAGGGAATTAAAAAATTATTTCTGAGAGATTTTCATGTTTTAAAAATATCCACAAAATCCTCCTATAAGTAACAAAATTGAAACAATTAACAAAATTGAAACAAATTGATTAAACCACTGAATGTAATGGATCAGCTACAGATATTAACAGATAAATCTGTGAATGTCTCTAGGAGTGATACAAGTGGAATTTGGGAACTTACTTTGCTCTACATAGTTTTTAAGCATGTTCACCAAAAATACCCATAATACACCAAAAATAGTCCATAATTGTTTGTGTCAAGATTATTCAGACCTAGTATGTGAGTTCACAGATGGCGCAGATTTCCCACTGTTTTAATCTAATACAAATCACTATTTCTAAAAATCCAGTGTGACCACATTTTTTGCATGTGTGTTGACTTGGGGGTTTTATATTTTATGTGTGTGTTGACTTAGATAAGCTGCCAACAGACAGAGGAAAATTAGTAATGGAGCATATCTTCAAACTGCAAGAGTTCTGTAACAGCATGGTTAAGCTTTGCTTAGATGGATATGAATATGCGTATTTGAAAGCGATCGTCCTCTTCAGTCCTGGTATGTAATTATTCCAAATGTAAAACTTTAATCTGTGCTATTTTTTGCCATATAACTTCTGCCTGTTTCATTATATGCAGTTACTATCACCTGTAGAATTACCACCTCAATTGTTGAGGAATCTGGGAAGGTGTATTTATTCATTTATTGCTTTTCACTCTGTGCCTCCTTTCTGGGGTACTCTTTCTGAGGACCTGCGGTTTAATTTTCAGAAGTGTTGCTCTTGCACATCCAGCAGAGGTGGATTGAAGTTGGGTTTTTCTGGGCATCGATTCTCATGTGCAAAATTACAGAAACATACCACCTCACTTCACATAGGTATTTTGAAAATAAATACTACATACAGCATTTCTGGTGAATGAACACCACAAACATTCCCTTACGTTATTATTTCTGTCTTCTGAACAGTATTTGCCTAACATACTCCAAGTAACATTAATGGACATACGCTAGACAGCAAAGATAAAATAATGATTTTTTTTTTTTTCCTTCTGGGAGATTAGTCTACAATATGGAGGAAGAAGAGTCCCCTGCTTATGACAGATAGTGACTGAGTAGTTAGATTATGTACCACATATGCCTGGACTCTAGAAAATTACAAAATTAATTTTCTTTATTTGAAAATTGTAGCATTACCTTTTCACTGAAGGCATTCAGATATTATGTCAGTATACTGCAGGTCTTAGATTAATCATTCAGAATTTAGGGATTTAATATAAAACCAAAACCAAATCTTTTGATAAAAGAAAAATGTACAAACCTCAAGTACTTCCTATATCTCCAGGAATTTTTCACTGTCACATTTAGAAAGTAAATCTTCAGTCACTCCATTTTGCATTAGAAAGATTTAAAAGCATCAACAGATTCCTTAATCCTTGTACCTCTGCCTTTTTTAGATGCCGATGTCCCATAGAAAAGATCAGAGCAAATTTTAAAAAGCTGTCTGGATCTTGGTGACCTGCCCCCCAGCAGTAGTTTAGGATACGGAGGAGAACTGGGTATTTGGTTCTTGTCAGTTCTGTAGATTTATTAGATCTGAGAAGAACTAACTTTTTCCATTCAGTTGCAGTTGACCATTTCACAGAAAAATTATTTGAGGTGAGAAAATCTTTTGGAACTTGGACACTTCCCAAATGTAAATTTTAAGCAGGTTTTCTGATATATAGATAGATAGATGGATAGATATTTATTTATATAAGAATTGAGAGATTCTTGCTTTGCAGTTTCCCTCGTATTTACATGATCTTTTCCATATGTAGTGTCTCCAAGGAGTATCCACATTTCCCAGTAGAAGACCCTGCGTATCTTCCATTGCTTTTTTTTTTTTTTGTTTTGTTATTGCATTAGTGGAAGGCTTCTGAGATGAACAATGTTCCTGCAAATAAGAGGCAGTTTAAGTGGTGTCAGAAACCTACAGGAAAGATGATAAATTCTTGGAGGATATCCCAGTGATATTCTTCCGTTGTGGATCACTAAGGAAAATCTGATCCTGAGTGTTTTCACTGTAGAACATAATCCTGCTGTCAGTCCTCATGACTAGGAGAATTTTGCGTGGGTTTATGTGTTTGCTTCTACAGTCCACTGAAGCACAGAAATTATTTCAGTTTTCTGATAAGCAGTACCCACCATGAGTTTAATTGCAGTATTAAGAGCACATGAAAATGCAATTTTTTTTTCTGATGAGGACTCAAGTGTTGCCTGGACTTTTCACCATTATTTCAGAAGAGGCAGAGACTTTCTTTAAGTGGAGGGTGGGAGAGTTTGCTTGTTTAATTTCAGTAGATAATGCTTGCAGGAGACTTAATTCTTGTTTAGGTGTTCCTTACCCCAAAACAGTGTTTTCATGGCATTCCCATACTCAGAACTGGTACAGTTTGCTCCAGGAAAGAAATGAAATGATGGAAGAATACCTCAAGCCCATTTGTCTGTACAGTGTCTGTTAGGATTTATGACAGAATCTGTTGGCCTGTCTGAAGAAATCAATGCTCTTAGACACTAGAAAATGTTTCTCTAGGAACCTTTTATACTTTGTCATGATTTAGCCCCAGCTGCTCACTCACTAACCCCTGATGGGATGGGGGGAGAATCAGAAGAGTAAAAATGAGAAAACTCCTGGGCTGAGATAAAGGCAGTTTAATAGGTAAAGCAAAAGCAAAGCAAAACAAGGAATTCGTTCCCTGCTTCCTATGGGCAGGCAGGTGCTCAGCCATCTCCAGGACAGCAGGGCTCCATCACGCGTAAAGGGGACTTGGGAAGACAAACGCCATCACTCTGAATGTCTCCCCTTCCTTCTTCTTCCCCCAGCTCTATATGCTGAGCATGACGACATGCGGTGTGGGATACCCCTTTGGTCAGTTGGGGTCAGCTGTCCCAGCTGTGCCCCCTCCCAGCTTCTCGTGCCCCCCTCCCGCCCTGCTCGCTGGTGAGGTGGGGTGAGAGGCAGGAAAGGCCTTGGCTCTGTGTGAGCGCTGCTCAGTAGGAACGAAAGCATCCCTGTGATATCAACCCTGTTCTCAGCACAAACCCAAAACACAGCCCTGTACCAACTGCTATGAAGAAAATTAACTCTATCCCAGCCCAAATCAGCATGCACTTGCAAAGCAGTACTTACTTATTTGTTTAGTCTGAAGTTAATTTGGATCCTTCCGATTACATTTGACAACACAAAAGCTGGAAGGAAAAATATCGTGGGAAAAGATTATATCCAGCCACTTGACTGAGATCAATTTTCTTTAGCTCACGTGCTTTCAGGATCACATTCCTGATGATTTGTAGCTGCTTTAATGGCAATATGTTTTCAGTATTCTTGATCCTATGAGCCATATAACAAACTCTTCATATACCTGAAAGTCGTGTTCAGTACCTTGAACAAAAGGGATGTTCTGGCAGTGATTCACAGGCCAGAAATTACAATTCCAGGTATTTTACTGCTCTGCTACAGGACCGGGGCTGGGCTGCACAAGCAGCAGAGTCCTAAGGTAAGAACATCCACTTTAGTAGGCCCTGCTAATTTGCTGTCTTCCATAGCTGGAGACATGAAGATTACTGAAAATCTTCTGTGCCGAGCCAGCTGTTTGACTGTCACAAGACAGCCTTGGGCAAAGAGATGAGCGTAAAGGGAGTGCCTAGAAGACTTTGCATCTTTATAAATGGCTACTAGTGTACTAGCAGTGGTCTTCAAACTGTTGTTTTCGGAAGTTGACTTCTAGGCTGTGTTTCTGACATTGCTCTAAAAGCAGCAGCAGGAAGCAATGCATATTGCATGTAAACGACAACTCTTCTTTACGAGCTTTAAGAGCTTGTTAACCTCTTGTCCTCTGCATAAATCTGAAATCGTGCTTTCAGAAGGACTGAATTACTGTATAGGACAAAATACTCCTCTGTGAAATGATGTGTTCAGGGGAGCCCAATGTATCACAAAACTGCTAAATTGCTCTGAAAGCTTCTGTATCTGCAGAGCTAGACCAAAAACTCCTGGGTTTGTTGACAGAAGGCCATCTATTTGGAGAGGAGGAGTGACTGTTAGAAATAATCTTTTACTTGGCATAATTTGGCAGCTTGTTTATGATCCCATTTCTCAAAAACAAAATTGCATGATTTTTCATGCTACTATGACAGTAAAATATTTACATTAAGATAGATGGATAATAAAAATTACAACTACATAAAGTGTTCAGAATTACCGGGTAATAATTTCCAAATGTGATTTGGCAGTTAGGTTAATATCCTTTCATTTTAGCAAGATTTAAATTTCAAGTGTTTAAATCACTCCTAAAAATTATGTTTAGCATGTTTGAAAATTTTACAGCAAACAGTTGAGAAAGAATGATCTGCTAGTTACCTTCTGCGGTTTTTAGCAGACAAATGGTTCATAGCCTTTCATTCTGCTTTTTCCACTGATCTTAATTTTATCCTTCACTTCCCACCCAACTGCTATTTCTGCATACAATATTCCAATAAATGTCAGTGTATTGAGACAATGCTGTTCTACTACTACCCAGAGAACACAGCTGCATCATCAAGATTGATGTAAACATCGTAAGCTCGGCATTTATTTGAAGTCTTCAGAATGTTTGGGTGTATTCATAAAAAAACAAAGTAAAACATAAACATAGAGGAAAAGAAATATAAGGAGGCAAAACTGTGTCCTCCACTAAAACTGTGAAGTTGCTACAGCGACCAAATTTTGATTTCAGTATGCCTATAATTAGATGATCTGCATGGATTTTAGTGCATCTTACATAGAACAGGTATAACAATGTAGAGTGGTTTTTTTTCAGATCACCCAGGTCTAGAAAATGTGGTACAGATTGAGAAATTTCAAGAAAAGGCTTACATGGAATTCCAAGACTATGTAACAAAAGCATATCCAGATGATACTTACAGGTCTGTAAACTTACATGCTTACTTGATTGAGTCTCTTTTCAGAGAGATACTGATTTGTATAGTATTTCTTGTACTAAATACGCACGCTTCCTTGTTACCTCTCTAAAGGTAAGAAATTAGAGCACTTCAAATATTATGCATGTACTCATACATATCATATTATTTATCTACTCAAATTACTCATTTCCAAAATGAAATCTTGGAAATAAAATAAATATTTTTAATGTTTTCATTTTGAATTGTACCTACCTGGAATATTTCCTCATTTAGTCTTAAGTCCAAACATTATACAACCCATGTAATTGACAGGCATATTCACATTTTTAGTACTGTTGAAGACATGACTGCACATCAATTTAATACTCTACTGATTTAAATATTTCAGCCTTTCATGAACTAGATGTAGCAAATTTTGACCAGTATTGTCCCGTTAATTTTTTCTCTTCTCTTGCTGATAACGTGACTGTGAATAACACCAAAATCTGTGACCACAAGTAACACTCTTTACCAAACTTGTTTTCCAGACTGTCTAGACTTCTTCTCCGATTGCCTGCTCTTAGGCTGATGAGTGCTGCCATCACCGAAGAGCTGTTTTTTGCAGGACTAATTGGAAATGTTCAGATAGATAGCATCATCCCATATATTCTGCGAATGGAGACAGCGGACTACAACTCCCAGATAATTGGTCATGCCGTATAAAAGTAGCAGTCAAGGATTCTGTACCATGGCAGTCATGGTGATGTAAATGCATACCCTGTCTCCAAGAGATGGCAATAAGCCTTCCCGTGCACCTTTCCAAAGAAGGCTGATATTCCTCCTTTCCAGTACACTTGGGAAACGTGGTGGAGTGTATTAAGGAATATAGGATCGCTTCCTATTTTTCATCTGATCTTCACGGACTTGTAAATTAACTTGATATCTGAAGAAAGTCAAGAATTGTCCATCCTATTTTTGTAGATAGATGAACTTGGAATATTTGTTTATGGAGTCCAGGCTTGTGAAGAAACTGAAGCAGCTTTGACTGGACTAAGGTATCTGAACTTAGTTTGATGTTTTAGAAAAATAAATTAACTTTCCTCTCTGAGTTGTGTTTTCAGTGTTTTGCTACTAGTTCCTTCTCACTGATAGAATGGAAAATACATGATCAAACATCAAAAAGACCGGTGTTTCCATGGAAACAAGACGGTGATAACTAAACATAGTTGTTCCTGTTGTTTTGAAGAGAGATTTGTTTCTTGTTGAACGAAAACACTGGACACCATTACAAGTGCAGGGAAAGTAGAGGAAGTTCACATTTTAAAATACCCTGATGATATGTTGATGCAGTTGATCAAAAGTGACGCAGCAAAGGGTAGGTACTGACTGTTTTGTGGATGCAAAGGAATACTGTGTTGTAGTAGTATGTCTTGGTAGACATCAGCTGGTTTATACTATGAAAACTAACAGGGAAGTGTATACTGCAGGTATTCAAAGACAGCACCCTCCTGTTTTTTCTGGTCTCAGAAGTTAGAGCTTTTTCACACTACCCCTCCCTCTATCTTACTCAGCGCACAACAATGGAAGCGTTCTAGATGCCTCTTAACTTGTGTTCATGTCTTTATTTTTTTTATTATTGTCAGCCTTTGGCTATGTAGTTCTCTTCTCCAACCAGTCTCGTATGATTATTTTTTAAATTCGAGTTTGTCAAATCCAGTGCCCCTCCCTATGGGAGCATGGTCTCTGCTGCTTTTCCTTTCCTTATTAGAAATGGGTCTAGATACTTCATATATGTTGCCTGAATCATACTCCACAGCTCCATCTAAGGATGGGTTTAAATGTTTTTCTGTCTTGAGGCATGTGCCTCACTGACAAGTAACATTGACATATGGTTGTTCTTGCTTCCTTTTGCATCAGGAAGTTAAACATTCCTAGCGCGTTTAATACCCATTGCTTAAAATGAGAGGAGTATCCTAGTAAAAGTGGTGGTCTACCTGTGACACTAGCGTTTAGGATTATCTAAATCTTGAATCAAGGCTGAGTTCTGTTTATCATAAACCTTCTCTTTCTCTTGCAACACTGGGTGAAGAAGAGCCTCACCCAATCAAGAAACACATGGTTGCACCAGAAATTGCTTAGCCAAAAGATGAGCTTAAATGGGGGCTTTTGCCCACTCTGCACTGGCAGCTCCAAGGCCACCCTAACACCAAGAGACTACTAGATGAGGCTTGGATGAGTTCTGTGGGTTTTCTTAGCACCTGAAGATCTCAACCAGCCAAAAAGAATCAGAGAACTGCCTCTGGCACTGAATTTCTGTGGTTTTTTTCGATTCTGCTCACTGAGCTGCTTGGATCTTCCTCCACCCAAACTCTGTAATCTGAGGCTGTACTACAGGACCGGTCATATCCAGTACCACAGACCAAAGCACTCGGTGCTGAGGGCCCTTGATGGGATGGAAGCACCCCCCCTTGCTCTGCTTTGGCACTTACAGACTTGCTGGAGGGCAGCTTTCAGTGTTGGAGCTGGCCATGGCAGCTGAGCTTATCCCACATTCCACCTTCCGAAGGGTGCAGGATTCAAGCTCTTCATCTGTGTTCCCTGGAGAGCAGTGTGAGGACTACTCCTCTGCGTTTCAGGAGGTATGCACCTCATCAGCAGGGCTTATGGAAATCTGAAAGACAGTTGCTGCCAATATGCTGTGCTTGTTCTCTCCCTGGGGGTTAGAGGCCTGTCTTGCTATCCGTGGGACCAGGTTGCAGGTGGGGAGGTACATCATTCTTCAGCTCAGCTCTCCTTAGAAATTATGACCCTGCTTTCTAGCCCTGTGCTACTCCTAACCCAATTCTGGCCCCAACAGGCATGGGACATTTGCAGTCCTCTGGGGTAAACCTTTTAAGGAAGCTGACAGCACATCACTCCTGAATATTTTGGAGGTGGTTTCCTAGGCATTCCAATACTCTTTGAAGTTTTTTACTCCAATATTCTCAAGATTCATGTAACCCAGATAATAGTAAGATGGAAATAAAAGCTTGGGTTCCTTCTGAATGCAGTACGTTGTGCAAATCTCTCTCACATCCTTGCAGAAATCTTCCACCCTGCAGCTTGAGCCTCAGGTGTGATTTACAGTTCTTTGTTTACAGCTGGCCAAAAGATTCAGCTGATGCAGCCTCTTGCGTGGTACCATCCAGCTGCAGAAACAGCTGGGAAAATACCACTATTTCTATTGACGTAAATATTTAGCAATTGAATCCCTCGGCTCATCCAACTTTATCATAGAACCGCCCAGGTTTGAAGGGACCTTGAAAGGTCATCCAGTCCAACCTTCCGTGGGAAGGGGAGCCTAGAGGAGATGATCTAGCACCCTGACCGATCACATCTTGAAAACCTCCAGTGAAGGAGACTCCACCACATCCCTGTGGAGTTTGTTGCAGCAATTGATTGTTCTCAGCATAAAAAATTTCTTTCTTACATTGAGATCTCCAAGACTTTTCAAAGATTATACACAGTGGCCTTGCACCAGTGTCAGCCACTTCTTTTAATACCCTAGGGTGGATTTCCTCTGGGCCCATGGATTTATGTGGATCGAGCCCTTGCAAGAGGCTGCACACCAGCCCTTCCTCTGCTACTGCTTGGGTCAACACGTGCATTGTCATAGCCACTTGATCCTGTGCTCTTCAATCCAGCTATGCTGGCAAAGACAGAGGCAAAGAAGATAGCGAGAACCTCTGCCTTGTCAGCATTATTAGTGAGTAGGTTTTCTGCCCTGTTAGGCAATGGGTCTGTGTCTCCCTTGTGCTTCTGCTTACTGCTCACATATCTGAAGAATGCTTTCCTGTTGGTCTTGACATCTTCAGCCAATTTCAGTTCTAGCTGAGCCTTAGCTTTCCTGACCACATGCCCTAGCAAGGTTCCTGTATTCCTTGATGGGTATTTAGCTGCCTTTCTATAGCCAGTATACTTCTGTTTTGCTTTTTGGGGCTTTTTTTGCTTTTTTTGTCAGAGCACTATTTTAGAGGAGATGGCCTCAGACCCTTACTTTCTCTGGATTTCTGTTCTTGCTTCCTCTTTGTGCCCTAGTCTGAATACAAGTTAGCCTACTTCAGTAACGTCTGGACTGCCATTACCACTGACTGCTGGGTCAAGACTACTTAGGATGTGTTAACTCAAAAGCACAAGAACCTTGGTCATGTTTCACATCAGGTTGTTTAAATTCATGTGTTTGAAACATGTCCTTGCTGTTCTTTTTGATGCCCATCACCTCTGCTGGGCAGCAGAAGATCCAAAGCCCAATGGCTGAGTTTTTCCCCTCCCACATGCAAATCCCTTGGACTTCATCTGGCATATCTGCCAGATCACAGAATCAGGAAATTCACCCATCCATGTTTTTCTTGTTAAATGCTGTATTTTCAGGTCTGAGATTTCCTGTCACGTGTTGGGTAGCAAGAGAACATTGTCTTCTTATTCGCATGGGACAGAGACTTTCAGAGTATCTTTAATCTAGTTCTCTTGACCAGCTGAGAAATCAAACAGGATAACCGTCTCCAAACTAGGTAACGGGCTGTATTGCGTCTCTTGAACAGTATGGTTGAGTCCCCATCAGGGGTCAGGAGATACTCTTCATAGTTCTCAGACTACATTTGAGGCTTTGCTCAATAATATCTCTTTCACATCTTTGCAAACTGGACAACTAGTTCAAGAAATCAACCAAAGACCAAAGAAGTTTCTGCCAGCCACCTTTTTCTAAGAATACTGGGATGCTTAATTATCTGTGGTGTGGCCATGTACATGGCTATGTACGTAAAGAAAAGTTGCCTGTCTCAAAGAGCTCCTAGCTACTTGTGTGATGTCCATATATGCCATAACCACATACCCTTCTCCCAGGCTATGTGTGGCTGACAGAATATTGTAACTGCTTGCTGTCAAGGCAAGGAAAAGGGAGAGATACGAGTACACACCGGGGCCAAACCCCCCCATTTTATGTTCTTGGATACCTCTGATGTTTGGACCTCTGTAGAGCAAACGTGCATTCACACAACGCATTGCAAAGAGCTCTGGCTACTGGTAAGTAACCTTTTTTCCCCAAAAGTTTTCTTACATTTTTTCATAATAATAAATTTTCATCGTAAGTTCAGTATTGATTTAAAGGCAGGGTGCAACCGGCCTGTGCTGCCTGGCAAGTAATCTCTTTTGGCTTCATGATGACCTAGAAGGTAGGGAATCCGTACTGCAGGTTGTTGCTTCAGTGTTACTCACTTTGCTCATCAAGATTTTTCATTAATCATTTAAAAATAATTTCATTAATCATTCTTCAACTATCAAGTCACGCTTTTGATAAGGAATGAGGTATAACTGGGTTTTCTCAGGAATGGGAGCTTTAAAACAGGTAAATTAATACAGGGATGAACATGGGTTTTCCTTATTTCTGGATGTGAAGCGTGGCAGTCATCTGAGAATAATGCAGCAGCTCATTAGGCTGAGCAGCGACATTCTGGGTTTGTTAAGATAACTGCTGCTCAGTTAAGTGGAGCATATTAAGTTACCTTCAGCTCAGGCCCCTAGTGTTTCTAACAGCTATTTCTTTATGATGACACGGTCTCACATTACCACCTGTGTGATTTATCGTCATTTATAGTCTTGTGAATAAACATTGTTACTGAATGACAGGCTGGCTAATACTACTGGTTTCTTTCATGCTGTATAGTAAAACTGCTAATCAGCTAACAAAAATGGAAATACTGAAACTCACTCCACTGTGGATGTTAAAATATCTCATTATTTTTGTCATCCCTTCCTTTCACCTTTAATTTATTTTTCAACTTTTTGATCTTCAGCAGTCTGACATTTTTTCACAACCAACCAGGATTTAACCAAACTGTGGCATTTACTAGCCAAAAATTAAGAAGTCTTTTTGCCAATGAAAGGGCAAGTTTGGTTTCAACAGCTTTAAAATTTTCAATATTAAGAGCAAGAAAAATCATTTTAATATAAATCACGTGAAAGGAAAAACAATTTTACACATTTTAGAATCCTGTCATTAAAGATGGGAGCAACGTTACATATTATAAGCTTCCTAGTTCAAATATTTGTCATTAAAGTATGTTGTACATACATTATGTGGGTTTAGGTTGCTTGTTTCATACTGGTAACGTTCCTAGTGCAAATAATTGTTATATTTTAAACTTTTTCCAAAGTACATTCATTGCAATACCTCCTGCAGTTACAAACTTGCCTGTCCATACACTTACTCTCTTTGTGTGATCTTCAGTGTCAGTGAAAGTCAGTCTGTTCATTTTGCAACTCGTCTGTTCGTTTTGCTCAGCCGTTGCAGTTTGCTAGTGCATCAGTTGCAGTGTAAGCATTACAGTGTCGCTGTAGTTGTCTTGCCATTATATAAAAAAAATCACTGTAAATGTCTTGAAACCTGGCTAAATTGGCAAATTCTATTTTGGCTGTATTTTTAAAAATAAATAGTAACTTTCTATTATAGAAAACAATTGCAATAACCTATGACTTTGTTAAGTGTTTTGTATGGGTTGACTTACAGACCTGACTCAGTCTATATGATTACAAAGAGTGTGGATCTTCCACGCTTTTATTACACAGTGTAGTATTGTCGATTACGTTCAGTCTCTGGGATTTGTGATAGCTGCACTATCTTGCTGTTTGCTAATCTTTCTTGCTACTAACCCTTTGTTTCCATGCTTACTACTTTCTAGCCTATGAATTTGAAAACTTAATAATTTATTGTAAAATATAATTTACCAATTTTTTGCTTCTTAAAAGACTACATAAAAATATGTATTGTAATGAACCCCAATCACAGATCTTCATGTCTTATAATGCAATCGTGTATATTTGGAAATGATTATTTGATTCATTATGGAACAGTTTTAGGTTGGGAGTCAGAGCGTGGTTGAACACAGGTTTTTTTCTTTTGAAAGAAATACAGACTTCAGGTGTTCGGGTTTAACTATCTCATTTTCAAATATTAATGGATAAATAATGGATTTATTAATGTTAAAAAATCGTGAAATTATCACAAGTTTTGGTTTACTCCAGAACTGATCTCTCAATGATAACTGAAAAAGTGTAATTTTTTTTTTAGTCTTTGTCTTCTATTATAAATGACTGTGGTGTTTGTATGAATGTGCAGATAGCCCAGAACAGCATCCCAAATGAGAAATGAGCTACCATTCTTTCCATGTTTAAATTCTGAAATGTTTTTATCATGAAGTAAATTAATTACCCACTGACACACTGCAGAGAAAATGCTTGTAAGATGCACTGGTAAAAGATAAAGTTTGGATGATGCAACGAGTTTACTAATTATGAGAGCTGGAAATAAGCATTTAGAGTCTCTTCCCCATCAAAACTTACTCTGGGATCTCTCTTGCTTCTGTTTTAAAAACTTACCTTTCTCAGTACTTAGAATCATAGTATGACAGAATGGGATGGGTTGGATTGGAAGGGACCTTCAAAGATCACCTAGTCCTGCCGTAGGCAGGGACGCCTTCCACCAGACCAGGTTGCTCAAAGCCCCCTCCAACCTGGCCTTGAACGCTTCCAGGGATGGGGCATCTGCAGCTTCTCTGGGCAACCTGTGCCAGTGCCTCACCACCCTCACAGAGAATTTCTGCCTTACATCCAATCTACCCTCTCACAGTTTAAAACCATTGGCCCTTATCCTGTCTCTGAAGGCCCTGGTAAGAAGTCTTCCTCCATCTTTCTTGTAAGCCCCCTTTAATTATTGAAAGGCCACAATAAGGTCTCCTTGTAGCCTTCTCTTCCCCAGGCTGAACAACCACAACTCAGCCTTTCTTCATAGGAGAGGTGTTCCAGCCCTCTGACCATGTTTGTGGTCCTCCTCTGGACCTGCCCTAACTTCTACAGAGCATGTTCGCCAATCAGACTGCTAATCAATTACTTTCCACACGCTTTTGGTCACCTCTGAAGGGAAGAGGAAATGCTCTCGAGAAAAAAGTGCTCTTCTGGTGAATAGCAAAAATTTGGCTGGGAACTCTCCAACTTTGTTTCCTCGTGGCATCTCCCTTTTTCCCTCTACTCAACAAACATCCCTAGCGCCCAGTCTTGCCTTTCCTCTTCATAACCTCAACCAAATCACCCCAATGAACATTTGCATTTCATCATATGTATCCATCTCTCATGAGCTCCTCTGTTTTTCTGTGTGTACAGTCTCGTGTTCATACACGCCTGTGAACAGCGCTTCTTGGCCACCTCAGTCTTCCTTTACCCTCTGAGCTCTCTCGTGTAAAGCCCTACCCTTGCTCTGATATACAACGGCTAATACAGAATACAATACAATTTTTTCCCACATGAATCTAGATGGGAAGAAGTCAGGGTTGTGCGTTTTGGCTTGAGTGCAGGAACCAAGTGTGTCCTCTGAGTCACTGCGTTGGAGATGAAAGCAAGTCATTTGGGCCACCGAGTATCATTGTCTTCAAGTATCGACGCCTGGACGCTTAAGGTTTTTGTGGCTGTTGATACTGGCTGAACTAATGCATTTCCAGATTATTTTTTAGTAACTGGATCTTGTAGTAATGCTTGCTCAAATATATTTTCAAGTTAACTGTGCTTGGATTAGGGGAAGGTTGGGGTGCTGATAAGGAGAGAAGAGTATTTGTGGCTGGTGTGGAGTGGTAGGGGAAAAGGGGGATAGCACAGAAGTGATGTTCTGGGGATGCATTTAACTAAACTTCTGTGGTGGAGTTGCCTGTGAGAGCAGATAAACTAGGTGGAGCCGCTCCACCATGCGTTCTTCTGAATTAATATAGCGTATCGTATATGTGTGCTGTCAGGCCAACCATATCCTGGGCTGCATCAAAAGAAGCGTGGCCAGCAGGTCGAGGGAGGGGATTCTGCCCCTCTGCTCTGGTGAGACCTCACCTGGAGTACTGTGTCGAGCTCTGGAGCCCTCAGCACAAGAAGGGCATGGACCTGTTGGAACGGGTCCAGAGGAGGGCTGCAAAAATGATCCGAGGGCTGGAGCACCTCTCCTATGAGGACAGGCTGAGGAAGTTGGGCTTGTTCAGCCTGGAGAAGAGAAGGCTGCAGGGAGACTTGATTGAGGCCATCTAGTACTTAAAGCCTGGAGTTGGGGTGGTTCAGCCTGGAGAAAACAAGGCTGAGGGGAGACCTTACCGCTTTCTGCAACTACCTGAAAGGAGGGTGTAGTGAGGTGGGGTGTCAGTGTCTTCTCTCAAGTCGCAAGCGACAGGACAAGAAGAAATGGCCTCAAGTTGCGTCAGGGGAGGTTTAGGCTGGACATCAGGAAAAATTTCTTCACCGAAAGGGTTGTCAAGCATTAGAACGGGCTGCCCAGGGAAGTGGTTGAGTCTCCATCCCTGGAGGTATTTAAAAGATGGGTAGACGAGGTGCTTAGGGACATGGTTTAGTGGTAGAATGGCAGTGTTAGGTTAATGGTTGGACTTGATGATCTTAAGTTCTTTTTCAACCTAAACGATTCTATGAAAGGGAGCCTATAGGAAAGATGGGGACAATCTTTTTAGCAAGGCTGGTTGTGACAGGACAAGGGGTAATGGTTTTAAACTAAAACAGGATAAATTAGACTAGGTATAAGGAAGAAATTCTTTACAATGAGGGTATTGAAACACTGGAACGGGTTGCCCAGAGAGGTAGTGGAGGCCCCATCCCTGGAAACATTCAAGGCCAGGTTGGATAGGGCTCTGAGCAACCTGATCTGGTTAAAGGTGTCCCTGCTCACTGCAGGGGGGTTGGACTAGATGACCTCTAAAGGTTCCTTCCAACCCAAAACATTCTATGATTCTATGATATCCCTCAGCAGAACTGTCCACTGGACATCCAGAGGACCAAACTGCCATGCTCTGAAGCTCCTGGTAATACCAACTTCCTAAACAAGAAAGTTGGTTGGGAAGAGACTTAATGAGCAGCTGACTCTGTGGCTTTGGTGCTGCAGATTTCTGGTGCTCTACAGACCTGCAGTCTAATCCCTTTCAAGAAGCTGTTCATGAGGTGTCTAAGCTCCTTTATGACAACTTAAATTCTACTTCATCCTAAGAGTTTTACTAGGGAGCAAACTGAAGAGCCACGTACTTTGGCTAATGAAGGCTAGCTGAGGAACAGCTGTACAATGAGCTATTCTTTCACCCCGCAACCAGTGGAATTTTGTCATTAGGAAACGGAAGATAAAGGTGGAGTTACTGCTGGAGACGTAACCCGAACAGGTCCCACGAAGTGGCAGGTGTTTTCTAAAAGTGCCAGTAAATTTATTATTCTGGAAGTTTTGAGTGTTTTACTGTTGTCACAGAGGTGTGTGTGTATATATATATTTTTTTTTTTATTTGAATGGTTTTTGAAAATTATAAAATATGTATGTTTTTTAGTAAAATCACACTTTAGTTCCAGGCTGTTAATTTACCTTTTAATCTTTTAAAGCAAATGAACCCAAGTGACAAAACTTTTTCATTGTGCTTCTGGGAAATAATATAGATTATAGGAGTGGCCAAAAAAATCCATTAGTGAACGCATTAGATATTGCATTTTTTAGTCTAGAGGGAGGGAAACTATGGTTAGAGACTGGACACTGAATTGTGGAGACTTCTGTCGTGGATTGGACTTCGCTTCTAGAACTCTGCAGTTTTAGAAGGATGAGGCAGGAAGTGGTAACGTTTTCAAAAAAATCTGCATAGCTTGGTCTTATTTGTTAGTGTCTCTTCTGTTGGATTTGTTTCTTAGTTTAATTAAGAAAAGGAATTCCAGTTAATGTTGCAGATGTATGTTCCACAGTTGTGAACCATTCCAGAATAAATGTATGTGACTTTCCATACTAACAATAGAAGGAATGGCAGTGGAATAGACAAACGTAGTAAAATTAGTTCTTCTAAGGTAAAGTGTAAATACGGAACTACTCTGTAGATCAGTTGATTTTTCCACTTTCCGAGGATATATGAACTCAGGTTTTTCAAGAGCAATTTTATCACTGAATAAAGGTCTTTAAAGAAAAACTAAAATATGTAGGGTTCAGTGAGAGTGTTGTGTGCCGTCAAAGTCAAGGGAAGTTGCAGGCCATCCTTCAAGTCATTCAGGAAATGGATTTATCTTTGAAAAATACGTTCCTGTTTGTTACACTCTGAATCTCTATTAGAAAAGAAGCAACTCACTCCTGTTCAGACTTGAGAAGGGGTTTTTTAGGCCTGAAAAAGTTCTGTCAGTAATTCTGTGCCATTTACTTGGACCACAGGAGAAAAACAAGGTGGCACTAAATGTGTTTAGCAAGGGGTTTTTGAGGCAGCAAGGTTCAGCGTACTAACTTTTGCGGAACAAAAGCAACATCTAACATTAGAGTCTTAAATTTTAAAAACTGGGAATGAAATATTTCTTATGGATGCGTGAGTTTTTTTAAGTTTCTTGAGTGACGAGACAGCATTTCAGTGCTGTCTCCCAAAGATGCCCAAATAAATTCTTAGGAAGACGCTATACTTGCATTTGCACTCCACTGCATTCGACTGTGACGTTTGCACCAAGTTCAGGGAGAATTTTGAACACAATACTAAGATTCTTTCTTCATGCTCGCTGACCAAACACGTTAACAAAAGCAGTTTAAGCAGGTGTGGTGCAACTTGAGCAGTTATGAGCTAAGGAAATTCTCAGTGGAGATCTCACTTGACCCAATTAATGGAGAAAAATAGTACAAAGAAAAATCAAAATGAAGATGCTGTAAAATGTTCCTGCTATGAAGAATGTATTCCCACAAAATCTTCCCTAGGACCAAAGTCACACTAGGAAGTTGGTCCTTTCTTCCAGCTTTGTGTCACAATGCCCTATCCTCCACAGTGGTCTCAGTCTAAGAACCATGGTGCCACATAGATCAGCGAAGTGATCCAGGTAATTTTAACCCTTGGGGGAAAAAAAAAAAAACCAACCCAACCCTGTTGTTATTTCACTGCCAGCAGAGAAAATGCTCACGGAATTATACTCTCTGTGAATGAAAATGATCCCAGTTACGTGAACCAGGAATAGGCTTAGAAATTGGTTCAAGAGTTGAACACATCCAATGCGTCAAAAGTTGGCTGACCTAATTTAAACTACATTTCTTTTGTATTTTACACTCCATCATCAGTAGTTTATATCAAAAGATGGTTTCTGTGTATAGTTAGACAACAAAATGAGTAAATTCTGACTGTAAATGTTCGTCCCTGTTTTTCTGCCCGTAATGTACAATTATCTGAGCCTATTTTAATACATTTAATAAATTTTCTCAGTTTTGATTGTGAAAATGCAAATAACCTGCCACAAGTGTACAGAAGCCTGAGACTTACCACGAAACAGATGCCATGGTTAGAGGAAAGAGCACTGAATCAGCAGGGCTTGTGTTTGGTGTTTGAACACAAAATCACTTGTGTTCAAATTAAAAAATTTTGAATGGGAAACTTAAGACCACTAGACTTTACGTTGAAATGGGTATTATATTTCCACACTGGGAACTTGGTCCCAGTCTCATTTTCCTTTCAGGTTTAACACCACCTACTTCATTTTTCACTTCAGCTCCTGCTTTGTCCCTTCCCAAATCCCCAGTTCCGACGGCGTCAGCGCCCAGCAGCTTGGTCTCTCCGTGCTGTCTGGCCAGGCTCTGCTGATTGGCCAGTGCTAGTTGCAGCACCGATGATGTGTTTACCAGGTGCTTTTCCAAGTCCTGCCTGCTCTGACAAGGTACCGTGGATCTATTTTTGGCTGGCTTGTGTAGCCCTAGCCTTGTGAAGGTCAGTGAAGTAGTTTCTGCACCTTGCCAGACTAGCCTTGCAGTGGCAGCAGTAAAGCACTCCCAACGTCCACAGCAGGGCGATCAAAAATATTTCTTTCTGCTGGTGCGGAACGAGGAGAAGGCAGTGCGACAAGATGGAGATGGTGGGGTGGAGAGGTGGAAGAGGTAAGAGGTACATGTTCCTTAATGGCCTGCCAGAGTTGGTAAAAGCCAGAGAGAGGCAAGACTGTTAAGCTCTTCTCTGACCATCACCCACAGTCTGCATGGGGGGAGATGTCACCTCCCTTATCTCCTAATTTTTGATCTAGGGAATCCTCACTGCCAGCCTTGGTAACTCTTTTCTCATCACAGATCTTGTGACCGGTGTGAAGCAAGGGATAGACAGTAGACATTTCTATTAAAAAGGGGGTTTTTTCCCTATCTGAAAGTTCTTTGCCTTTTGCTGATCTTCATATGTAAGCAGTAGGCAAATGCTCTTTTTATGGAACTACACTATGTAGATTGGAAACCCAAATCTCTGGGTCTTCATCAGCAGATACCCTTTGGCAACCTTAACAAAGGCCAGAAGAAGGATCTCACTGTTGGGTATGTTTCTGGATAGTTGCTCTCTTACCACAAACAAAGCAACCCACAAGCTAGTTGCACTGGGAGGAGCGTGGTCTGCCAGTCCAGGGAAATTGTCACCCCTCCAGCTGGTGAGGCAGTACCTGGGATACCAGGGTCCTGTTCAAGCAGGATCCTGCTCCATCAGAGGGTTGCTGCAATGGCCAACAGCCAGGAAGACGTGCATTTGCGAAGACGGGTTTTGAGGGAGTTCTGCACCTACAGCCTGGTGAAGAGGTGGTCAGGGGCGTCTAACTGCAGCCTACATCTATTTGCAGGAGCGTCAACGCGGCCGATGCAGCATATTCCTCATCGGAGTGGGCCACTGAGCAGGAGGGGATGGCTGAAGAGCGGCTTGCGAAGCGGAGGCAGGGTCAGGAGTAACGTGCTCGGCAGCTGGGCAGGGCAGCACCCGGCTGCCCGGAGGACAGGACATCTCCCTCCCTGCCCGTTCTCAGGTGCAGGCCAGGGAGAGCCACGGCGCGCCCGCTCCACGCCGTACGCGGCCTGGACGGCCCCATC
>NW_009260667.1:3093271-3130735 GCF_000687185.1 Egretta garzetta
CCACTGACCTGCGCTCGGCTTCGGATACCCTCTAGCCCCGGTGATACTTTCTGCAGAATTGGTGACAGTCTTTGTTTCCCGTCATGTCTGTGCACTTTGTTCCCCAAGCACGGAACCTTGCACTTGTCCACGTGAAACTCTCTCCTGTTTTCTTTTCCCCACTCACATCTCATCTCTACCTTGTGAAGAGGATTTTGAATTGTGACACAGAGTGCTTGAAGCTCCTCCCAAACAGGAGGAGCTGCAGATTTACCGAGGTACTCTTTGTCATTGCCTTGATGAAATGTAGGGTGGAAGTCTGAATGGTACGTGATCCAAATTCATCAGTGTTGGTAACCTGTCTTACTGTAGCTGGTCTTGGAAAAGTAATGGAATGTTTCTTCAGGGTACAGTGAATGTTGTAGACCTGACCACATAGCCAGAAAGACTTTTTTTTAATCAATAGTGGGAAGTCAGGAGTATGGGATAGGGATGATTTACAAAGGTAAAGTTCCCTGCTAAATATCAAGGGATCTCTTACCCTAGAATAAACAAGCAAAACTTTCTGAGCCTTCTTGAAGACTTTTTTTTTTTTCCCCAGTCTTTTTTCTGTTATTTCTTGTAGTTTAAATGAACTGTTCAAAACAGATCAAACAACATTTCACACAGTTGCTGATCAGGCCTCATCTGTATTTTCATACAGCGACTTCAGTAATCACTTTGTTCACTTGAGGCAGCTCAGTTCAGCTGGTACATCCTAGGATCAGCTTCTCTGTCTTCCCCACATCACTTAATTGGCAGCTCATTATTGCCTTGTGACATCCAGATGTTTTCCTTGTGATTACACACAGCTTTAGATCTTACTAGTCCCCAGGTGCATCACCTGGTGCTATGCCCTTCATACCATGGAATTGCATTCTGGTGGCATCACTCCAGCCCTGAAGACAGTCCAGAACTTCCTGTACAGTAGTGTGACCTTCCTCTGTATGGTAATGTCATAATGTCAGACCCCTGTGCTTTTTGGGGGTGGGGTTTCTGGTTTGGTTTTATTTTGGTCAGGAACCCTGTAAAGTGTTAAATAAGGCTGCTAACATCAACATTCTTTGTGGAACTTCACTAGTAACCTTCAATCAGCTCTGTATTTCTTTCAGCTGAGCGTGTTGTCATCTTCCTGTCATACATTTTAAATTCTTTTCTCATTTGTTTTGTGGCACAATATTGTATGCTTTTTTGAAGCATACAGCTTGACTTTTGGGAGGCCTCAACTTTGTATTCCTGGTAGCTGTGGTGACAGACAGCTGCTGGCTTCTCTCTCCCCGCTGTAGAAAGCGGCTCAGATAGGCCTTCCTCTTGCAAGGCTTTTTAGAGGGAAAATTCAAGCTGTCAAGCAGTATAAGTTCAGGCAATATATCTTTTTTCCAGCTAGTATTTTACTACTAATTATTATTATCTCCTGTCATACCCCCCAAGTTGTTTTCTCCGCTTTGTTTCCCTACTCAGGCTGTAGCTCTTACACTGGCAGTTCTCAAGAACAAGCGGAGCTGGGGAAATAAAAGTGTAGAAGAGTTGGAGCATTAGGTTTCACCAGAGTGCCTCTCTCTAAGCACATCTTAATGAATGTCTGAATAGGGAGCTTTTGTGAGTCGAAGATCACAGGCTGAGCTGACACCTTTCTACCAGGAAGAAAACACTTGATCCTCACAACCCTACCAACCACAAACATAGCTGCTGCCTCCCCTTCACCTTTCAAGCCATTGAATCTTCTGTCCCAGCTCAAGGAATAGGCTCGGTGCTTACAGGAAGAGTAATCAAGGTGTATCTTAAATTGGTGTGTTTAAGAAGTAATTACTGCTAACTTGGAAAAATTATTTACCCAAGTCAGGAGACTCTCTGCAAGGGTTTTATTCTGAATTTCCCTGCTTTTCTCTGTATGTTTGCCACTAAGGCGGCTGGAACAGGGTTTACGCAGTGGAAGTCAAATTATTAAGAGCCTGTGCACCTAGAAACATTCTACTTACTCAAGACTCAGTGAAATTGGATGGAAAATGTCCTCTGGAAGCCATAAATAACCTCTTAGTGTTTGATATCAGTATTCGGGGCATGAAGTCACAACAAGGGCATAAGAACCCTTACAAGAAAGGGAGGGGAAGAAGGAAGGGAGAGCAGCAGTGAAATGGCTCCTCTTTTTCTGAAGCTGGGAGCTTGGGCTTGGATAGCTGAGCCAGAGATCTTTGTGTTTCTTTGACAGGGGAGAGCTGTGTCAGAAAACCTTTCTGCCTGGGACCACAGAGGTTTAAAACGAATACTTGGTGGAGTGATTATCGCTTTCATACATCCTGGGAGAAAAGACAATAAAAAAACCAATGTGGGTTATACAGTTAAACTCCCAACTATGGAAGCGTGCACGCACATCCCTTCTGTCATTTAGGACTGAGCTGAGAGTGCGTATAATACTAGAAACAACTAAAACCTTTGAGAGTAAACTTTTCCTTACGTAATTCTGCCTGAGATAAATGCCAGTAAAAAGGAAAGCAAAGGTGCAGATCTAGGGGGAAAAGAGCATTTTGGTAATTTTAAAGTTTTAATAGAATGTAAATCATAGGTTCAGTTTAGTTATTGATATGTACAGTAATGTTAAAATATGTTCTGTATAAAGAGTTGAATCTGGTATATACGTTACTTGGGTCAGTGTAGGTCTCCTGGAGTGGCAGTGTAAATGCTTGCATCTTTCATGGTTATACAAAAGCTAGAAAGTAACAATTGTAATTTAGGCCTTAGCATGCATTTCCTTGGCAAGCAGCTACAATGGCTTAAAATATTACTGTTCCTCTGCTGGAGGTTAGTGCCCACACAGACGCGCGAGACCTCTTAAGCTGCTTCAGTGCTGACCACTTTCCATGGCAATTCAAGCTGAAACGCTAGTAACAAATAGCTGAGAAGGACGGTAACATCTTCAACTAAGTGAATTAACATGTGTCTCTGGGACTCCCTTCCACAGTATTTAAGGTTTTGTGTTAAATTGTGCTATATTGCAGAGCTTCTTTATCTTCCACTATAAAGAGCTTTTAAATAATTAATAGCCCCCCCAAGCCTTTTTGTATGACTTCTATTATACTGTCAGTGGGGCAGGCAGTAGAGGCACGCTGACATTAGTTGCAGGGATTGATGATTACGTTTTGCAGTCCTTAAGCCTGAATAGTTTTTTGAATAGCTTCAAGAGCTTTCATTACAGATTTTTACCAAGCACTAGGAAATCTCTATCACAACTTCATTCTAAGATCATGTCAATTGAAACTGTTGTTTTGGGAATTCACAGGGTCAATGATTTGAAGACCGGTACGCTGGTAGGAACTGACAAATATGGAAACAAATACTATGAAGACAAAAGAAACTTCTTTGGTATGTGTGCTAATATAAACACCTCCTGACTGACTGTCGAACTTTGTATAGCTTGTGTAGTTTTGGCTAGTGAAATAGAAGTTGTTGCCTGCCCGACATCCTCGCACTTGATTTGTGTGAGTCTTAGAGAGGGGGCCTATAGAAATGCTTTGACAACGTCTGTCTCTTTCCTGCTTCCCTCGAGTCATTTGCAAACATAGTCAATCTGAAATAATAAATATGGGATAAATATAAGCCAGTCAGATGCTCTCCATGTAGGTATGCCTACATGGTAATGTGACTGAGAGCTGAATTTGGTCCTTGACCTAAAAGCTGATAGTTTAACAGGTGAGGGAAGAAACAGAAATGCCTTTAAAACTGCTGCACAGCTGTACTTACTTACATGATTACTCCAGGGCAAAGAAACACAGGTTAGCTTAAACTTCCAATTACCATAAGTAATGGGATTTTAAATAACATTTGTAGAGTACTTAAAAAGGTAGCACCTAAAATGATGAAGGTGACACCTAAGCAATTGACATGCTGGTTAGGCCAAGCTCTGCCTACTGGAGGTTAATTTGTAGGGTACTTGGGGAAAGCAGTTGCTGGTAAACATTGCTTGGTAGTTTTATATGGCTGAAAGTTAGTTCAGTCTTATGTTACTGATGGCGGTGTCCTTTTGCAAAAGTCTCCTCTTAATTGGGAAAAAAAAAATCCCCAAACCTGTTTCTCTACCTGAAAATTTTGTAAGTTCCTATTTCCCATTACTTCCATAATAGCTAATACTTGCTTCCTTGTGAGAGCATTAGATGCAGCCATATAAAAATACAGTAACAGTGTAAATACATAAGACTTAGAAAAATAGAAGCTATACTGACTTTGAAATAAGTACCCGTAATGGTAGATACTTTTAGTCAAAATACTTTTCCTTGTGTTTTTGTGAATTCTGTCCTTTTTATGAAATCTTTTTTTTTTTTTTTTAGCTAATGCAATGTTTCTGTTTGTTTATTTAAGGTCGACACAGATGGGTAATCTATACTAATGAAATGAATGGCAAAAATACGTTTTGGGAAGTTGATGGAAGTATGGTCCCCCCCGAATGGTAAACCATTTAGCTTAATAATGTAGACAGATGCCAATTGTGTAATTGCCTGTATATTTTCTTGTATTACAAAGCAGAATACTAAAAAACCCTCAACAACTTTATGGTAATAAAGCTTTCTTGGACGCAGCTATCTTATATATGACCAGAAGATCAGGCTGGTTACTTTTAATTTTGAACCGCATTCATAATGTTATATTGCTCACTGTCCTGACAGTCGCACTCGCTGCTGCTTGGAATCAGAAAAGCATTTTGCCAGCCAGATTGAGTGGGTCAAGCCAGTCTTCCAATTTTCCCTATTAGTTGTGGTTCCATCTTAATGGTTTGGCAAAGCCTACAATAGCATTGAGCAGCCAGAGGTAGAAAAAATATTTCTATTATCCGTTCTAAACAAGCACCTAAAGAATGTAAGGCAATGATGGAACAACATTCCTTAATCCACAGCCATTAACAGCATAATTGTTTCAGTTGATAGACATTGACGCTTTACAAGATGATCAACAGCAAAGGGCCAGGATGCTCTGTATGTTGACTGCTACTTGATTATAATTTTTTGTAAAGTTTTATTTTCTGTTCATGCATTTCAGCAATAATTCTGTACAACCTTGAGTTCCAAAAGATCTCTGGCCCCGTAGCTTTTAATACTCTTTTTTGTCTTCCTGAATAACTTGGCAAAAAACACACACCAAATAAATTAAGTCTATGCTAGCAAAACCAATCTCTACCTGATTCTCGAGGAATATGAATAGCACTTCAGCTACAAGGCAGTGAAAGGTGCTATGAAGTAAGAGGTGCTTGGGTAGACTGAGCGTTGGTGAGTGCTGGTTTTTATTATTCCTGTGATAGATGTTCTGTGCCAGGGCTGAGATTGACTATCTAAACTCCTAAATTGTGGCGCTCAATGGAACATTTGAGAAATGCGTGGGTAGACTGTCTAGGTAGTCAATTCTGTTTCAAATTCTCCCAGCCTTAAAATTATATTTAATGCAGTTAATGCTTTTTTCTGTCTTCTCCAGTGAGAGCTTAATGGCATTGGTTTTTAGAAGTGACGTTAGAATCTCCAAAATGAGCATGTTCATGCCCATCCAGGACCGTTCTTGTTATCTGTGTAGTAACTGTTTGGTTCTAGTTTTTATCCTTTCACTATTAGACTGTGCTGGTTTTCAAGATTTTCCTTACTTTGAGGCACGGCTTTTGTTGTGGTTTTTTTTTTTCTTTTGTTCATGCTTACGTGTCCTAACAAACCTCGATAAAGGGTTTCTTCCTGAGTATGAAAGGGGTGTTTCTAGGATTAAGTAGCTTGTTAAGATCACATAAATTAGTGAGGTAGAAAAACTTGTTTTCCTATTGATGTGGAAAAAATTGCCCTGGAAGAAACAGTGAACATTTCATTATTTTCAAGACTGGTCACTGCAATGGGGCACAAAAGGATAAACAGTCCCGTGTTCTAAGGTATTTTTGTCAGGAAATTTAGTTGTGCAGTACTGTTCACTGTTTTTTTTTTATTGGTGATAAATTTGTAGGTCCCATGGCAACCTTAGATGTTCATTCTTACGTAGGAGTCCTAGCTTTGTGACACATCTAAATCACTGACCTGTAATTCTATACTGTTTAGATACATCTTTAAAAATATAAGTAATTTAACTGGGAATAAATGCTGTCTTTTAAGACTGTATTTTTTTTTTTCATCTGATGGTATTAATATTGTTCAAGGTCAATATAACACTGGCGTTGTGCAACTACACAGGAAATTAGTGGGTTTTTTGGACACAGAAATTTGTTGGAAATAAAATAGATTGTGTGAAATTACTTCTGTTAACAAAGAGATTAATTTGGTCCATAGTATAGTAGTATCTGTCCTGTCAATTGTAAAAAATGTTTATTTCTTAAAGCACTAGCCCTCCCTTTAACAGATGGAAAGGTGAGACAAGTTTGTCATCCTTGGGTCAGCTGGGAAGTGGATAAAGTACCTCTGTAACAGCTGGGTTGTGATCTGAATACTTCTTTTAAATGCTGGTTTTTGACTCTGGGTTCTAGTTAATTCAGCACAGTAGGGCAGTTTCTGGGTATGATGTTATACCCTCTGCAGGTGGAAGCAGGTTTTACTACATTGTTTATGCTGGTGTTACTTTCAGGAAATATTTTGGAACTGTCATGCCTAAAGAGGACACTTTTTACAAAATCGAGGTTTAGGACCAGGGTTAACCTAGAGGTTTCAGATGTTCCTTTTTTAAATAGTAATCGTAACTAGTTTGTAATGATTTTGTAGTACTCTCATAAAAATCCTACTGTATGTAGGATTACACTACTGATTCTCCTACTGATTACACTATTTTCTTGGGAAGTACAGAGAACACCAGCAGATGTGCAGGAAAAAGACTTTCTTCCTTTTTTCTTTTTCAGTCTAAGTCATACTACAGGTTGGTTTTCTCCATGTTTCTGGTTGTTGAATATGAATACACTGTTCATCTTAAAGTATAATTTTTGTGGTCAGTCATGTGCCTTCAGGATTGTGGAATATGAGTGATTGTTGAATCAGGTGGACCTCATCATGCGTGATGAATTGGAAAAAAGCATTTTGGTATATTAAAAAGTTCTGAAAACAACTGTCTCGAAAAAATAAAATGAGAATTCATTTAGCTACCCCTTACCTTCTGTCACATACTGGAGAAAAGGAAAAAGCAGCAAGAAAAAACATCTCGTGTAATAACATATTGTAGTACTGTTTTTAGGAACTACTGAGTATTTTCAGTATTCTGAAATAATTGATGTAATGTCTTTTGACAGCGGATGTACTGAAATCACAGTCTGAAGGAAATCAAGAGAGTTGTTTTGACATACGTCTACTATACAAGGAATTGAGACTGTTGCTTTTTTTAAATGTTGCCATGCCAGAATATGTAGGCTTGCGGTTTATTCTGGTTTAGTTGTGTTATTTAACCTCTTTGTTACTCTGGGTTTTCTTTTTTTATCTTCAACATCAAGATGTTGGTATCTATGTTTTTGGAGACAAGTTAATTAGGTTTTTTTAAAATCCCCTCAGTACTTGCATTGGGAATGATTAGTATTAATCTTCTTGTAATGCTATACAAGATATTTGGCACATTTTTTTTTTTCCTACACAAAGGCATCTTTTATACTGTTAGACAGAAAAGCCAAAATACTTGTTTCGTCTCCTACTGTTCAGAGCATGTTGTTTGCAGGAACTTAGTGCTTCCATTTTTGAACACAGTGATAGGGTGTGCTCCATGAACGTATAAACAATAAAAGTTAAATCTGTTCACCAAGGCCTGTATGGACTCTATTTAGTGCTTCCATAGATGTCTCCATTACCTTTAGTGCTTCCATAGATGTCTCCATTACAGAATTGCTCTAATCATTGGGCTGTGTGTTGAGTTCATTTCTATTTTACTGTTATGTTACAAGGCCCAGTGTTTTTTGTTCCTCATTCACTTATCTCCCAACCTAAAATACTACAGTTAGCAAATCATCTCCAAGAGCAGCAGGTAATAACTATTTTATACAGCTGGCATATGCTGCTTCATGCATGTGCTCACATTCATGTAGTCACAACTTATGTACAGATGCACTCATCACAAGCAAAACTTTTTTTTGTTTGCACAAAAATAATCAAAAACCAAGCAGGACGATGATACAGATAAATGACTTCTAGGTTTAATATTTTATACTTTTGGCTCTGTAGAAAAGCTTTTGAAAAGTTTCAGGAAAGAAAATGTTAGCGTTAAGAGGAACACATGACTCATTTGGAATCCCTAGGCAGCTTACAAGTAGTAGTTAGGGTGCCAAAAGTATTTTCACAGGCAAAGAGTTTTCATAGTAAAAACTGGCTATCTTGAATGTGTACTTCTTGATAATAATGCCATTTCCTCTCTTCCTAGGGCAAGGGCTGTAGGTGTTACAGTTTTCTCCATCCACCCTCCCACCTGCCCCAGTAGAAGCAGGCTTGGATCACAGGCAAGCTGAAGCCTAGGTGAAATGTTCTGGGCAGGTTTGTTAGTAAGGAAGCATGCTTAAAGCAGTGTTAGGGGTTTTTTTCCACCCCCCTTAAGCAAAGGCTGCACAGAGAACTGAAATATTAGGGGTGTAAAATATAGATAGAAGAATCAAAGAGCTCAGTGCTGCTTTTTTCATGAACGTTATTGCCAGCTGCAGATTATCTGCACTCTCAAGTTTGGCAGCATGGCAAGTTGCATTGTCTTATTTTGCAATCACAAGAGGAAAAGGAGTGAAATCATATGGCTGGGTGTAGAGACAGAAGGCATGACCCTGCTCTTCTCACACCAGCAGCCTCTTACTTTATGGTGTGCAGGCAGAGAGCAACTAGCAGTGCTGCAGGATGATCTGGGTTTTATAGGAATGGCAGGTTGAGTAAGTCCACGTGATCATATTGCTGAGAATGAAGTGTGCCTTCCTGAGAAGTAGAAAGAATTACTGCACTCATGCAAAGTGACTCTTCCTTGCTGCTTAATACCAGGAAGACTTATATAGGGTGTAGCGGTTGAGCAGTGGAAGAAGCCTAGGGAAGAGCAGCAGGAACAATCAAACCTCTGAAGACGGTTGGAAAGATTTGGGGTTACTTAAAAAGGAGAGGAAATAACCATGGGTATAATCTTGAAGCATTTAATCTCTTGAGGAAGAAGAAGGCATAGTCCATCTTTCACAGATAGATGGGTAGAATAGGAAGCAGTAGGTTTAAATTACAGAAGTGGTGATGCAGGTTGGACATTACTATCCTTACCACTAAAAAATTCTAGTCATCTTCACTGGTACAATATCTTGGTTTGGGAAGATGAGCAAACCAGTATTACAGCAATTCCATAAACATTTGAGCAGTTGCCTGCTGGGAGTGACGTGGATGTAGCTGATACTTCCTTGGGTCTGAAGCATATGCAGTGTCTAAATCCCTTCTAGACTTGTATTTCTTATTTAATGGTGGGACTTGATGATATTAAAGGTCTTTTCCAACCTAAACGATTCTATGATTCTTGATTCTTTGATCCTCATATCTAAGGGTTTGACGGTCATTTCCACTGAAACAAGGTGAGGGGGAGACGACTGAGTATCTTACTGTCCTTAATCTTTTTGGGATCAGAGGAGAGAGTAGCATTTTTTTTTTCTCCAAGTTGCCTTTATCAGTCTTGATTTTCTGGTTATGTTCACATCTCATGTAAAAGTTCCCTGTGTGTCTGCTTATTCCTGTCATGGGCTCCTATGTGCTATTCACTGAGCAGGATACTCCTGTAGCTGGAATTTGGAAGAGCGCAAGTTTGCATTTGGAGGATTCTGGGAGGTTCAGCTTGAGCCAACTGAGGAGGGGGGAACTTGGAACCCAATTCTTTCAACAGGGTTATGCTGTGGAGTAAGGCTTCCTTTGGAGAGCATGTAAAGTCCATGCAAGTCAAGGCCTGATACCCTGCTGGATGCTAGAGCCATGCTTCTCTTGCATCAGATTCAAAGCCTTTTGAGGCTGTCTGCACACTGTTCATTTACCATTTATCTGGTTTAATGTAATTTGGATTGTGTTTTGGCCAAGTACTTTGCAAAAACAAATTGACAACTGGTTTATGTATACAAACTAGTTAAAAATAATTTGTTCTTTCAATATGTTATGTCCTGCGGGGAAGGAAGAACTGTAATTTCAGAATAGTTTTCTCTTTTTGCAGGGACACTTCCTTTTGCCAGCATTGTTCCATGTATGTGCAACGTTTGTCCCTTACTTCTGTATGGTGCAAATCTGACATCTTTGGAAGGAGCTTAGGGATTGTTGACTTCATGTGATGAAGTATTTCAAATTTAACTTCAGTTTAATGGTCTACATCCTCTTTGTTATTTGATTTGACAGCTGAAGGAGGGAGAAATGTAGCATCTCTGACTTCAAGTGCCAAATATACTAAGAAATGTAAAGAAATGTGATATTCTTCTGTAAAACTGCTGCTTTTCAAGTCTGCCTGAAAGGGAAAACAAAACAGAAAGATGGAACTGAAAAGGAACGGGAGAGTAAAATTTCCATCCTTTCAGTAGCTTCACAATATATTTATGAGTTTTATAACTAGATTAAATGCTGGTGTGGTGTTTTCAGGTGAATGGGATGCCGTCTCGTTACTATGCAATGGTATCTTATAGTAGCTTGCACGAGAAATCAAAGTTAATCTTCCATATGTGCACAAATAAAAACATGTTTCTTGTCCCTTTTTCCTTCCCACGCATAGACCTGGAATAACAAGTGAAGACTATCTCTAAAATAAAAAAAGCTTATTTTTATGCTAGTCAAAGTTAAATCCCCGATTTCTCATTCACTTAACGTACTTGGGAAAGCACTGAAATACTTTTTGCCCTCTGACCATAACACACATCTTCACTTCTCTTTTGTCTTACTGCAATGCTGTTAACTTGTTGAAAAAAAAACTGGATGCCAGCAAGTTGGCAGACGTCCTGAACTTACATAGACAGTGCCTGAACCTTGCAGATGCACATATGGTAGTAGCTACGGAGTTAGTGTGGCATCGGTTCTTGTTTGACAGCTTGTACATCATATAATTGGCTCCAGGCCCTTGAGCTTCAGTTTGAAATCTCCTTGCTTTTAAATATTTGTCTGACTTGGGAGAAAATTCTACACAGTCTTGAGAGCGGCTGAAGATACTTGGAGGTGTCTTTCATCAGTTTACCCAAGGAAAAGTCCAGAGGCTTTGCTAACCTCAGCCTGCTTGGTAGTGATTCTGCTCTGTGATCCAGGAAGCTTCTTCAGAGCTTCTGCTATCCTCCTTGTTTTCTTTGCTCCGTGTAAGTTGTCTGCTGCTTTGTAGGTTTTAAGTCATTAATTGCTTTTGAATCCTGTTTTTCCGTGCCTGGATTTATAGGCAGAGTTTGTATAGAAATTTGGCCATCTGCAAGATGTCAAATCTCTTAATTCATGCTGTTCAATCTAGTGTGGGAAAAGCTTTTCTTGAGCATCTGGGGGTAGAGTCTATGAGGCTTCAGGGCTTCAAAGGACTCTTTGAGGGAGATTGTCAAGGGGAAAGTCTTCCCAAAATACAGGTTTTGGTTTTTACATATTTTGCATAAGTGGAGACTGGGAGCTTTTGTTTGAGAGAACAGACTCTTTGCAAATCAGAATGCTTTTAGAAGTCGCATGTTGGGCTTCTAAGAGGAATCTGTTGTGACCAGGCTTAAGCCCTGAAACTCTTAAATATAAATGTACTTACCAGTGGATGGAGTTGTAAACAAACTTTTGAAATCTCTTCAGGCATGTCAGTACCCATGACTGTACTGAATTGTCTCATAGGTGAGCAATTATTTTTGTATTTTCCAGTGAGAAAATGGAGTTTAAGGATTGGTTTTGCTGATCTATTTAAATTTGAGCCCAACTTCATATTGATATTTTTTAATTTCAGAAAATCCTGAAAGCCAATATAGTAAAGCTTTAATTACTCCAGAATACTGTATTCTAAAAGACTTCATGGATTTAGTCTTAGAAAAGCTGCAAAGCAATTGTTTAAATGACAGAATACTATTCTGCTTTCTGTCTGCTGAGTTAAATGAGTAAATAAACTCAAGTCAATATTGTGATAATTTTTCTGACGTTTCAAGGAGTGTATGATGTAAGTACGCTTGTAACAAAAGAGCTGCCAGACATCATGCAAGCTTGAAATCTAGTTGATTTTAACTAGGCTTTAATAGAGTTCTTATGCTCCACCTGCTCCAGCCTGTCTTTCAGGGCCTTTGTAACTGCATTTCTGTCTAAGAAGACAATTTTTTGTGTGTCCTGTTGATGTGCACAACTCTCAGGGGAGCGCGAGGACGGTGGGGCATGGTGACAGGTGCATAAATAGGGTTTTGTTTGCAGGATCCCTGTCCGCTATTACCAGAAGCATCACTGCGTGAAGGTGTGTGAGTTTAAGTTGCCTCTATATGGTATGGTAAGCGGTTTTGAAAAGATGAGGCTCCTCTGGAGTGATGCTACGAAGCATTTTGAAATGCAGTACTTAAGTCAGTATTGGCAGAATGTATATGGGTCTATGGACTGTTTTTTTCCCCTTCTTCCCATGCCAGAAACTGTCTGTTTCTCTGTGGTAGCAATGGAGACCTGGCTTGTTGGGTATGAGCATATGATCCCACCTCTATAAAGTTAGCTGTTTTTCAGCATTTCTGCCATCTTTGATGCTAGCCATTGTAGATTGTGCGATATCTCGGGTGGTGTGAAGCACACTAGTACACAGAATTCTTCTAACGGGCGTGAATTGGGAGAGGTAGTTCACCTACAGTCAGAGCTTTGTGTAACGGCCACGGCATTTCAGAGGCTGGTAATACAGGGTTTAAAATCAAGCAAGGCCTGATCCTGTAGTGCTATAGGGCCACCTTCTTCCAGAGAGAAATCATTATCCAAAATTTTCTTTTTTTAATAGAAGTAGTGGGAAATGTATGCTTCAAATGATACCAGATTCACAAAGGAGAGTGGAGGGAGCAAGAGAGAGATCCCCTTCCTATTCATGTTGCATTGAGTCACTTCATCTGAACATGTGTATAACTTTCAGGGGGCCATTCTTTACCTCTAAACAAGTTTTTCCTTCTTACTTTTAAATCATCTTATGGTTCCATCCAGTTTTGTATTCAAGCCAGTTTCCTGGCAGTCCGTAGTGCTACAACGTGTGGCCTTCATTTGGGGTTTTTGTTTGGTTTTTACTTATAGAAAATGAACATGTGGCTGACATTTTTGTTAAAGTGAGATTTTGTACTAAAGTTATATCCAAAGTTGTGAGCTTTTCTTTTTCTGAAATAAATGTCTAGAAGCTATTTGACTGAAAAGGTAATCAACCTTCTGTAGAGCTCTTCAGATTTAGAATATACTTGTCAGTCTATTTCTCACTACCTCTACTGTGGTTTTATTTTGCTGTATTCATGAAGTGTGCTGGATTTGTTGCTAAAAGCTGAAGATGCAATTTTTAGGCTTTCTAATAACTGGAATAGAAGACTTCTTATTCTTAGGTCAGGTCTTTGACAAAAGCTGATTAGGAAAAGCCTCTTTAATTCTATGTCAGTGAAAAATACATAAGCTTTCAAAAAAAGTCATAACCTCGCTTATGTCATAACTGCATACAGTATGAAGTACATGTAAACTGGAAGATAATTAAAATGTTACTCAGGTTTGAAAGTTGCTTTGGGAACTGAGGCAGAAATGGGATCAAAACAATTGAGTTGATCCCTGCCATAGTGTTTCAGTAAATTGTTATGGAAAATACTTTGCTCAGTCATTAATGTTTGCACAGGGGAGGATTGACATTTAGTTCATAGGTAAAGGATAATCACTATAATCACTTGGTAATTACCCCATTACTGATTGGTATTCATCATTTTATTGTGCAGTCAGTAAACATTTATGTGATTGTTTTAGGTGAACCTGCATCATTAATCCATATCCCAAGTGGTAGCCTCATGAATGCTTTAAAGATGGTATTGAAATTGTTGCACAGCAAAGTCTTCTGGTAATTAAAAACAGAAGAAAACAAACAAAAAAATCCCCAAACCCAACAAAAAAACTCAGACAACAAAACAAAACCTTGTGGTTTTGTCATTTGTAATGCCTGTCTTGGCCTGGCTGACTGGTTAAGGCCGTAGAAACACGTAACAATGAAATACTCTCTGCCCAAATAGTAAGCATACAAAGGAACAGGAAATTCAAACTCAGGTGTGTTTTCAGTTGCTTGGAAGTAGAACTGTTATTTATCAGTTATGTTTGTGTAATTACTTTAAATTGGTATTGTGTGGTCTCATTCAAATAATACTGGATTAAAATTATCCCCCTCCCCCAGTAAATAGTGTCTCTTCAGAGGAGAACCCTTGGGAGTCAGGAGGAAGGCTTGGTACAGATCATGTCATGTTCCTTAATAACAATGTGTCCTTTTCCTCTTAAGGCATCTCTGGCTTCACTCAATGACGGATGACCCTCCAACTACTCATCCACCAGTTGCTCGTAAATTTATCTGGGAGAACCATAAATTCAATCTGAGTGGCACTCCTGGACAGTATGTACCTTACTCTACTACTCGCAAGAAGATACAAGAGTGGATCCCACCTACAACAGCTAGCAAGTAACAACAAAAAAAAATGTGACTTGCCTCAGCTTTGGCTTTCAGTATGAATTGAATTTTCACTGGTTTTGTTCAAAATAAAAACCTCCTATAACAGCTGCAGTTTAGTTTACTGGGGGGAAAACAAGTGAGAAAACATTGGGAAGAGGTAGAGGACAGAATACATGACAAGTCTTAATTTCATCGAGATAATGGGCTTTTTGTCATATTGTCAGTAGCTCTTCACATAAGCAGCTCAAACTTTTTAACAGGATAACCAATTCTGTGACAGTCACTTCTCACATTTGTACCGTTCAACAGAATACAAATATAAATTTGAAATACAGGATTCTAGTCTTCAACATTATCCTATTATAGTCTCTGGATGGCAAATAATGTACTATTCATGTACTATTTTAGGAAGCCATCTCCTTAAATATTTATAAGACAAGTTAGAATAATAAGGCCAATCAAGGGTTATAGTTTTTATTCATAAATTCTCTGTGCATGAGTATGCATGCATTGCTGTATTACAATATGGTATGATACGTAATGCAAAACTTGTAAGGCTATAGTAATCAGATGATATCTCACCCCCTAAGGGGACTCATCAATAAGCAGAGGGCCCCCTGTCACAAAAATCTTTTTTTGCCACTTCCATGTTACTGAGATTGATTAGAAGATGTTCTCACAAGGGTTTGGGATGGGCTGTTTGCCTTGTTGTGGCAAGACTTTCAAGGTCCTTGGAAGTTTGAGAATGCACACTTTTTTGGGAGGTCGAGAAGTAAAATGTACCAGAACCTATTCTCAAAAATGTGAAGTCTGCAAGTTCGTGTTTGAAAGAGTTGGTTGGGGCTGTGGCTTTTTTCTGTATCTTGCAGTTGGTTGATTCTTATTCCAGCCTGCTAATATTTTTTTGGCAGAGCTGCCCGCTCCACATGGCTTCCTGTATCTGGTGATCTGTAGATAACTGATGGTGGTGGGATGCCCACCCAGCTCCTCCACTCGCTCCACTGCCTCAGCTGGATGGGGCAGAAAATAGAAAGCTCATGGGTTGAAAAAAAGATGGGGAGACTGCTTGCTGGTTGCCATCATGGGCAAAAGAAGCTTGACTTATTTATTGCCAGTTAAAATAGATTTGCATAGTGAGAAATGAAGGGAAAAAAAAGTAAAACACCACCTTCTTCCCCCCCCTGCCCCACCCCCTTCTGCCTAGGCTGGACTTCACACCTTCATCCCTGACTCCTCTACCTCCCCCCTGCAGCAGCGCTGGGGAACAGGGGTTGTGGTCAGTCCATAAACAGCCCTTTTCTGCTGCTCCTTCCTCCCACATTACCCCGTGGGTCCTCTCTACGTGCAGTCCTTTGGGATAATCCTGCTCCATGGGCTGCGATTCCTGTCAGGAAATACCTGCCTGCTCTGGTGGGGGCTCCTCCTGGGGCTGCCAGGAAGCTCGGCACCTGCAGCACCTCCTCACCCCCCTCCTGCTCTCACCTTGGTGTTCGCATGGCTGCTGCACACTTTTCTTTCCTCTGCCTCTGCAATGTTTCTGTCCTTTCTTAAATTCTCTTTCCCAGAGGCGCCGCCATCTTGTCTGAGGGCTCAGCCGTGCCCTGCGGGGGTTGGCTGGAACCGGCTGTGCCCAGCACGGGCCAGCCCCGGCCTCTCCTCACAGAGGCCCCTGCCGGCACCTTGACAATTACACCCAATACACTGACTTATAAAAATCATTGTTAAAGACAACTAAGGAGGGTTTTGAATATATTATATGCTTGCAATTGCCTGTCAAGAAGGAAAAAAACTACTTTGCTCCCGAACAGCCACCCGGGTGGCTGCACTGCTGGCTTCTTTTCCTTCGCATCCCCACCTGACTGGATTGCTTAACCCCCACTTGCTTCCTTATTAAATCAAATTCCATATTAATTCATTATTTAAAGGTGTGTGGGGTTTCGCTTTAATTGCTTTAAACTAGGTCTAGTCTTTAAATTAGTATGAAGTAGCACTTACTGAGATCTCCTCACCTATCTAATTAAAAAAAGGATAATGTTTAATTTACTTTAAGTCAACAAAAGCACCGAGCACAGCTGAAATGCAATTTGAGCCATACTGAGCAGTGTACGTGGAAAGGTCTCTTTCACATTTTCGTCTTGATAGATTGTCCTTAAGAAACAATTTTGCCCCAGCCCTGCTGAAGAGCTTCATTGCTATCACTCATCTATGCATGCCCTAGGGGCGCAAACCTGGGTAGAGCAATTAACTCTTATTAGTTTTAGCCTCTACTTCTTTCTAACGCATTTTCTACCTATTTCATTCCCCTCCCTTCTTTGTCCTGTGGATTTTTTGGATTGCAGCCTAAATACATGCCAGGAGGTAGAGTTGGGAATGAGCCTTTGTATCCAGGGGACAGATTAGGGGTGCAGCAACTTCCTACACCTCCTGTGCTGAAGAAAGAGGCCTCAGAGCTGGTTTGTCCTTTTTCTGTCAGCTGGAACAGAAACATGTAGGGAGGAAACCATTTTGAACAGCTTTGTGTGGAGTAATACTTCACAGAAAGGAAAATGGGCTCGTCCTCCTGCCCCCCTGGGCTGAAGTGAGCTTAGGACTCACTAGCTTGGTTTGGAAAGCATCATCAATCCGGTCTCTGGAGAGGACAGAAACCCGCTCATCCTGCTTTAATCAGCAAGAACCACAAATGCTGGATTCTAAACGCAGAATTTCACAGACACCTCTTGTAGCACTGCTCCTCCAAGGTAGGTGGCATAAGGCATGTTCAGGAAATAAAGCATATGCAGAAAAATCAGTGGTCTTCCACAGGGCTCTCTGTAAACGCCTCTGCAATTCAGTCTTTTTATCAGCAACCTTATTCACTTAGGGAAGTTCACCTTTGCTGATGACAGTGTCTCGGTGTCTAGGCTCAGTTGCTTTCTGGTCTAAATGACATTATAAATGCCAAGCTGGCTGAGTGTCATGGCAGATGGTGCCTTCAGCCAAGTGCAACTGAAGCACTGACAGGAATATTCCCCTTACACTAAATGTGACTTTAAAAGAGGCAACTTTCTGACATGGGAACTGCCCCATAAAGAAGACAAGTGCCTCTTCCAGGAGCAGCCAAGTGCTGAAACTTGCTTTTATTTTAAAATTGTGTCTTTACCGGTAGGTTTCTACGTCCCCACAGCCCTGGGCAACCCTTTGCTGCAGCTTGCTCAGAACTACCACTGTACCAACAGCACGCTTGGCTTGGCCCTGTGCGTTGGTGTGGAGCCCTTCCCTCAACGAGGTACTGCATCCTTCCTCCTGGCTGCCTGGGGCTGCACCCCTCTGCCTAATACAGCCAAAACTGCCCATGAGGCATTGGAGTGGAGAACGACAGAGAAAGGAGCTTCGGGAGACCATCTCCCTGTCTGAAGACCCCAGTAACAATGGGTCAGTACTGGGGCATGCAACACCGCTCTGCCGGCCACCCGCACCTCCCGTGTGCTGCATTCAGCCCCCCCGCTGGGCTGGCTAGCGTTGTGTGGCAGGACAGGCTGCCCAGTCCCCACCACTGAGGGTGTCTCTTTGCCAGCTGAGAGTTTATTGAGACCCTGACAGTCAACAGCCCAGGTCAGCACAGCACAGCGCGTTACAGTAACACGGATCCATTGGCAGCACATCACTCGCTAAGCCTCCAGATTTTGATCTTAAGACCCAGAAATGGCCCTGGCTGCCCAGGTCTGGAGTGGGTGGAGGTTGCCTTTCAGACAGAGGACCTGTGCTGTAGGCGTGTACGAACGGCACTGTTCAATGCTCTCGAGACTTGATATTGGCTTTGGTGTTGAAAGCACCTAATGAATCCACCGTAGCTCTGCTTGGCAAAACATTACTTAACTAGATGAGATAGATGGAGGGGAGAGGCAGCACCAGCCTTGCACTGAAGAGCTTGCAGCAGAGTTAACGTTTCATAACTATTTCTGGCTACAGCAAAAGGAGAAATCTTCAACAGGCGAGGACATCTGGGGCCATGTAAGAAAGCTGGAAGGAGAGGGGAGGAGGCCTTGTCCTTTCCCTCCCAACCCATGCTGTACCACTGATTCCTGCATGCTGTGCCCACCTGGCTCCCTGAGGGCACGTCGAGAGCATTCAGATACTCGCCACCTCACATTTTTATGTCATATAAACTCAGGCTTTAATTTTTGGGATGTTTCCTGCTAAGGTGCTGGGAAGCAGTCTTGAGTGGGAATTACAGGGATGATTGTTTTGCATACAGTTGGAAGTCATCAGCCCAGCAAGCTGGGGTATATATTTTCCACAGCTGTGATGCATTCAGAGTGAAACCTTTGAGTTACTAATTCTGTGGGGCTTATTATTCTGCTGGTAACCAAGGGGGAAAGAGGGAACAGATCCTTGCTTTGCTAGGAAGTTAAAAGAACATCAAGTCCAAAGCTCCCCCTTCATGTGGTGTTTGCAAGGGGTGTACAAAAGCTGCTGCTTGGGGGTGGGGGGGAGAAAGTGGTAGCCTTTGAATGGCACTTCAGGTTCCTAATGCAAATCCCACAGTTGATGCTGTGTTATGCTGGGGGGAAGCCTATCTCAGTGGCAGAGATCAGAGCAACACATGTCAGTGGGGAAGTGCCCAGCAGGGGTTTTGTCCCAGAGACCTGCTGAGCCCTGAACACCACCCTCCAGTTCTCAAGCAGAGCAGGGCCCACACACCGGAGCTAATGGTGGCTCTCGCTTCCAGCCGAATTTCAGCATGGAGTCCAGGAAGGGGAGCACTTTGCTGCGTGTGCCATTCCCAGCTGCCAGCAGGAGCATGACCATGACCACGCTCAAGCCACGTTGGATCTCGGAGGCCCTGGAGACTTCCCTTTGCTGAAGAGCCAAAATCAGGTCTGGCCATTTCCTTCACTTACATTTTTGAGTCCCTTGAACCCATGTGAAGTCATTTCCCAGCCTGATGAATTTTGCAGGCGCTCTTAGCTTGTTGATATGCAACAAACACAAAGGGCAGAATCAAAGCAGGATTTTGCAGAAAAAAAGCAGTGTTTTCAAAATTTATACATGATATAATCACCTATAAGAAGGTTTGTTTTTTTGAAAAAGCACTTTAAGACTTACATTCATAATTTCCTCTATGAATTTTACGTAGAGGTTTTGGTTCACCATTTTTCTGCTATTAAATGTCAACAGATTAAAAATTAAAACATAAATACGTGTGTGCCAAGCAATATGTGTATACACAAATGTCCATAGATACACTTTTAGTAGGAAAAAGAAATACCAAATTTAGCATTAAGACTATATTTAGTTGGAAATTTGCATTACAAAGTTTCCAACAAACAACACTAAAATTTCTTCATCAAATTATGAGAATATGTAAAACAAGTTAAAAACTGGTATTCAAATCAAAGCTTTTTGCTTGCTAATTAAAATAATGAATCACTTAATTTAGATCAGTTTATCCTGCACTACAAACCTGATAAGGCAGAAGAGATTGATTTTGATGTTGCAACCAAAAATTTTTGTTTGTGTGCATAAGAGCAAAAATAAGAGTTACTGGCTAATTTTTAAGTGGGTATTTAGAGCAGGAGCAATGATTAAAGGACAGCTTCACAGACTGCTTCTAAAATCTAGTGGTTTGGAATTTGTTCCCATTAAGAAGGATATGCAACAAACTAAAGTTTTAGGAGCCTATCTTTTTCTTTATGGAAATTTCCCACGAAAAACTACATTAATAGCTTAGTGCAATTTAACCTCTGTAATAACAAGTGTGTTACAAAATCTGTTTAAATAATCTGTATGCCTGTTAGCATTACTTAAGCAAATTGCAGCTCAAGAGACTTCTGTTTTACATTGATTTATATGGCTAGAATATTGTATCTCTTTCTTTCTTTTTATCTGTGGTGTAATATCTTTCCCACTCCTCTAATGGACTACTCAATTCTTGCCTGTGATACATTTTTTTAAATATTAGTTTTAGAGCAAGTGGTTGTAGGACTATTTTATATCCTTCATAGCCCAAAGGATTTTTAGTTGATGGACTAGCAATCCATCAAAATGCATGAATGTAACAGATGAAGTCTCATGTGGTAGAGCATTCAGACACAAGCTATTAATAGTTTGTTTTTTGAGGGTAACCATCCATAAAAATTCAATGAGGCAAAACCAAATTCAGCAATATCTATCTGTGTGGCGCTTCCCTCGTGTCTTGCAATGAAACAATGGCCAGAGGAAGCAAGAAAACCATAGCATGTTTTAATTTGAGGCAGCTGTCTTAAAAAAAAAGAAAAGGATGTATTTACTCTGGCTGTCGGGAGGGTTCATGGAGCTGCTTTACTTTCCAAAGAAAAAAAGTGAAGTGCCAGGTTTTTACAGTGTGAGCCTCAGGTGCACCTCGCTTGCCCACAGTGCAGCAGCAAAACCATTGTTGGCAGAAGTGAGACGTTTTTGTTATTTGGCGCATCTCAACATGACCTTGGACATCTCTGGTCTGACCTTCACGTCTCCCCAGGACCCAGCCTAGGATTGGCTTGGGCCACATGGCACAAAGCCGCCCTGAGACAGAGACCTCTCTGCCTCCAGCAGGGGAGATCACCTCCGAATCTCAAACTGAATCTCATCGCCGTGGGTCTAAATCAGGTGCCACCACCCAGCAGCACTCTTGGCCTTCTGGGTTTATCACAGCCTAATTGCTGGATGCCTGTGCCCCAGAGAGCCCATTAATAGCATGAATATATGCAGAAGAACGAGTGTGAAAATAGAAACAGAATCCGCCAAGGGAGTTGCGCTGCCTCCTGTGTCATGGGTGGGAGGAGATGCAGGAGATGCAGGTGACACCAAGAGCTCTGCCCAGCACCTGGAAGTTTCTGCAGCTTCAGAGGTCTCCCCATCTGGAGTCTGGCCAGGCAGTTAGAAAACGCACCTCTACATTTAAGAATTTGCAATTTTCTGTGAATAACTGTTAAAATGGAGGAAAAAAACCCCTGCCACTAAAATGAGCCTGTTAACAGATCCACTCACATTCATACACTTAATGAGCAGGAAATCAAATCACAAAGACTGAAGCAAGATTTAGATTTCTTATATAAAAGTACAAAAATTCAAACTTTTTACTCATTTGAAAAAGGAAGAGTGAGAGGAATGTCTGGCTTTATTTATTCCGCCTTAGAAAAAGCTTTCTTCACTAACTCACTATCAGCTGTGAGCATTAAAGCCCATGAGAGAATCATACAGAGCTGACACTGACTCAGGACATGGGTTTGGGATAAAAGCCGTGGGCTGCAGGTCAGGACACAATCTTACACTGTCTGAAAGAGCTCAGTCTAGAAGGTACTCATATTTTTTTTTTAATTATTTTTTAGCTATCAGATTAAAATCTACCTGGCTTTCCTTTAACTCCTGCTATTTAACTTGCATTCCCCTCCAGTGGGATCTGTTTTCATTTTTATAAATAAGCTTTTTCAGTTTGGGACTCTCTGTCCTGCAGTGCTGTTGCTGTAAATACCAACAGGAAATGTTAATTTGTGTTTTATCAACTTCAAATGATCTCTGATGCACTTAAAAAAAATCCACCAGAATTTATTTTAAGTTTCTTCAGAAAAATTCCTTATACATCTATTAGTTGTTGGGCTTTTAAAGCCTGGTTTATCCATTAAAATTCAGGTTTTGTAAAGCAGCAAAGAGAAGCCAATGTGTCCTGGCAGAATGACTTCAAAGTGGGCAGTAAATAGCAACACGTCTTGTGATACATTTGAAAGTACAGAGCTCAAGAAGGCAAAAATTAATTCAGCACCCCACTATTACTTGCTGTAACCAATTATCAGAGCTGAATGAAGAATTAAATTAAGCATGGCTTCTTTTTTGCACTCATCAAAGTGGGTTGCAGAACTTGCGGTAGGTAGGTGGGTGGGTAGAGCAGGGCTGGGGACCGGGAGCTGGCTCCAGGCGGTGGTGTGCGTGCACCAGCAAGGGGCTGCTCAAGAGACATGGCCTCAGCAGCGTGGCTGGGCGCTCCGCTGTCCTGCAGGGATCTGTGGTTAGTTACATCTGCAACACACAAAACCGAGGCACGGAGGTTAGTCCCAAATGTGGCACCCAGCTTCACCTGGCAGCTGGGGAACCGTATGACCCATTGGACTTGGATCTGTGCGTGCTGTCCCTGCTGTGCTCACACAAATGCACAGCAGCAACTTCCCTGCAGCGCTCACATCGCTGGGAGGTGGCTACCTGGCTCTGTGTACCCTTCACCCCTCACAAATCCGTCCTCCTGGCAAGGTGCCAGCTGCTCACTTGGATCCAAACAATCATCAGAGCATCTATCAACTGTGCTAACAACAGCCTTCATCCCCAGAGCTGGAAAGCTCCTCTGAAGCACAATCATCTCTGCTGCTTGCTGCTTACCACCGCAGCTTATGAAAGAAAGGACAGTAAGTAATTGCTGCGTAACCCACACCATAACCTCCACCTTACAGCTACAACCTTACTACAGCTACAGGGGGCTGGTGATGGCCCTATCACCGACCCCTGCTACAGCTGTAGGCCTGCTTCTGGCAGCTGAGGAAAAGCGCAAACTAGTTTCCAAAAAGCAAACACCAAAGCAGTGAACATCTCCATCATGGCCAAGCACAGACTGGGTGCTCCAAACCCCACCAGTGAGCACAGTTACGTACTTGCAAAAGAACAGCGGTGAGCAGCAAATAATCTGTGCTATAACACTTTGTCAAATTACATCGAGTAAACTTTTGTTTCTTCTAAAGCCCAGGTGGGCTCTTATCTGTACTTGTAGGTCCTATTAGTTGGGATTGTAATTGCTGTTACTCAGCAATAGGAAAACACAAGCCATAACTGACCATCCAGGCCTGATTGCGGCAGCAAATTTGTTGCCCATTTGTGTAACACCATGCTGGGCAGAATGAATGCCCTCATGTCACAACGCATAATTCTACAGTATAATTAACTTCATGCTCTGCAATTAATGGAATAGCATCTTGCTACAGAAAGAGATCAAGGAAGCAAACAACTTTTATCACCTACCACACGCTGCCTAGAATCAAGTGTTTGAAAGTTGCCATAGACTAGCAGTTGTGTGTTACAACTCATACAAGTCTTCAGAGAAGATGACATTTTGCAGGCATCTAGACAGTGTCTTTCCTGAGCAGCTTGCCAGTCTTAACAGGGAGTTGTGAGTGAATCTGTAGAGCTGTCTTGTCCTCCTTTCTGTTGCTCCCTTTTTATCCTTCCCCTGTGCCTCAATCAAAATAACATTAAAATAAGAATTATCAATTAAAATAATGAACTCTCTTAAGAGGGACACCAACCTCCTAAATAGGGTTAATAAACACACGTACCTTTATACATACATACATTACACAGGGAATATTTGTGCTTATCGCTTGAGTTGCTTGAGCCTTTAACTGCCTTTTGGTAGCTATTTAGCTTTGGTATACATTTAGTCTATAGGGGACCTATTCTCACCTCCAGCATTGCCTGGAACTCCCGCTTCTTTTCATTTATTCCCCAAAAGCCATACCACAGTGGGTCAAGAAAGCCCAAGCCCATGGGGGGCATAAATGTTTGTCTCTACATTTTAGTGAAGCCTTTGAGAGCACTGAAAAGCTTTTTACTCGCTGTGCTGGATTGTTCAGTTTTTTGCTGGGGAGCCCCACGCCGTCGAGAGCACCACGGCAATAGCTGCTGACATCCAGGAGCAACCTCTTCCCTGCGGCTGGGCTTCTGCCCAGCAGGACATACTGCTTTTACAGCGACGACTGTAGCAGGCAGCAGGAGGCTGGTAGTGCAAACAGATTTTGTAGCTGTAATCACTTCTGAGAGGAAAGCAGGGGGAAACTCTCAACAGATAATAGGTTTGCTTCTCTCCAACCAGTCGGTGGGCTCATGTGTTATTGCTCTGAGGTGCACCCGTGCATCTTTCCAGCTTCCCTGCAGCTCCCTGTTTTTTTGCCACCCCTGATTTCCCGTATCAGACTCTGCCCTCCCGTCTCATACCGCTAGCTGTCTGCCTCTCCCCCTCCCTGTCTGCTCCTGCAAGGTTGCCAGTACCTTCAAAATCATGGTCAGTGAAAAAGGAGGATCCTCAGTGAACTCTTCCAGAACTCTTGGGGTTCACTGGCACCTGAACATGCCAGGTTAGTAAAGTTCATCCCATACATCCTCCTCAGTTACTCATGATCAAAGAACAAATTCTTTCTAATTGATATGAATACTTAACCCAATTTCTTTCCAGGTACAAAATAAAAATATTCAACCATTCTGTATTATTAGCACTTTCACCATCCGATTCTGAACCATCTACTTTCCTGAGATGTTTGGCTCTTGGTGTACTTCTGCATTGACCTTAGCCTCACAGCTGACGGTGCAAACCTCGCTGGTAGGAACTGCCTGACCTTTAGAGGCAACGGCAAGAAAGTAAGCGCTTGCATGCCTGGTTTTTCCACTCAGGGGAACCTGAGGGCTGGGGAACCTGCTCTCTCAGAGGTGCAACAAGGCTGATGACAGCAGTGGGATAGACCACGCCACTGAGCAGCATTTGTTCACTGCCCTCCTCTGATGGCTTTTGATCATTTCAGCTGATGATGACCTGCTCACAAGCTAATACAGGTACTAAAATGATTGATGACTCCCCCCGCTCTACCTGATAAGGATAAGTGCTTTTTATTGGGGTAGGTATAATCAGGGCAGGGGGCTGTTAAGGCGAGGTAGAAGCTTATGCTCTGCTTTTACTCTCCTACCGTTCCCAGTTTTCTCCGTTTCTACAGACTCAAGAGCTATGCTGGGACAACATTCCCTGATCAACAGGGATGCTCGCCATCACCCTGATCACCATGAGTTTAGAATCATACAGACAAATGGGAAATTAGAATTAAAATGAAACAAAAAAATTAAAGCCAGGATTCTCATTAGTTTCTGCTTCCTGCGATATATCCTGTGATATTGTTTCATTTAAAAAGAGCTTGATTTTCCTCTTGCATATGTTGTTTGCTAATTTTTGTAATGGATTTAGTTCTGACTGGCATCAGAGTAACTTCAGGGGATTGCGGGTCTATTTTTACTGCGTTGCAAGGCTGTAGCAAAGCCAGAATGTAGGAAGCCACTAATGCTAAAATTACACCTTGTTTACATACTTAGTGAAAAAATCACCCTGCAGAAGGCTTTGCTGACAGATAGGGGAGTGTGTGCTCTCATTTCACAGACCTGACCAGGGCTAAAAACCCCAGAAAGGCTGCTCCAGGCAGCTGCTGAGCAAGGCATAGCACAATGCCATCATAAAACTGACAGGGTGGCTTTGCACCAGCTGTAGCTGTGCTCTTAATTTAGCATTTGGTGGCTCTGAAAACGCAGTACTTTATAGTTGCTTGTCAAAATTCCCAACTGTATTAAAATACCATATTCTGTACATCTTACCTGATGAGTTAGGGCTTACTTCTTCAGTGGCACAGGCTTTATTTTGATAATGTTACTTTTGATTCACCCTGTCATTCAGAAATCTCTAAAGGAAACCAAATTACATCGCCCCTATGTCTGCCTGTGCTAACGGCTATACGTTAGGATTTTTTTACCAACACCAATGCTTCCTGAATCATGGGCTTCCTAACGTGTGAGACCCATGAAGAATTTGGCACCACTGTAATGCTGGTTTTTGCTTTGAAGATCGGACGTCTGCCGCTAACCATTTAACAGAGAGCAAGGTATGGTGCCAAGCAGCAAGTTGGATGTACAGGTACCGCGGATATCAAGTTCCTACAAGTTTTGTAAATACTGACACCCGGGTAAAGGAGAAAGAATGAATTAATACCTCACCAGGAGATGGGCTGCTTCACAGCCCCTTGTGCTGCCTGGCCTGCCCCTACCCACCAGCCTGCACACCCCAGCCAGCTGGGAAGCACGGGGTGTGAACCCCTGTGACAGCAGGCAGGGAGCGCTGAAAGCAGAGGGGAATTTAGGGTGTGTGGAAGAAACAGGGCGTGAAATGGGGTCACATAGGGAGGAAAAGGCCAGAGCTGTTTTGATGGATGCATGAGGCCGTGGGGGCTTCCCTAATTCCAGCACTTGTGCAACAGTGTTTGTATTTACCTACATTTGACAGCTGATCTATTGAAAAGAATAAGCTGAACCATGAAGTGAAAGTTTGCCTCATCATTACCAGTTCTCCACGCTGACCAAGATCCCACCTATTTTTTCTAATCAGAAAGTAATGGCCTTCTACAGCTTCACCGAATCCCACTGCAGCAGGCATGCAGCCTTTCCTTTTCCTTCTCCTGCCAGCCTCCAAGAGCCAAATTGGGTTAATACATGTTCCCACAGAAGATTTATTTACATTTATTCAAAACAAGAAGTCACAGTCTGTTGTGTAGAGTAACTGCTAAAAACAAAAATTAGAAAATCCTATGTCAAGGCACATTATATATTGAACTTGCAGTTCTAGCATTTGGTTTGCCATTCAACAGCCAAAATACATAACAACAACCTCTGTGATGGGAATTGATTTTCATATGATGGGCTTTATGAAGTAGTAAACATTACAGTACTTGGCTAATTCCACACAGCCACCCATGGCTTTCCATTTTGCTCTGTACAGCCCATGTACCACTCACAGCATACTGTGTTAGAAGATAGGAAAATGCCAACTAAATAAAACTCGTCTTTTTGGTGCCTCACTTTTGTGTGCGCTAGTGCTTGCAGTCTTCGATCTGGTCACAGTTTACATCGCTGAGCTTTAAATGGAGATTATCTTGACGAAAGCCTTTTTAAGTCTGCGAGATTCCAATTTTGTGTTGAAATACCAGATGTCATCCCAAGATTTAATATATTCTTTCATTCTAATTGGTGGCAGACAAACTGTTTGATCTGACATCACGCGCTGAAGGTTTTTTTTTCCATGCTGTGTGCTAAAGATCACTTTAAAAAACTGTCAGTAGATGCCTGACAGCTTTATTTGTACTTGGTAATTAAGAGGCCCAATTTGACATCCAAATGGATCGGGAAAATGTTACATTTTCTTTGCCAAATTTTTGCTTTATACTCTTGTTACTCCTATTGTTTAAAATAGTCTTTTCTCTGTTCTGTAGGAAGGGAACTTGCTCCAATTATTGCCTTGGGGGTGGGGGGTATTGAGTGGAGGGGATATTCACGCTACCTATTTTAAGTCAATTTACCTCATTTGTCATATAAGGAGCCTCCCTACAGGCAAGGTAGACATAAACAACTTGCCAACAGCTGAGCCAGGCGCTGAGCATCTGGTGTGTGAATACCCACCAAAAGGTACACACACTGGGAAAAGCAGAGCAAAACTTCTTCTCCATTCATTCTGAAATGCCATGTTCCCAAGTCCTTGCTGCTATCAGAAGTAGGTCATCCTTACAATTTTGAAGTGGACTGTGGTGCTTTACGTGCCCCAAGTTATGCCATATTTATAGTTTTGTGTGGATGTACGCGCCTGCTGGGACTGTTGAGAGCTACGCCCTGTGCAGTCATTTGTAACGAGAGAGGATCTGCTCCTCAGAATACCCTTCATGTGGAGAAGATATTGGTAGTGGATTGGGAAGGAAGACAGCGCAGAAACATTTCTAAACTGCATTTCTTCTACAGAGGCGGTGGAAAGCAATGCTAAGAAAGACAGCAAGTCATTTCAGGACAGTCTAGCACTGTATGGCGCAAGTGCAGGAAATCCTTACAACACGTAGTAAATTTTAAGTGCTTTAAGCAAGTGCTTAAGGGTCTCAGGGATATTATGAAATGCTTTCTTGAGTCAGGACTAATATATGATCATTTAAATATAATTAAGAATTCTGTAAGCTTAGCTAGAATGTAAAACTGAAGTCAATACCCAGTTTGATAAAAGATCTACAGCTCAGGCAGCCTTCCAGAGGGCAGGCACTCTCAAATGGCAGTGCAGTTAAGAGATGCAACATTTTCCTGGATGCACCAGCGCCGTATGTGAGCTAGCCAGCCCTGGGAAAGGCAGGGGTCATTTTTACAGCAGCTGGGGGGGGGCGGGGAATTACTTTATCTATAGAGCAGGTAAAGCCAATGCAAACGTATTTTTGTATCTCTTAGAAAATCTACAGGCTTGAACTCAAATGCCAGTTACTGAAATTGCTACAAATGCAGTGTTCCCAGTTCAGCAACATTACATTTAGGTAATCTCCTAAGTAGCCCGGTAGCTACCTGCCACCACACTGTGAAAGCATTGGAGGGGAGCATAAATTCTGGCTGAGCTTGTTTCTTTAGCCGCAGGATAATGTATTTCCATTAATTCTGGTCTGCTCTACCTGACTGGAATATTTTGTTCCTTTCAATAGGATTTTAGTCCTTGACTTTGCTCCTGTGCTTCAAAATACATGCTTCTGTGGTTTGCTTGGTAGGTATTTGCTTTACTAATAACTGCTGGATACTGGTACTAATGCCATCACTGTAATAATTTTGATCTCATGCCTGGATAACGATGTTAAAATAGTGATACTGAATGAATATGTTTGCTACTACTCCCTTGTCTTTTTGTTTCTGGGGGAAGCTATCTTTTTAGTATCAACTCTTACATTCCAGTTGAGCTCTTCTACTAAGATCTATATATCTAGATCTCTCTGGCTGTCTGTTGTTCAAAATATATCAAAATAGCAACACCATAACCAGTTATTGAGCTACAGTCTTTTCATACTTGCTTCTCCTACCAATAGGCTTGATGTACAAGTACAAGATGTGCATTAGCTCAAATGAAAATATTCCCACGTACAATTTTCAACCCCCCTGCAACTGCCTATGGAGGCAGAAAAGAAAAGGCTGTTTCAAAATCTCTGCTGGCCTGAAGCCCTTGATTCCTGACTACTAGGTAGTTTGCTAACTCATCTAATTCAAATACGCAGAAGGGTGAGTAAGCAATAAACCGTCTCAAATCAATCCATCTGGCAGTAGGTAACATAGAGGTAATGAGCAGCATGTTTGCAGAGCACATTTCCTGCTCAGCCTAGCCATTTGCAGGATTCAGGCCACGGATGTCACGGGTTGTCTGAGAGCATTAGATGCAAGGAGTGACTGCATGCGAAAAGGGAGTTTGAGGATAATTTATGATGATGGATGTTTGTTGTTTATGCGCACTTCATTAGCTAAGTCAGACTGGCTAGCACTCCTGGGACTTCTCTGCTTTCCCTACTGCGTGCTGGTGGCTATTTGCTCTGAGTTCATAGGTGAGTGAACACAAACATATGTTTTTGGGTATATGATTTGCTTTATGATGACTAAGGAATGCACGAGGCATCTGTTAACGGAGCTGTTTGTTAGAAGTTGCCATGTCCTTCCATACAGAAGCTGGGAAGAATATATTGTAGTGTTTCCCCCTTCTGCAGGCAGAGGAAAGACATGATCGTGTTTAAAGTATGGCAATTTTATTCTGACTTGAGATGCTCTGGGATCTAACAAGATCCTAAATTCACTCCCAACATGAGAAGCTTTGTATCTGCCTCAGCCAACGATAACGGCATAATGTCTTGGTATTATGAATCTTTGGATTGCCTTCAATGGGAACAAAGGACACTGTAAATAAATATGTATTTTGTAATTGTATCTCTTCTTTCTGAATGGCAGCTTCCAGAAAATAGTGACAAGGACAGTTCTGGACAGAGGCTTCAGTCAGGTTGCTTAGTGCAGTTTGAAAAGTGCGAATAGCAAGAGAGCTAAAAATATTACAGTGAGATGCAATATTGCAAATGACAAAAGAAAACTCCTTAATAAATTCAAATTACTGGTACACCACTTGCCGTTGTCATCAAGGCACCTCTGCAGGTGAGACCAGACAACCAGTATGCATCCGCAGGAACTGAGGCTACATGTCCACCACATGAGCATCTCAGTAGTAAAACTGCTTTAGAGATGAGCTCCCGCTTCCTTCACAACTCTCCTGCATCCCACATGCTTTTTCCTTCATTCATGCTGCAGGTATCACATCAGTTGAACGAGTTCAGCCTAAGAGCCGAACTGACAAAACCCTCCAAGGATAGGCACAATGGTAACAACATGTTATGCTGGTGATGGAAGTATGTATATTGGAAATACTCACCCTTGAAACCAATATTCATTATCCTGGTATAATTGCCTTATACCAAATAGCTTCCTTATTATACCTGTATTTTTAAAATTAGGATAGGTGCAATAACAAGTGCTCACATTCCTAATTGAGGAACGAAGCTAATAAAACTGTGATGTGTAGAAAAGGCCTCAGGACCTTCTTCCATGTTTATATTGAAGCATCTCCCTTTTCAGTTTGTCCTGGTTTCATCTGGGATAGAGTTAACGTTCTTCCTAGTAGCGGGCATAGTGCTGTGTTTTGGATTTAGTACCAGAAGAACACTGATAACACACTGGTGTTTTTGGTTGTTGCTAAGCAGTGCTTACACCAGTCAAGGACTTTTCAGCTTCCCCTGCTCTGCCAGGTGCACAAGAAGCTGGGAGGGGGCACAGCCAGGACAGCTGACCCCAACTGGCCAAAGGGGTATCCCACACCGCATGACATCATGCTCAGTATATAAACTGGGGGGAGTTGGCCAAGGGGAGCGATTGTTGCTTGGGGACAGGCTGGGTGTCGGTCAATGGGTGGTGAGCGGTTGTATCAGTCATTTTTTCCCAGGTTTTGTTTCTCCCTCTCATTTTCCTTTTCATTACAATATTCTTAGTACTATTAGTATTAGTATTTCAATTATAAAACTGTTCTTATCTCAACCCATGAGTTTTCTTACTTTTATTCTTCTGATTCTCTCCCCCATCTCACTGGGGCAGGGAGGGTGGGTGAGTGGCTCAACCACGGCACCTTTCTAAGGTGTTGTGATTCACGCACTGCAGTACTGAGCATCTCCTCAGATCAACATGGCATACAAGTGAGACAGCACTCCAGTGCCCAAAGCCCTCCTCAAGTCAGGTCTGTTAATATCCACTCACTCAAACCTGGTGATATCCCAGAGTTTTGGGCAGAAGCCTGCTCGGGAAATTGGTCCACTTCTCTGGCTATTGATGTTGTGTGCACAAAGCTGTGCATCTGTCCTGTGCTGCCCATCCTAGGATTTGCACTTCCCACAGTGACAGAAGATCTTAATATCTCTGCAGATGGACTGAGGCTAGAACCTGCCCTCTCATTCGGTGTTAGCGCCACATCTGACAACACCCTGACTCGCACAAGAAACACTGAGGTCTTACTGTAACATAGACCATCGCAATTTTCCTGCTTTAAATCTTACTATCGAATCAGGTTCAGCTGATTTCAAAAAGTTTAGTTAAACAATGCTTATATTAGACCTGAATGTAGGCTGATCTGAAATTCACTCATTTATGTCACGATTTCCTATATACCTGTAAGAACCACAAAGCACAGATTGTCCTTCCACATTTGGTATCAAGAAAATAACGAGGATGACGCTCACATTTTATTTTGTATTTCTGCATATATTATTATTTTATTTTTATTCTGGGCCATATGAGCAGACAGCTACTTCCTTTCTTCTATGGACCGTCTCATAGCTCTAACTTGACAGCTCCTGGAGGAGAGAGACGGCATGTGACATGTGTACGGAACTCAAGATTGATAAGGGTATGCTTTCATTCATTATAATGACTAAGAAGGAGTGAAGACTGACAGTTCAATCACTCATTAATAAAGACTTACTGTGTTCCCATTCATGAAAGCGTTAGTCAAATTCTAAAACATTTTTAAAAGGATATTATTATTATTATTAAAGTTTGATTTAGTACTTTCCCCTCATATGACAATGTAGAAGAATATCAACAAACGGAATTTTAATTAGTCTGAAATCTACCCCAAAATTACCGATCTTTTTCCTTTTTTTTAATTTTGGGAAATATCTTTTCTGCTTACAGACTGACGAGAGGCAAGACTTAAATATATGCTTGCTGTAGTTTAACAGGTTGCTAAACCTCAGCGGAGCCAAAGGACTAATACACCGTTCAGACAAGAGAGGATCGAGCTAGATTATGTTACTCTTAATTTGCTGTGGACAGAGCTCTCCGACTCCCATTGACCAAATTAAAGCATGAATGGCAGAGCCTAATGACACAGTCCGCTCTGACGCAGCCACTTTTCCTGGAGGAGCTGGTCCTCAAGGCCAGGCTGGCCCACGCTCCTGTGGAGCAGCAGTACACACCGGTCAGGGAGGGCAGTCAATGTCGACCTCGGCTTCCGCAGGCTGCCAGGCTGGAGCTTGTGTGAGAGCAGCCTGGACACCTCTGTGGCGGGATGGGCAGCAGGGCTGCTGTCTCGGGGTACACAGTACCAACTCGTGGAAAAGAAAGGTACCACACAAACCCAGTCTCAACATGCAGGCAGGGTGAGGGAGGCAATCACGCAATCGTGTTAAGCCTTGTCCTCTGTTACAACTACTCCTCTTCCCAATTTTTTGAGGACCTCTTCAAGCTTCCTCTCCCAAAGCAAGATTTAGTTAGATCTGAGCAGTTTCACACCCATTTCTCTTCTTGATTCCACTGCCAAATCAGATTGATTTGTCAGTTTGTCTTACTGTCTGCTCATGTTCTGCAATAAGATGGCAATCTCCCATCCCTAAGAAGCTTATAGGGTTTTTTTTGGCAGTGAACGAGTCATATTTTTCCACTGTTTGGCTGTGAAAATGATTGTTCTCTGTCTTGTGTTGACTGATTAGGTAAAGTGCAGATATAGGCAATCTCGTTATTTTAAAAAAACCCCACCTCTTGCTTCAGATGATTGGTTGGAGAGAAGGTTTCGTTCCCATAGCAACGTTTTGCATTCGAGCCTGCAGAAATGAGGCTGGCTAGAGGCATTTCAAACATGCTACATTTAAAGAGCGGGTTGTGCTCTACAATGTGTTTTCATTTTTTGCATCTGAGAGAATTATTTAAGAAACACCAGAGAAACAAAATTAAAAATCTTTGCATCCCCATACGTGAAACTTGAGCCAGCTGATACCAGGTGTACTGCAGAGCATCTCTTGAACTGCTCTTGTAAAATGGACACAGTGAAGCAACCTGACTGCGTTACTATCAGTTGCCTGAACAGACACCACAACTTTAAGTAAAAATCGGTCCAAAGCTCAGATGTCACTGTTATAAGAGTTCTTTGCCTACCTTCAGCAGAGACAACAACACTGAGCATGGTATTTGGAGGGAATGGGATAGAAGGCTGAGGAAGGGTGAAACCCATGTGGGAGGTGGCATCTCAAGAGACGTGGGGCAGCGGTAGGGGAGGGGCTGTTGAATTTTTGCAGAACTGGCAGATAGTATGAAGGCAAAAAAGTCTTTCCCAATACAAGGAGCTGCTGAAGGAAGACACCACTGGAGAAAGAATGGAGGACAAAAGCAATTCAGGTTCTGTTTTTTTCACTTCATGCTGTGAAGGTTGATCACGCAGTAGCAGGGGTAATTTTTGTGGCTAAAGAAGAGGGAATTAGACTTCAATGACAGTGGGACAAGGCAAGGAACATATTTCACTTCAGGACTTCTGGTTCATTTGTGAAATGCTGGGAAAGAAGGACAGAGCAGAAGAAATTTGTAGTAGTCTTTAAGGGAAATGCTATAAACTGGCCCCTTCCTCTTTGGCTGCCATCTATCTGTGTTTCACCAAACATACCTTCTCACTCAGCACAAATCTTGTCCAGGCAGAACTGGAAGATTCCACGTATTTATTCCGTATTTCACTTTGGAATGTACAGAACCCAGTGGCACAACACACACATGTCAGAAGCACAGTGGTTTTGTCCAGGAAAAAATGATGGCAAGTCATCCAGGAGGGCAGAACCACAAACAAAATGCATACGTAGAGTCAATGAGAGTATTTGAGGAATGATGTATTATATAAATATACAGTGATACTTTAAGGGGAAATGGAGTCACCTTTTCTCTGTGTTTGCCTTTGGACACTGATAAGCAAAGCAATGACATTAAGAATAACAAAAAAGTTGGTGTTATTGGCAAATACCTTAGTAGGAACAAGTTGAGAGAGTGTTGCTGTAGCATAGCACCATTCAGCTGGTAACAAAGAACTGTAAAATGGCCCCAGTATCAGAAGGCAGTAAAATGTTACCTAAACCTTTTTTGGGGGAAGGAAATACAGGTAGAGTAATTTCAGAAGTTTTGTGGAAGGAAGACACCTCACGCCAAAAAAGACGAGTGAAAGCCAGAGGAAATACGAAGCAGGCGTGGTCACGCTGAATGCCGGTTGCTCTCCAGTTATCCAAGCTTCATCTGAGCCGGAGCTCCCACCTATCACATTCTGATCAGGTGGTGTTATTGCCTGTGAGTAAAGCTCTTTGAAGACCAGCAGACTAACACGGCTTTGTCAAAACAAGCTTGAAAATAATTCTACAATACTTGTCAGTCCTAATTTTTATTAGAGGGTTTTTGGAAGAGGGAGTAAGTTTGTCTACAGGGAAACTGATCAAGGGTCTGCTCCTGGAGGTCATGGATCAGTCCCACCAAATCATGCATTGCTTCACGCCTAGGCTTCCTCTGAAGGTGCCTGGTATTGCACAAGCATGGTAAGTGGGCTAAAACTGTGGGAGAAAAGGGGCACATGAGGTGATGTAAGAGTGAGTGTACCGAGGAGGAACGTGGAGGGAGCTTATGGCACCAGAAGGGCAAGAGAAAGGGTGGGTGCCAAGAGCCATGCAGAACCACAACAACTGATAAAGATCACACACACAAAGAGAAGATAATGATGGGATGAAAGAGTGGAAACACAGGCAATCCCAATGCCCTGAAATGATATTATCTCAGACAAGACAAGACAAGTCAGCAAAGTTAAATATTTGCTTCTGGTTGGCCAGGGGGCCCTGGAGTTGTATCAGAAATTCCTGCCCACCACATTTCTTGATAGGTCTGGATTCCAAACTTTTCATCTACCTTAAAATGCTTCTGTTTTCAAAATAAAGTGATGGACTCAAACTTTTATAGCTCCAGAAAAAAATGCAGAAGTCAACAGTGCAAGAAGGAGGCAGCAGTTTTCCTCCTGTTATGAGAAAACAAATAAAAAACATGTGCTGAGGTGAGTTACCTAATACAGCTTTTGAAAGATGTGGACATCAGGGTCTGTCTCCAGGGCAAACGGCTCAGCCCTGCATTCTGAGAAGACAAAAGCCCTGGCCTTGAGGTGGGGAGCCAAATTTCCATCACCCTGTAGTTAGAGATCCCAAGGAGGCCGTTCTATGAAAAACATGTTCAGTTGCTGGCTTTAGATAGTTTCTGGCTCATCAGGAAGGGAAGATTTCTGTGAAATGCATTCCAAGGTCTTGAACTCTCCTAATGCATAAAAAGCCAAGGTACCAAAGCGCTGAGGTTTGGGATACTCTAAGAATTTAAGCATTGCAACACCCAAATCTTAGGGTTCTGACTCTCTTCTAATCATACTCTGAGATCTTATTCAGAAAAGAAGTGGTTCCAGAGCGCACGTCTTTTCATGAGTGTAACTACAGACAGAACAAACCAAACACCCAGCGCAGATTCCCATATGCCCGTGGTCCAGGATTATTGCTGATGGTGTTACTCCTCTTGATTATCCCGTTTCACTTATAGGTAAACGAGTAATTGTATCCAGCTTACACAATTAACCCTCACGCAAGAAGGACACGTGCACGTCGGTGAGAGATGTCTGGAAGAAAGGAAAGCCGCCTGAGAGCCTGCTGCGCCCAGGGGTGACAGCAGATGCATTAAGAGGGATGTGTCCCCTAGCATTTTACACTGGGCAGTGGACAAGAAGAGTCAGTGGCTGTAGCAGGCAGTATTCTTGGAAACGCCACCGATTTCTGTGAACAGTCATCTAGAGGGACTATGAAAACATCGTATCACACCTGTAATACAGAAATTTCGACAAAATGAGGGGTCCTTCTTCTTCAGAAGACAAGAGAAAGGGAAGGGGTAACCTGAGCAAGTGAGTAGAAGTGTGACGGAAGGCTGCATAATCGGACCTGAGAGAGAAGTAACTTGATAACCGGCATCCTGAGACACAAATTGACACGCTAACAGGAGCCTGGCAAATCTGAGCCCAGCAGCTGTCGCAACAACCGTTGGTTAACCATAACCAACGTAAAAACCCCACCAGTGGCGCAGGTCCCACTCAAGTGACTCCCCTCCATTTTAGCACCTGAGTGCAGCGTTGTGCTGGGTAATACCTTACACCACAAGGTCAAAGCATCTGGCTCAGCCTGTGCAGCATCGCAAACGTGATGGCTGGGAGCTGATGGCCCAGCACTGTGGCATGGCTCCCTTCTCTCCCTGACATATTAACCTGCCAGCTAATATTCGGTCACTTCAGCTAAACTGCTCCTGTCAGACTAATTCCAAATGTAAACGCGATGGCAGTTTGCTCTAACTTCTCTGTCTGCTTTTTACTTGCTAACTAGCTTGCGGGAAATGAATTTGCTATGGGTCGCTGTGCGCTCCACAGGACTGAAGTTTCATGGAAAGTTACTTGAGAATGTACCAGGACACAGGGAAAGCTTGGAACAGTGGGTTGCCCTGAGCTAAGCCACATCCTTCACCATCTGAAACGTGTGGTCCCATCCTCCAGAGATGCGGCACAACCTGCTGCTCCATCGTCCGGCTTCAGCTGCTGGGCACTGGGTTCTTGCATTTAAGGTTAATACAGAAAGTATGTTATAATTAGCACTAAATACCTTTAGAGATCGGATTCTATTTTAACTTGAGAACAGCTTGTAGCTCTGACAGCGTAGTACAGCTTGCGGGAAAAGTAAATTGCTCCTGGAATAGGTGTAATTTGCTGTGGCTGAGACTGGCTTCGTTGTGGCAAACAGGAGCGCTCCGGCCACGTACCGAGTGTCGAAGCACCAGAGCAGCGTGGCCCAAGCCCCCCCGGATCTGGCCGGGGGGATGAAGCCACCCAGCCCGGTCCCTGCCTCCCTCCCCCCGCGGAGGGGGAGCGAGCCTCAGCCCTGCCCT
>NW_009260667.1:3131958-3140125 GCF_000687185.1 Egretta garzetta
AGGGAGAGACTTGGGCGAGGGGAACAGCTCCCCGTTTGCACACTAGGCAGCGGCGCTGCTTATTTTGTGTGAAGGCGAACGCAAGACTCCTAGGACTGGTGAAGGCGCTGCTAAAAGCTTCGGAAGGATAAGCCGAAGGTCTGAGCCGAGGGGAGGGTGCCTACACAGCCGCGCCAGACCCGCTTCGGAGCCGCAACCAAAACCTGTTAAAAGTCCGTAGGAACCCTTTCCCTGACGTAAGAGAGTGTGCGTGCAGACCTTCCAGCTCCTGTCACAATTTTCAGTACTCCTTCCGAAAGGCAAGCTTTCCTCCCAGGTGGAGCGGGGCTGCTTGCCGTCATTGCTGGAAGCAGGCTGTAACAGGGAAGCGCCAGCGTAGAAGGAGCGTTATCAGAAGAATGAATCGTGTAACTGCTCGGGCTTCTTGTCCTGCTGTTATTCCTGCCTTGCTCTCGTTTTCTGTTACCTTCCCAAATTTTGTTGTTACAGCTTTAGGCCTGCTAGCCTAAGCGTGCAGTAGCTCAGACAACTGGAGTAGCAAGACATCCCTCAAAATTCATGATAAAAGGCGTGGGAAGTCTGTAGCCCGTCTGCATGGTGAGTGAGGTAGGTAGAGCCTGGGGGTCCTCATCAGCGCTTCTGAGCCGCTGATCAGGGCTCTGACGGCCGCGCTTAGTTTGGCAGAGCTTGAGCAACGTGGAACAAACAAGAAGATTTCGGATTTCCCTTTGTTCTGAAGAGGAACCCTCCACTTAGGCAGGCTCCCAAAGCCCGGCATTGCTAATCTCTTGTCACAAATATTCCCAGAGCAGTATTTTATACTCTTGGTGTTAATTGTTATGTGGTTGTCATATAGTTTGGACAGGCTGGGTAAGAGGAAGCTGATTAATTCTATCCTTGCGTTGTGAATCATGTGGAACAAATACTTCATTTGAATTTTACCTTCTTCCAGTACCCATCATACTCCTCTGCTTACTAGGAGGGAGAGTGCAGAGGTGGTCAAGATTTGTAATTAAGGGATTATTAAAGGTCAGAGTGACCTTGGGGATTGTGGATACAATGTATCTGAGACTTGTTTCTTTTTCATACCTAATTCTGAAGCTGCCCAAGGGCTGCTGTACGCCAGCAGCCTGCTCTGTGCTGCACGTTCAGCAAGCCACCCGTTGCAGGCTGGACCTCCGTGTGAATTATGGGCCGCCTGTGATAAATTCCTCTGCTGTACATGAGAACTAGAGCTGTGCCAAGAGAAGTTAAACTTTAGCTTAAAAATGATAACATTTGTAATGCCTGATTCTTAGGCAACACCTCAGGGCTAATGAAGGCTGCATGAAGAACCGTCTGAGAAAGGGAATCTCCTTTTAGGCAAAAGGAGGAAGGAATGAAAAGAAACATGATTGCAGCCCTCAGTTTGAGTGTTGAGTGCCCAGATCCTACTTTAGGCATCGCAGTGGAGAACCTTCTTCACTGAGTTCGTGGATTGGGTCCCTAGCATGTCTTGGAAAAACAGTAGTTGTGTGGGCAACCAACAGTCAAAATTAATTTCATGCCATGGCTCTCCAGGCTGGAGTATGAAACCTCAGCGCTGATTGCTTTGTCTCCTCTTTATGCTCTGCTGTTCCAGAGGATTATCTACCATTTGTGACTTAGCATCCCTTTTTTGCTTTTATATCTGTCAGGAAGGGAAGATAAAACGGGAGAAACCCCTGTTTTTCTATTGTTCTGCCTGTCATGTGATTTTATGGCCAAAAAGAGGAAGCCTAACATTCAGGACCTCTCCAGATTTGCTGTCCCTAAATGCAGTTGGTGTTTCATTGATTGCTTCAAAAATAAATTAAGCTGGAGAGGACTGGGCCACTGAGATAGAGAGCTGAATGCTTGCACAGGGTTTAGTATGGGTCAACAGCTCAGTTGTTAAGTGTAAAATCCACACTTTCCATTTGGATCAAGTTTTCCAGTGCCATCTGTGCTCATAAAGGAGCTATAACTAGAAGAGTTGTTTCAGATGTCTCGGAAGCATAGTAAAAACCTGGGTTTTGTTGCCAGCAACAGATGAGAGAATGTCCTTGGCCTTTCTTTTGGGGGTGTACTGAATTTCAACTCTAACGTGGAGAAAATGGACCTGTGAGGATGGGTGGAATCAGTGAAATGTGGTGTCTTGGTGGAGCTGCTGTTGAGTTGTGTGTGCAGGGTGGGCTTGGCCTAAGCTAAGCCCTTGGCTCCTCAGGTGAGCTGATCTCTCCGAGCAGCCTGCCTGCTCCCTGTGCGTCAGTCACCAAAACGGGGTGAAGTCCTTCAGGCAGTGGTGACCTGAAGCCAGCAGCAGTACGCAGGTGCTGGCTTCAAGAGTGGCAGAGTGATGCTCTGTGCAACCTCCTCTACACTTTTGCTCACCTGTGTGGAGGCAGATTGTAGGCAGACAACTCTCCATGTGTTCCTCGGGTCCCTGCTGTAGTCTGTGGAGGAAAGCAGAGCAGCTTGGGCTAAGTGAGGTCTGGTGCTGTGTGCATCGGAACTGTGCAGTAAGGAAGAAAGATCGCCACGGGGAAGGATGGGTGGTAGCAGGACACTGCTAGCCTGCTGCTTTCAGGGCTCAAAAAAATCCTGCTAGGGAGCGGTTTAGACCTCCCTGCCTGCTACCCCCTCCCCTCCTTCTGCCTCCACCCGCTACGTATGTCCAACATGTTCTTCATGAAGGGAGTGCTTTCTAAAATCCTCTGAGTACTGGTGAGGTTGAGGTTTCCTAATTATCCTAATGCCTTATTTGAGGTGCTTTACAGGAGTTTCATCCTTCCAGAGACCGTGCCCCCCTCTCTTCTCTCTACACACTCTTCTCAGACTTGAGAAATGTAGCGGCTCTATGTACAGAGCTTCCTGGTCACCGCTGCTTTTCCTCCCTCTGCAAGCTGTTCAAAATAGTTAAAGGTGACATAGGCGCATTTCTGAGTACTTTCTTGCTTGAATGAATACACATTTTTAAGAACACCATAGCGTAGTATCTAGGTGCTGCAGCTGGGTGTATAGCTAATGTCAGCTGAGGTTGGTCCACTTGATTTCATTCCAGGTGAAAGACCCGATTGTTTTTCTTCCATATGCCCCTCACCTTTCGCTCAGTTTCTTATTAGTAAGAAAATACTAATGCAAATGTAAGCAGGAAGAAAATCCCTGAGTTTTTTTTTCCTCTTTTTACATTCCTCCCCTTTCCTGGTCATTCAAATAAAATAGATTGGCGTTCTAGTTAATGGAGACAAACTGTCTATTGGACATTGCAGGAAGGCAGTAGCAGAGTTAAGAGAGGAGAGGTTACATTTCCAGGCCATGGATGGGAAGCCAGTTCTCCAAACGTCAGCATTCTTGTCTCTTTGGACTTGTTTCTCTTTCAGCTTCTCTTGCCAAATGACCTATTTATCTTAATTGACCATATTAGGGGCTAATTTATTCAGCCGAGAGTCCTTCGCCACTGAAGTTCGTATTAGATGTAAGTTCTCATTTGTATCTGCTTTTATTATCTTTCCAAATACCAGCTCTGTGTATCTTGTTAATTTTCGCTAGGGAAAACAAATTCACACGTCAAATCCTGCTGGAGTTATTTCTTCAGGCAAGATGTACCCACACTTGGAAACTAATGGAAGTCAGACACATCAAGAAGAAATTAGTATTTAGGGACAACAATAAGAAGAAATTAGTATGGGCAGAATATACTGAAAATCCAGGCTGGGCTAAATAAAGTATGTCATGAAGATGAAATTGTGTGCTACTTCTGGTTTTATTATATCATTTAATGTTCTTAGGTGGTTTTGGCTCTGATACTCAGTAATCAGTAGCTACTCTTGTAGGAGGGGAAAGGGAACGGGCTTGCTTGGTAATGCTCTGTTTAATTCATAAGGTAGTTAGGAGGGACATGTGTAGCCTGACAGGTACAGATCAGTGCTACATCTTGCTATAGATTTTACTTACCAGGTGTTTGAGCAGAATGAAAGCTTTATTTTTAACCAAGTTGTCCTTGTTTTTGGTCTTTACAACCTGTTGGGCAAAACTGCACATACTGGGACAATTTGGGCTAATGGGAGTGGGTGGCACCACAGCTCTGCTGGGGAAAAAGAAAAGTGCCCTTTTGGTATTTTTAGTTGCTCAGAGATTGTCTTCAAATAGTGCATAGCACTGTCAGTCAAAGGCTACATTTCAGGGTTGAGGTAATAATGAGGTTTTCCTTATTCAGCTATTTTAGAGGCTCTACTATTTTGGCTGCCCTCGGGGAATATAAAATGTGTTACCAGTTAAATCCATGACAACAGATAACTTAAGCATTAGATTTAGCCGAGCTAATGTGCAGGCAATTGAACTGGGTAAGACAGAGGCCACCCTGGCATGAGGGAGCACTGAATAAATCCTTGCTCTGAACACAGCAAAGTGGGAGCTTGAATAGGGGGTCTCTGGGCTTCGGGGGAAATGGGACAGACAGGCAGTGGAGATTTCTGCTACAGCTTGGGCAGGCTGTGACTGGGGCGGGTTTAAGTGGGCTTTAGTGGATTTTTAGTGAATTCAGGTGCCTGATGGCGTTTAAGTGCCTAAATGATTACATGATGTACAAGTGAGGATTTTGGTGGGCGGGACATCAGCGTTGGTTTTGAAGGACTAAAGGTAAGAGGATTTCCTGCCTTCCTGGAGAAGCAGTGACTCAACTGATTAGAGGTAGGATCCATCTCTGCCAACAGTGTCTATGATGCAAATATGGACCAAAACGGTGCCGGAATTTCTCGATGCTTGAAAAGACTTGAAACAGTAGCAAGGCAATAAGGGGGCCCAAGGCTTTGGGCTCAGTGGTGGTGTGTGCTGTGGCAGGCAATAGATGATGGAAAGGCAATTCATTCCGCTCTGCAAGGCAAACTATGGTATTTCTGGTATTTCTCCAGTTTTGGAGGTCTTAGGTTGGAAGTGTCATCGTGGTATAAATAAATGTTGATGGGCTGCCTCAAATATATCTACCATCTATTTAAAATCTCTGCCTTAAAATTTATTTTCTTAAGATTCTAGAGTAAAATTCTTTGAAGTTGGGCTATAAGGAGTCAAAATCTAATGGAAAGTTGGTGAGGTTTATGTATTGAGGTCCTTGGGTTCACTTTTGAAAATGGGATTAAAATGGCTGGCATGCTTTCAGCTGTCTTTCTTACTGGTTATGTTTTTACCTTCCACCTCTGTTGGTAAGCAGAGAGGAGCGCAATGCATAAATGGCATGGGGAGGAAGAACTAAGAGTGCCCGATTGTTCACTGTCTCTGTCAGCAGAAGAACTGGGGCCATCAGATGAGATGGTCAGGCCCCAGGTCCAGAGCAGGAGGATGTGCTCCTCGTTTAGCGGCACAACTCCTTGCCCTTGGGCGTTGCGGGGGGCACGAGTTTCCATGGATTCAAAAAACAAGTGGGCAAATTCAGGAAGAATACTTCAAAAGTCCCTGACTACAAAATTAATACCGCTGGCTCAGAAAGCCTCTGACCTGCAGATCCCCAGCAGCTGGAAAGTGTTCTGGGGAGCAGGACTATAAGATTATTCTGGTCACGAGAGTCTTCCCAAGGCATCCACTGCTGGTCACTGTTTCAGCCAAGATACAGGCGTAGATTTAATGCGAGCCAGTCTGCTCCTTACAGTCCAGCACCACAGAACTGAGCTTCGTTTTCTCCTGAGGTTGCTTGTGAGATATTGAACCTATTAGAGCTATACCGTTGATTAAGCAGGTCAGCTGAGAAATGTTTTATGAGTCTATGTCATCTCAGAGAATTTGTGCATAATTTAAGATTGAGGCAGTGGGAAAACAAATGGAAGAAGATTAAGATCTCTGAGACATGTTGGCTTCATTAAACTAAAAACATAAGGATTTTTTAAAAGTAGTTTCTTGTGTTTGTGACTCCTGTTCAGGGCAATGGTAGGTCAGAGCGGCTGGTTGCACATTTCTTGACAGCTTGCCTGTGCCAGGACCAACATTTCCCTGTCCTCATGTTCTGAGGTGGGGACAAAGCAGGTTTTAGCACAAAAGACACAAAAAAAAGACAGTTAGTATCTTTTCCTCCCTGTGTTCTCCACTGCTGGAATGTTGTCCTGGCGAGAAGACAAAATCTTAACTTTAAAAAATACATATGAAAAAGATTTCCAAACAGACATGGAAAAAAAAGGGACAGATGAGCTGGTTGGTGTTTTTGGTTGTGAGGAATGGAGGGAAATTCTGCCTTTTTTAACAAAGATGTTTTCCAGGTCTGCCCAGTGGCAAAACTGCAATTTCCAAAAGGTTTTTCATTTCTGTTGTTTGTAGTATGGCTGTGCTGGATTAAGCAGCCAAATAAATTGAGTTAATAGGTTCACCTTGGTATGAATTCCTGGTAAGTAAGCCACATGTGACTATTTTTTCCTGTCAGCCCTTCCTGCAGTAGTTAGCAATTAGTGCAGAAATGGTTTTCTTCAGCCTGCTGCTTTACAACATAGCAGAGGTACATTTAGAAACTGGCATCGATGGTTTGTGTTGTGGTCTCCATTGCTGCCTGCCTCCTCTGCGAGAAGCGGCGAGTCCTGCTCAGGTGAGGATGTGGCCGCTGTGTACACCCAGCGCACCAGACAGTAACATCCCTCTTCCAAATACTTCAGCTGAGATTGAGCAAATCTGGGTATTTCCTGGACTGAACAGATCATTTGATATTGTACAGTTGATCATTTGATTCTGTACAGTTTGATGACGACTGAGGTCTCCTTAAGTTATAATATCCAACTAACTGATGTAGCATCTTGACTGCTTTTGGTGGGACTTCTAGGCCAAATATCCCGAATGTTTCAGACCAGCAGATCATTGTGAACTGTTAACCCCTGTAAAACTATATTAATAGTTTTTCAGTTGGAAACTGCTGCACGTTTTTGGTCTGTGCACCATTTTCTGAAGCCTCAATGATGGCTTGCAAACAGCACCAAGCATGCCTGAGGAGTAATTTCCATCTTCAGAGCATAAGTGGCACCAACCTGTAGTCCTTGGTACGATGATGCATCCTCTGAAACAGGGCTTGTGGCTCAGTGGCTTGGGCTTTGGGCTCAGTTAAACAGGTACACGGTTTTCATTTGGCTGTTGACCCCATGTGGGATATTTTAGGCAAATTTGTTTGATCTTCTTCTGCTATGGTCTGCCTTGGGCATGTTGTTGGTGAATAAACCTTTTCTCTTGTTGAAGAGTAAGTAAGACTTCCAAAAATCTTTGATAATCTCCAGTTGTAAGGTAAAACATGGCTAGGGCTCTGCTTTTCTGCCCTACTGCAACATCTGTGCATGCCCTGACAGATCTCATGTGGCTTACGGACCTATAAAATGAGGACACTGGCTCTTTGGTCAGTGGTGTCCTGCTTCTGAAGAACTGATTTTAAGCTGTTCTATTTAATGTAGTGGAGCCTGACCTTCAATGCCAGAAACCATTATAAAAGGAAATACTTCACTTGCCCATATTATTTTTGTAAAAGCTGGTTTTAATAGAAAATAAGGTTTTGATTTAAAAAAACCCGAACACCACAGAAAATATGTTTCTGCTGAAAATACTGATTTTTCCCTGAAAAACTAACCTCTAGTTGAAAAAAATGGCTTAAAGCTCTGTATTCTCAACGGGAAGTCAAAATCTTTTCCGGAAGGGGAAAATATATTTTTTTCCCCAACAGCAATATAGTATTAATGCTCGCTAGTTTGATTCATATATTCTACCTTTTTTTGGTAAATGAGTGGGCATTTGCATCTGTTTTTTCTTTCTTTTTTTTTTATTTTTTCTTGGCCATTTGCTAGCATATAATTATTCATATCAGTAATTGAATTTGCAAATCTCCCAGTAGTTCTCCATCCTTTTCAGACGCTCTAAAAACTATTACATGTTCTCTGTGTCTTTTTGTCTTATTTCTGAGCAGGTGAATAAACACACTTTTTAATGCATTTCAATTATCTTGCTTTTTGTCAAGATATATTTTCAGGTAACACAATTAATTAAAACTCCATTAATCATTTAAAAAGGACATATCCCTTAGTACCTTTGGTACTGGCCTATTTGAGTTAATGAGTACAAATGGATGTATGATACATATTGACTTGCTCAGAAATAAGGGAGGATTTTTGTTCTTCTTGCTTTTTTTATGTATAAAGGAAACCTGAGGAGATACTCT
>NW_009260667.1:3140220-3140745 GCF_000687185.1 Egretta garzetta
CTTCTCTTCTCTTCTCTTCTCTTCTCTTCTCTTCTCTTCTCTTCTCTTCTCTTCTCTTCTCTTCTCTTCTCTTTTGTTGAAAGTAGGGCTGGATGTACAGACTTGGGATACCTTCTCAGCAAATGGATTCCTTCTGACCTTTAGTAAGAAAGAATTAGGACAAGTTTTCTAAGCTTTTAGCTCTCAGCAAAGGAATAACCATGCCCAGCCTTGCAGCTGAGAAACTGTGTCCAGCCTCAGAGGCTTTTTTCCTTCTGCTGCCAGACCGACCCATTCCCATCTCCTGACATTCCCCTCCCACCAGAGTAGCCAGTCGCTGAAGATGCTTGTTTGGGCCGTGGGAAAGCTCAGGTAGACCGAGTTGGTTTTCTGAACTGCTTTGCAACACACAGAAAACTTTTCAGAGAGGGCTGCTTTCACCACCACTTGCTGCTGCCAGGTCAGCTACTGGTCCAGGCAAACTGGGCTTTTGTGGCTTGCAGAGCACCTGCCCGGAAAGGCTTTTTGCAGGTGAGAAGAGAGGCT
>NW_009260667.1:3140779-3143908 GCF_000687185.1 Egretta garzetta
CAGAGTGGTAAGTGTTATATTACATTGATAAAGTTTGATCTTAATTGTTACTGGGGAGAAGTGTAACCAGAGAGCTTTCTAGGCTGTAACCCTGAGTACCGCCCCTGCAGAAACTATGTAGAATAAATCGAGGTATGCAGAACAGAACAAAATGTCTGCCTTTGGGGTGATAATAGAAACCACAGTTTCCTGACAGTTATTTATTGTTCCTTCTTTCTATATGTGATCCAAAGGGTTTTTTATCCAAGAGGGTTTTGTAACTTAGCCCTATAACAGGTGATTTCTTTTAACTACCATTTTCAGATCCTAAAAAGGAGGAGTGCGGCTTTAGCAACCAAAAATGTGTATCTACATACGTAATACTCTGGTAATTCACACATGTTGAGAGAAAAATCATAGAATCATTTAGGTTGGAAAAGACCTTTAAGATCATCAAGTCCAGCCATTAACCTAACACTGCCAAGTCCACCACTAAGCCATGTCCCTAACACCTCCTCTAGATGTCTTTTAAATCCCTCCAGGGATGGGGATTCAACCACTTCCCTGGGCAGCCCGTTCCAGTGCTTGACAGCCCTTTCCATGAAGAATTTTTTCCTAGTATCCAACCTAAACCTCCTCTGTCACAACTTGAGGCCATTTTCTTTTGCTCTATTGCTTGTTACCTGGGAGAAGAGACTGGCACCCAGATTTATATCCTAGTAGCTGGTGTACCAGTTCTAGAGGTGGGAGTGAATACTCAAGGCTTTTGCACTTGGCACCTCTGCTGCCAGACTCTACAGAAATTGGAATAATTCAAGAAAAAGATGAAGTTAGTTTTATTCAGTACATCTCTTACACAAATACGGCAATGGCGGGGAATAAAGGAATTTCGACTCACTGGTGGATAGTAATCTAATGTAAATCCCCAGGCACGTTAAGTTAATATATTCACGGCATGGTGCCCGGAGTAGGATGGGGGGGAAGGGATGAATCAGCTCAGATGTTTTTGCAAGATCCTGCCTTCTAGTTCAATATTGTCTTGTTTTCTTTGCCTGAATTTAGTCCTGACAGGTGGTGACAGAATGTTTTCATTAAAGAAAGGCGGGTACCTTCCTAGAATCACAGAAATCATATAAAGTCTCCTGTGGCAAACGGGTATTCAGACGTACCAGTTCTTTAAAGCTTTGAGGTTCCTCACCGCTGCCTAACATCCCTTTTTTTTTTTTTTCTGTGCCCCATTCTCCAGCAGCGCAAGGGGGAGAGCGCACAGCCTCTATCGCTTGCTGCCTGCCCCTGCCCGGAGGGAGAACGGCCGCAGTGGTGTTGGGCCTTTTCCCTACGCAGCCCTCAGGCCGTGGTCATGCTGACCTCCAGGTGGGCTCGGGGCATCCTGACGTACTTCAGCACTACTTGACGTTGAATTACAGCTCAGCTATGGCATTTTTTTGCTAGAGCCTCTGAGGTTAGGGTAGAGTTTTAAAACTACCGTCAAGAAAAGGTAAGCTGGTGCTTTGACATGCTGGGCATAGGAAGCAGTCCCGTAACAACGCTGCTGTAAGAATAACACATGGTTATGGGCACTTGCAAAGGGTGCTTGTGCCTCCTCTGTAAGCGGGTGGTGGAGCCAGGGTAGATCCTGATGCTCAGGGAACAAACACATGAAGTTTGAGTCTCGACCGTCCAGGTGGGGTAGCTGTGCCTCACCTCGCAAGTCCTCGAGAACGGGTCGCTTGAGTTTGTTGGAGCCTGCGCCACCTGCTCTGGTTTCTCAGTTGTAGTTCCCCAGTGAATTCGAATGAGAATGTGGGTCGCTGTCAGACTGCAGCATTGCAGGGATAGAGGAGAAATGACCATCTGTACCCGAGCAGGGTGGCCAGTCAACCAGATAGTCTCTATTCCCAGCTGCAGGGCCAGGTCTCCGTGTACAGAGCAGGCAAGGAGAGAGGAAGAGGAGCTGCCTGATGAACGGAGCACTGTCATCACGAGTCTTAGCAAAGCCGAACGTGCTGGAGGTGGTTTTTAATTGCTGGTTCTGGTGTGCTGAACTGCCACCTCCAGAATAGCCTGCCTGTAACAAGTGCCCAGGTGTTCAGGCTGGGTTTACTGTTCTCTACGGTAACTAAATTTAGACAGAATATAATTTAGAAATGAAAGACACTAATCAGTAAATCAGAGGGAAGCATTGCATTGAATCAGATGAGGAAAGAGTAATACTTTCCCCAGGCTAAATAACAATCAGTTCATTTGTTGCTTCTGGAGCCCATTTTGATTTCATAAGCACATTTTCTTCTTTCATAGAATCATAGAATCATAGAATGTTTTGGGTTGGAAGGGACCCCTAGAGGTCATCTAGTCCAACCCCCCTGCAGTGAGCAGGGACACCGCTAACTAGATCAGGTTGCTCAGAGCCCCGTCCAACCTGGCCTTGAATGTTTCCAGGGATGGGACCTCCACTACCTCTCTGGGCAACCCGTTCCAGTGTTTCACCACCCTCATTGTAAAGAATTTCTTCCTTATATCTAGTCTAAACCTACCCTGGTTTAGTTTAAAACCATTACCCCTTGTCTTGTCACAGCTGGCCTGCCGCTTTAGGGATTTTGAAAGTACATGTATGTTCTCAAATTTTTGCTGTGCCTGAGATCGACCTTGTTAACTTGACTCGTCTGAGTGTTTGACTCGGTCCTTGGGGCCTGTACAGTTATCAGAGCCTTGGGACAAATGGTGAAGGGATCAGGTGCACAGGCAGTGTTCTCCTCTGTCATTCCTATTACAGGGAATGATGAGGGAAGGAACAGGAAGAGCTAGGAAGTAAATACCTGGCTCCGAGCCTGGTGTGAGGAGCAGAATTTTGGTTATTTTGGCCATGAATTGGCCTACACAACACCAGGCCTGCTGGCAAATGATGGGGTACACCTGTGTCTAAGGGGCAAAAAGATGCTTGCCAAGAAGTTAGCAGGGCTCATTGAAAGAGCTTTATAAACTAGATTTGAAGGGGAAGGGGGATGAAACCAGGCTTGCTAGAAATAAGCCTGGGGGTGACACGCCAGTGTGTGAGGGACAGTGTGGTAGTGAGGTCCTTTGGTCTGCCACCTCAGAGGAAGTGTCAGACAGTAATCCAAGTGGCAGCAAAGATGCAAAGGTTATTGATGG
>NW_009260667.1:3144210-3147397 GCF_000687185.1 Egretta garzetta
CTCAGAAGAGTGGCGGGATCGTTAGCCCAGCTGAAGTGCATCTTTACCGATGCTCGCAGCATGGGCAACAAACAGGGGGAATTAGAAGCCATTGTGCAGCAGGAAAACTATGATACAGTTGCCATCCCAGAAATGTGGTGGGACAACTCACATAACTGGAGTGCTGCCATGGATGGCTATAAACTCTTCAGGTGGGATAGGCAAGGAAGGAGAGGTGGTGAGGCAGCTCTGTATGTTAGAGAGTGTTTGATCACCTTGAGCTCAGTGATGGTGATGATAAGTTTGAGTATTTATGGGTAGAAATCAGGGGAAAGGCCAACAAGGCAGATGTCATGGTGGGATTCTGTTATAGACCGCCCAAACAGGAAGACGAGACAGATAAAATATTTTACAAGCAACGGGGAGAAGTCTCACAATCACTAGCCCTTGTTCTTGTGGGGGACTTCAACTTACCAGATGTCTGCTGGAAGTACAATACAGCAGAAAGGAAACAGTCTAGGAGGTTCCTGGAGCGTGTGGAAGACAACTTCCTAACTCAACTGGAGAGTGAACCAACTAGGGAAGGCTCCCTGCTGGACCTGTTGTTTGTGAACAGAGAAGGCATTGTGGGTGATGTGATGGTTGGAGGATGCCTGGGGCATAGCGATCATGAAATGATAGAATTCTCAATTCTTGGAGAAGTAAGGGGAGGGGTCCATAGAACTGCCACCTTGGACTTCTGGAGGGCAGACTTTGGACTGTTTAGAAGGCTGTTTGACAAAGTCCCTAGTTGGAGCAGATCATCTTGAGTGCCATCACACAGCACGTCCAGGACAACCAGGTGATCAGGCCCAGTCAGCATGGGTTTATGAAAGGGAGATCCTGCTTGACTAACCTGATCTCCCTCTATGACAAAGTGACCTGCTTAGTGGATGAGGGAAAGGCTGTGGATGTAGTGACAGGGCGAATGGCATCCTGGTTTGTGTCAGAAATAGTGTGGCCAGCAGGAGCAGGGAAGTCATCATTCCCTTGTACTCAACACTAGTGAGGCTGCACCTTGAGTACTGTGTTCAGTTTTGGGTCCCTCACTACAAGAAGGACATTGAGATGCTGGAGTGTGTCCAGAGAAGGGCAATGAAGCTGGTGAGGAGTCTGGAACACAAGTCTTATGAGGAGCGGCTGAGGGAACTGGGGTTGTTTAGCCTGGAGAAGAGGAGGCTGAGGGGAGACCTTATTGCCCTCTACAACTGCCTGAAAGGAGGCTGTAGCTAGATGGGGGTCAGTCTCTTCTCCCAAGTAGCAAGCGATAGCTCAAGAAGAAATGGCTTCAAGTTGCGCCATGGGAGGTTTAGATTAGATACTAGGAAAAATTTCTTCACTGAAAGGATGAAGGCTCAAAAGGTGGTGGTGAATAGAGTTCAATCCAGTTGTTGGACAGTAACAAGTGGTGTTCCCCAGGGCTCAGTGCTGGGGCACCTTCCCTGGAAGTATTTAGAAGATAGGGTAGGTACGGTCCTTAGGGACGTGGTTTAGTAATGGACAGGTACGGTTGTGCTCGATGATCTTAAAGGGCTTTTCCAACCAAATTGTTCTAGATTCTGTGATCCCCTTTGGCTGTCCCACAGGGCAGGTTTTGGCAAACAGCTTTATGAGATGCTAATATGGGGTATTGGAAGGGGACAGATACTGACCAGAGGGCTAAGCATGCATTAAAAACCTATTGCATTTATGTACTTTAATGCTTGTAGGACTTCTCATCTTCACAGTGCTTATGAGCATTAACAAATCCTCATGACACCACTACGAAGTGATGTAGATATGTATTATAACTATGGTACTTGAGAGGGCAAGAAATAAAATTTTCTTGTGTAAGGCTTGCCAAAGAAGCCAAGGGCAAAACCAGTAGTTTTAAATGACTGTCTTTTCCAGGGCAACTAGAATTTGTCTTTCTAAGACATTATTGTAAAAGCATACACTTGTGTGGGCACATGCATCAGTGCTCTCCTGAATAAAGAAATGTTCCTAAACTAGCGCTTAGGAAATGAGTGCAGTTTAGAAATAGCTGAATGATTCTGCAGGGAAGAGCTGTTGGGTTTTTATATCTGTTACTGAGTTTACTAAGGTTTTTCATCCTAATAGAGTTTAAGATTAGAGCTTGTTTAGCAATCTGAGATTTTTCTCATGTGATTTCTCCTTCCCTATACCTCAGTTTGAAACGGAGGATGGAGAAAGGGACAGCACCTCCACAATAAGTGAGGGGTGGTGCTTGGGTCCCCGGGCAGCGGATGGGAGGAGAGAGAGCAGCTGAAGGATGTGGCTCGAGGCTGAGGATAGCTGACAGGGATGTGGTCGTGGAACACCAGCTAAGGGAGGAGACATTGCTGGGACCTTCAGAGGCTCTTCTGCTAGTTCAGCTGGAGCATCTTTGGCCTGGCTCTGTAGGTCCTGGGCTTTGGTCTGCTCCTACTGCCTGTTGTTATCATCATTTTGTAGCCAGAGCCTTTTCAGCGGAGTTCCACCCTTGCTGCATCCACCTCCTCCCATCTGTATTTGTTCTCTGCTCCTAGCAGCTCCTTGGCAACCTGCCGCACGAGATATAATCTGCAGCCTCACTCAGAGAATTACTCTACTCTGACCTCCTCTGTATTGCAGACTACTGCTGCTTCATAGGGCTTAATCCTGCAAAGAGCTGAACTCAACTTAAACTAGGCACCCTTAGCTGAGACTGCCTTCCCAAAGGTGGATTTATGGTTAAAAGAGCAGCACATGTGAAAATACATTAACTGCTGTAGGGTAGAAACCAGTATGATGTATTAAATTTTTCAAGTGAAGTCTGTAAACTAATTCTAGCTGTATAAAATGACTTTTTTGAGGGAGGATCTTCTTTCACGAATAAAAAACTAAGGTAAAAATGAAAACCTATTTCAGTATTACTGATTTTAAAATGCTGTAACGTATTTCTTTTACAGGTGGCATGAATGTTTTCTGATCAGTGGTCATTGAACATCACTCAAGAATTTTTTTGGTATCTATATATAGCATAAATCTAGAGATGCGCTGGAAGTAATGTCTTGTAAGACAAATAACTTAGGTATAGCGAAGAACTAGGACACAGATAATTATGTTTCTGATCAAATTAAGTTTCTGCATACTGAAATATCCATGAAACAACCCCTCTGAGGAATTTTAAATGGCATAAAACTCACCA
>NW_009260667.1:3147415-3150605 GCF_000687185.1 Egretta garzetta
CTGAGTCTAATGCCCATTGCAACCTGTGTACTCTGAGCTCTACAGCATGACACCGTGACTCGTTCACGAAAGGCTGACCGGGTTCATTCGCTCACAGTAACGTCATTTTGGAAACTGTAAGGGCCATCTTTTTTCTGTACCTTGGGTTGCTCCACGATAACGTCTTTATTTTCTGTCCTCCTTCGAAGGAGGTGCTCCCACAAATGCTGCCCTCCTGCCTGCAGTCTCACTGCCGTCCTCCTGGGGTCCCTCCACCAGAGCCACCTCCTTTCAGGCCTCCTGGCCCTGTCCCGGCAGGCTCTGCAGCCCTGGCTGGCCTTAGCCCTGGTCCCTATCTCCTGCTGGGTCACCTTTGGGTAGCTCTTCCCAGTTCCATTATGGCTACTCTGTTGTCCCCTTCTCTGCTTCTTGGCACTGCTCCGTCTGCTCTGCCATCACCGGGCTGAAGGGGATACCAGGTGTTTTCCTCCCCCTCTTCTTTCCCTGAATCCCACTTCTCCCCCCAAAGCCCCCTTGGAGCCAGCGCCTTTGGGCAGCGTTGCCCTGGGACTAGGGCCTTCTGTACAGGTCTCTCTCAGCTATCTGTTAGGATGTTTTCAGATAACGAGTATGAAAGAGTGAAATGATTTCCTCTAAGAGCCGGATTAGATTCATGTGTTAACCTGTAAACTTCCTGAAAACAGAGCAGAAGCTGATGTCCCAATTTTCGCTACTGCCTTATTTTGATGATTTTTCTGTTAGCCGGTGGGACGTGCTGCTACCTGGGAACCAGGCTCCCGTAATGCTTTGGCAGTTGTGAACCTCCCTATGCTCTCCGTGGGCTCTTCCCAAGAAGATGGACTAATTGATTAGTAACGTGTTCCGTTTCCCCCTGGAGTTTCATTGTGTGCCTTGTGGATTTTGTTTCCCCCGTTAAGAATGCCAATCAGATACTGGTAATGGTGGTTAGTGGGTCTGGTGCCTTGGTAGCGTCGCTTGAGGTAAACACATGGGAATTAACTCATTCTGAGGAGTTCTGCGTGGTCCATCACCAGTATATAAAAAGGGGGCTATGTGAACTCATCTGCTGAGCTCGCTCTGGGTAAGTATCGTGCATTGCTACAGCGGGCTAAGGATTAGTATCTGCATGTCACATTTTTGTAGTACTAGTTTAAACTAATTGAGCTGTGTATGATTTGCCTTCTGGACTCTCACTCCTACTAAAAACAACGGATGATCAGTGCCAGTGTAATTTAGACATGAGTAAAACGCTGTTCAGCTAAACAGCTTGAATAACGTAACAAATGGTGCCATTTTGCATGCCGATTCAGAGCGCAGAAAATCAATCTGCTTCCAAAGCTGGCGCCCTGCCACTTGATTTGTGGGTTTTTAGCTGGTTCAGACCTAAAGCCCAGTTTACCTTAGAGTTAGCATAATCACGCTGTCCAGCCCTGAGCATAGAATCTGCACAGATTATGTTTGGGAATTATGTTGTGGAAATACAGATGGGTCTGTTTAATGAGGTGCAAAACCTGTTTTGCATGAAATGGATAAACCTCAGCTATTCATACACCACAAGGGACAAAGGATAATTTTGATAATCAAGCTTTTGGAAAACGGCAGGAATATTCAATATGATAAGCATTAAGAATCATGATCTCATAGGGGATAACGCAAGGCTTGGATAATTGAAGTGCATCTGCATTGGATTCAAAGAGTGTATTAGTATTTAATGTTTGGGCTTCAGTTCAATAACTATTATTAGTATCCAACTCCAAAAGATCCGTAAGAGCCAAGCAGGTCTGAGTGCTTCGCACTGCCACTGTTAGTCCTCAGTTAGCTATCACTGGGGACAGAAAAGGAGAATTCGTCAGCTTGCTTCTCAAAGAAAGCCAATGTGTCATTTCTATACAGGGTATTTGCTGACTAACAAAAAAAAAAAATTAGTGGGCTTAATTTTCTCTGAAAGTTGTATTTTAAAGAGAAATTCTTTTCTTTTTGCTAAGGTTTGGAGCTCAGAATGTTTTGGAATATTTTACCTACTCAGAGTAAATCCCACTTCATTTGAATTAATTAGTGCTCCTATGGTGATATTTGAAATAAAGACAATTTTGGATGCTCAAAAGAGGAAAAAAAAGACTAAAACTCATCATATGAGTCTTACTGATGGAATCTTATTAACTCTGCATGCTGATGTTCACAAGTTCTTCCATCCTCCTGCCTCCCACTATCACTGCCTTTTGGTTTTTAAATGCATGGAGGGTTTTTCAGACAACTCCAGTAGAAGTGAGCTTTACATTACCTTACCAGAGTGGTAGGGATCAACTCAAAATTCTCTGAGTCGCTAACACACTGCAGAGATGTATGTTTACATTTTTGGTATGAATTAGCATATTCTCCTGTTTAAAATATGAGTGAGTTTGTAGTAAATGAGAACATCCTCATGTTTATATGGGTGGACCGTTTTGGTGGCTCTCCAGCTGTTTTACTTGACTGCTTTGCGTTCTGCCAGACTGTGTGTACGTGTGTCTTCTGCTCCGCTGGCAGAATGAATAGATGAATCCAAATGGAGAGATGCACGGATGAATGGATGTTGTTTGTCTGCTGAGATTGCAGCCTGGGTCAATTCACTCGCAATCGCATGTCCTGAAGTCAGTCTGTAGCTGACATGGGTTTGTGGCCTGTCTGTCATCTCACTGGCTTTTTGAACACCATTGGTTGAAAGGATGCCAGTGCAGGGTCACTCACTACTGGGGTGTAATGCTAGATCAAAAGTACCTGTAAGAAAGAAAATGTCTAAGGCTAGGCTCAGGTAGTTCTGCTATAATGTGTTCTTCTGCATAGCGTGTGGTAGCTGGAGGTGGGCAAGCCATGCTTTGTGGTAGAGACTGCAAAAATAACAGTGGTTCAGGACCTTGCATGTTCATAGTACAGGGCTGTCTGAAAGCTGAGGAGTTCTTTGCAGTGCGGGAGACCAGCTGGGTACAGAAGATGAAGGGGGACCTGAACTCGCGGCCTTGCTGTTTTCAGATCAGTTGGGCTCCAACATGACAACCCTGCAAAAAGTTCTTCAGTTGGTGAGCATTTGTCTTCTGACCCATTTCTTTTCCTTGTGCTATGAATAACTGGCATTGTACACCAACACACAACCAGCATCTCATTCTCTCTCTCTCTTTGTGCACAGCATATTTTGCAGATAGGAGCTGTTCAG
>NW_009260667.1:3150618-3163745 GCF_000687185.1 Egretta garzetta
GATTTGGGAAGAATCAGTCTTGCACTGTTTTCTCCCCAATTGTCATCATCTCCTTCCCTCTTACACCTGGCTTTAGGTCCCTTCTGCCATTCATTTAGAATGGTGCCTGCTCTATTGTGGTGTTTTACAACAGCAAATCGATACTCGCAGGGAATCTCTGTAGCTCATTTTAGCATAACCACCATTTATTCCCTGTGACTCTGCTCGCAAAGCCTGCTTTCCCAAACTCTCTGCCACTCTTGTCCTGCACATTTGATGTGAAACAGAAAATGACTTCTTAGAAGAGTCTTTGTTGGCTGTTAATGTGGCTCAGAAAAAGAGCAGAATCTTTATGGTATTACATGCTAGAGGACAGTCAGTTGTGCAAAGTGAGGGTGTGTTACACACACAAACATAGATTTTGAAATAGGAGGTGCTGTGCCTGAAGAAAAGTGTCTGAGATTTTTTTTTTTTTCAGGACAAAACTTATCAATGTAAAAGTAAATAATATACGTGAAAGTATATATGCCAATGATGTTAACGCTCACTACGTCACTGAGATTTCTGTAGGATGACTTTATTCACATGATTTCAGTGGGAACTCTTTGTGTGCTTGTGTAGAAAGTGTCAGGGGAAATATTCAGAGGTTATGTTTCAAAGCAGTGCCACCTTATGGTTCATTTCAGAATGGGAACGTGTGTCCTCCCACCCATGCAAAACATCGTGTGTATCTGGCCAGGCTCTCTAACTTTCTTAGGTGGTCACCTTACCTTCCATGCTTCTGGTGGCAGGGGTCAGTGATGGCCTATACCTATCACTCTCAGGACTAATTGCAGAGAAACAAATGCAATTCTTAGCCTGCTTCTCAAAGAAGAGCTGTGCCCTCTGTGCACTTAACCATCCCATTGCTCACATGGGCAAAAAATCCTGCCCCAAGTCCTTCCCTCCCAGCCTGCTTGCAGAGGTGCACCTGCAATCACTGTCTGGGGCTCCCATTTTGGCTGAGACGTTGCGCTCCAACCCAATGTCACCATCTATAATCTTGATAGCTGCAGCTCATATCCATCATACCTGCCCCTGCGGTCCTGTCATTCACGCCACGGTAAATAATTGCTGACTGGCCAAGAGCAGGAGGAAAGGCTTTGAAGTTCTGCAGCAGTGTTGCTCCCCTAGATCCCTGATACCTAAGGAGCAGGGGTTTCACGGGCCTGGATGTGACCCTGCACTCAGGGAAGGTGATCTTAGAAAAATCCTTGCAGAAGAAACTGGTTTTCTCGGTCTCTTCCTGCTCTTGTTCCAGTTTCTAGCAGGACTAGCTGCTGCCTGGATGCCAAAAGCTTGTCAGAGCTGCTTGGTTGTGTGGCTGCACTGAATTCCCTGAGAAGTCAATTCCATATTGACATATGCTCCTGTGTTAATTACAGCTACTGCTGCAGCTTGGAGACCTCTTTCATCTGCAGTAGCCGTAACAGTTTGCAAATAATTCTGGTTAGCCTCTGAGAGACGGGTCACTGAATTACAGAAGAAAAATCCTGGGGATACTTTAATTAACTCCTAGGTTTAAAAGTAGCAGCTTCTTCCAACAACCGCAATGCATAAGTCCCAGGCGCAGGATTAAGGACGATGGGATTCCTTGCTACCCTGCTGAATGCAGAGGAAATCCATTTCTCACGGAACTTGCTGTTTGAACTGGAATGAGAAGTGGCACAGGGATGGATGTGGCTGGAGCAGCTGGCACTAATGCTAAGGCGTTACTGCACCGCTGTTCAGTGCAGTTTACACAACCATCACCACCACCGTCCTCAGTGTCAACCGGTTACAATGGGGGTAAAATAAAATAGGAGCCATTAGCAAGGCTTCGACTCTCTGTTGGACTAGTTTATTCATATACAGCCCTTTCTTCTTCCTTTTAGGCACACAGACACTACACAGCAGCTTTACTGAGCATTGTGCGGAGACAGCCAGCCCAGCACGACTGCTGAATTCCCTCAGATTCCAGCAATGGGCCCATTTATTGTGGAAGACATGAAAACTTAATAATGAAAACCTCATAATTAATATTAGCTTAAATATAGCTGCTGCTATGAATTTGGCTTGTTTGTAAAGCTGCGTATGTTAAGTCCTGTAGCTACAGAGAATAGTGTAGAAACTCAGTTTCCTGTGGTCTTGAGCCTTTTCATTCACAGACTTTTAAAAATTAAATTATACTATTATCTGGGGAATTAAAAATTTAATTGTACTAAATACCTGGGGAATTAAGTAACTGCAATGTTGGAGCAGTTTCTGGTGAGTAATTTCAGTCCAGATTCAGGTGACTTTAGACACATGTGGTAGGTCATACAGAAATTCTGAAATATCCAAACACGCCTGTGAGCACGCGTAGCTTGCTGTGACAACCTGGTATGACAATTGCAAGGGCTGGAGGCCAGAGCTCCCTGCTCAACAGGCTCCTCTTGATGTAAACGGGAACCATAAACAGGTTTAGATTGGACATTAGGAAAAATTTCTTCACCAAAGAGGAGTTGTGGAGTGCTGGAACGGGCTGCCCAGGGAAGTGGTTGAGTCCCCATCCCTGGAGGTATTTAAAAGATGGGTAGATGAGGTGCTTAGGGACATGGTTTAGTGGTGGGATGGCAGGGTTAGGTTAACAGTTGGACTTGATGATCTTAAAGGTCTTTTCCAACCTAGACGATTCTATGATTCTGTGATTCTAACCTTACTCAGCCAAGTAGGACCCTGTGACTGACAGGTGTATAGTTCTGATGGTGTTCAGCAGCACGTATATGTTTATATTGGTGCACTCTCACTCTGCATTATTAGATGAATGGAATGGTTTTACTCCTCCTGCTCTTTGTAAAAAAGGGGGTTAAGTTTTAGGAAAAAAGCTGACTTTCAAAAAATTAGTATATTCTCATTGGAAGTGTGATATTAATGGAGTAATCGTTATAGTTTTGTTTTGAAGTCTCATTTGACTTGTTAGCATTTTAAGTGTGTAAATGTATTTTGTTACATGTATTTTTGAGACAGCAATTACTGCTTTGACCTTTTTTTATATAAACACATTTTATGGAGACAGAAGGTTGTTTTCATAAACTATTTCTTACCTTTAACATTACATTGCTGAGTTTATGAGACAAAGTAAGAAGATTTTCAAAGATTCTGCCACGTTCTTTAATGCCAGGTTTTCCTATATGAAAGAACACATTTAGAAAGGATTCTGGATTATATGAGTAGAGAAAGTGGGTTTTGGTTTCCTTCTGAAGACGCAGTTTCCGAGGCTGTACGACCTCCCAAGTTCAGGAGGGCTCGTAGTTGTAGTGAGACACATGTTGTCGGCAAGGCAGCGCTGGTGAGTGCTCCTCCACAGAGTCTTCTGGTGGTTTTCTTCTATCTTTCCTCCCTCTCCCTACTTTTCTTACCTCAGCAAGAGTTGCCTTTTGTCACTGTTGTTTGTTTTAACATTCCCTGGTGTCTAAGTGTGGTTTCAGGTGTGAAGTGGCGACACACTGGTTTTCCAACCCTTTCATTGGTGTTCATGGCCAGATTTAAAGACGAGCTGATCTTTACTTGCCTCCAACAGTATCTGCAGGTTTATGGCGTCTCTGATCGTCAGCCTTGAAGGTTTGCTTACCCTTGCATACAAGATCCCACCGCTGTATGTGTGGCTGAATATTGTTTTATTTCTCTACATTAGAAAACCTCTCAGCCTTGTGCAAGTTGAGGAGACTGAAAACCATGCCGTGTCTTCCTAGTGTCTCTTACATCTGCCAGAGCATTGTAATTTGTGACGCCTAAACAGTGATCTGCTTGTAATTGCAGTAAATACTCATGGCTTATTTTTATGCTGTTTACTTTTTAATGCCTTTGAAGCCTTTGTATTGTTTTCACATTTTTAACAGAGGATTGGTTTAGGAAAATTTTATCTGTATCATAAAAAGAGTCAGGCTGCTTTTCTCACCCTTTTTACCTCAAAGATGTACAATTGTACAAGAATTTGTGCAAAATTATTAAGTGTGCAACACAGAGAATGATGCACTGTGCATGCTTCTCATGTGAGGGCATTTTGTTTCAGAGTTACACGTCTTGGTAAATGTCCTGGAAAATTATTATGGATGCCACAGGCTATATGGAAAAAGTAGTGCTGCTAAAGGGCATGGGATAATTAATGTTATGTAGGGCTTCATGCTTGCGCGGATCCTGCTGCAGGATCAATGTGTGGTGTCAGTGTGAATCTGGGTGAGGTGCTCAGCCTGTGAGGTGGAAGTGGCAGGCTTCGGGTCTAAAATGCAATATAACACTTGGTCTTCCAGTTTGTTTTTCTGAGCTCTGCAGCAAATGCTACTGCTTGAATGCTCTTCACTTGGTTTCTTCTTTCTTCGAGGCCCTGCCATGCTCAGCAGGAGTGTGTTAGGACGGAGAGCTTTGGGTAGTTCTCTTGCAAGAGAAAAAGAAAAGGAATTATTTATGAGAGAGATTGTACTAGGAGCTAGGCTCCCTGCAACAGACAGTTTAACCCCATCTCCTTGCAGAAACCGAGCCTGTCTTGTCCTGTATCCTAAATTCCTTGTACACAAAATGACTTTAAGCTGCCACAAGCTCTGCATTTGCCCATACAATCAGTCCCATTTGTTCTTGTACGCTCAGTTTTCTGAGGTTTAGGATTTGTACAGATGTTGCACTCCAAATCCAAATCTTACAGAATGCCATGAGGTAGCCAGTGGCTTCAGTGGGCTCTGGGGCCATTCCTAGATCCTAAGTACACTGATGCCTTTCAAAGGACCAAATGGTTAGACGGAGTTTTGAAACAGGTAAATCAGCAGGATCTCCATGGGAGGTACTTCTGCTTCACCTGTTCTGAAAGTAATTGCCTCCCCTCAGATTAAGGGATGTGATTTTATACCGAAACTAGTCTGTGATATGAGACTTGAATTACAAGTTTCTATAGATATATAGAGTGTACGTTATGTGTAGACATATAATTTCAGTAAGACCTTGGTTACCCAAAGAGCCACAGAAGTCAAATGGAGTAATTTTTTCTGCCATCTCTAATGTGGTTTTGGATTAGCCCCTTACAAGGGACAACGGCTCGTGGTGTTCTTACAGGCAGGTTCCTCGTGGACCGCCAGGAGAGAGGCGCACTGCATCGACTTCTCTGTGAACACTGCAGCTGGCGGACATGTAGATCTGTGTAAGGTTTAACATGCTTGGAGGGAAAAATAAAGTTCAGATCTGCCTGTAGGCTGCCAGAAGAGACTACTGCCTTCAGCTTGCCAGGACAGTGTTTTCTAAGACTGTGGGGGCTTTGAAATGGAGCTGGAATATTGGGAAACTCGTGGAGGGGGGCACTTGCGCTTCTATCAGCTACAGTCAGTTCAGGCAGGTGCTGCATTTTGACTTCCAGAAATATTCACTTGCTCGGGCTCTTGCCATGTGTCCAGCACACCTGAGCTCACCATGTTGCTTATGGCCACTTGCTAGGCCTGTTTTCAGGGACGGATGGTAATATTCAAAGAGATGTGAATAGAGATTTTAATTTTAAAATGCCACAAACTTGTAAATTTGTACTTTTTTAATTTTGTAGGAATAACAAAATCACATTTATTTGACACAATAAAGTTGCACAGACTGAGAAACCTGTGTGTTGTGTTTATAAAAGGGGACTAGAAGGAAACTTTATTCACTGTAAACATCTCCTTTTCAGAAGAGCTAGAGTGCAAGTGAGCTTTAACTGTGTAGAGCTTTGTCCTTGAAATAGGTAAGATAGCAAATATTTGTTTTATTTTTGCTCAAAGACTTATCTAGTAGCACAGAACAGAACAGAGGTTCTTATGGGGAAATGCAGTGCCGTTCTCTGGATTTAGCAGTGGGATTTTATTGTGTTCTTATGGCAATTTTAGCTATGGTCTGTTCAGATCCAGGTTGAGAGCTCCAATACCAAGGCTGTGTGACTAAGAAATTCAGATCCGTCTCCTTACCAGCAGCAAGAGGTGGTGAGGTTTGAGCCCGGTTTTATGTTTTTCCCAGTGTTTAGTGAAAATCTGGCCCCTGGTTTTGTCTGATACTCATATCTCACTTACCTGAAGACCCTATCTAAGATCTGCCACCGCTGAGCCTGCGTCACTCAGCCAGCCATGAAGGAAGCTGAAGCTGCATGGGTGGTTGTGCTGATGCCCACCAGCCCTGGTCGCACAGCACCATGTGCCCACCGTGCGTGCCGCCGCCATCCAGCACCTGCTGTGCCGTGCAGTGTGGCTCATCCCTTCAGCGTGGGGCTCCCCCGCCAAAGTGCATGTGCTGAATTCTTTTCCAATGGGCTCCTCTGCCGCCATGCCCTGCCACCCCCGTGGCTGGGAAGGAGACACTCAGGGGAACGCCAGATGCCTGGGGCAGCGAGAGGACAACCAAGAACAGCCTTCAGGAGGCATTTGTTAAACCTTAGCTTGCACATAGTCTCACCAGCCACAAGCCTGCTTCACCAAAGAAACACGTATCTCCAGGTCTTGTCTTTAGGCCCTGAAGAGGTGCTGGTGCTCTGGAGTCACGACTGCCTCCGGTCTGCAGAGCAGCCTGGTAAGGAAGACCCAGGGCTTGTAGTGGGTCTTTTCTAAATATTACTGCTCTGTGACTTCCAGGGGGGTCACTGTGGTTTTCTGTGCGTCAATCTGAAGTTGCACCAGGGCAGGTTTAGGTTAAACATTAAGAAAAATTTCTTCAGAGAAAGGGTTGTCAGGCTCTGGAATGGGCTGCCCAGGGAGGTGGTCGAGTCCCCATCCCTGGAGGTATTTAAAAGAAGGGTAGATGAGGTGCTTAGGGACATGGTTTAGTGGTGGGATGGCAGGGTTAGGTTAATGGTTGGACTTGATGATCTTAAAGGTCTTTTCCAACCTAGACAATTCTATGATTCTATGATTTGCTCCCCCTTCCCTGCAAAAAAGAATGCCATTTAACGGACTCTGCAGGGTATTTTGACATCCTTAAATGTAAAACAATCTACAGAAATGGAAGAAGATCTGTTTACACTTAGCTAAAATGGAAGGCCTGACTAGTCCTTTGAGTTTCACTTTGATGATGCAAAATTAGAGGACCAAAAGTATGATAGAATAAATCTCCCAAGAGAATCCAGTTCAAAGATTTATCTTATTTGAACTGTATACGCCTTGTGAAAGATTTGTTGATTAGGGTTGTTTCTGAACCAGTCTCTTCAAGTTTTGCATCTAATCTCTCCATAAGAGCATAAGGTTAAATAATTCTTTACACCTGCTCGTGCAGTTCAAAAGAGCTTGCTTCACAGTTGCTGTTTGATCTGATTTCAAGGTCTGCCACAATGCAAACAGAAGTTTGGTTTTTTCCTACCTCTGCCGAGGAGTCATGCGAGTTTTTTTCAGCTACTGCTGCTTCATTTGAACAAGATAACAACAAAACCTTCAGGTCCATCATTCCTTTCTGGAGAAATGTTCAAAGTCTACTAAGTTATCAGATAAATCAGCACCTAGCAACAGATTGCTCAGGATACGTATGGACGTGATGTGATTCAGTAATAAACAACTTGGCGATAGATACATTGCCAAATGTTTTTTCTGGCACTACAGAACAGCCGTGCCAGCTCAGGATCTGAGCCTTGTGATTTTTGTTTGTTTGTTTGTTTGAGTCACGGGTAAGCAGTGATTTTCATTTCAACCTATTATTTCCTACAGCTAGTGAGGTTTCTGCAAGATCTGGACAGAGGAGGATCCTGCCAAATCGTGCTCCTGTGGTGTGGCAGCATTGGCAAGTCACCAGTAGAATTGGCTGGTGCAATGGTGTGGTGCTCAGTTGGGTGCCGCTGGTTAACCACTGGCTGGCTCGAAGGGGAGGGGGTTGATCCATCTCCTTGTTTACCATTGATAAGCAAGGATTTAAGATCTTGAGAAGGTGAAGAGCTAGAAAAGGGCTAGAAAGGTGTGGAAGATTCCTCTCTTCCCCTCCATTTTTCATTTTGGCTGAAGGATCTGACTATGGGCAGTGGCAGTGACCGGTCTGCCCAGGAAGAAGGCGATTGCTGGGTTTGGTTCTGGAGGTGGATCTGACAGCTGGGGGGGCCACGAGCTGGGCTGAGCCTTACCCCAAACTTCCTCCGTGACCCCCAAGGCACTCATGGGGTTTCACAGTGCCTCTTCCTCCGCAGCAGGAGAAGGAACAGCCGCTGTCCTTGGAGGAGGGTTGGGAGGCTGGCGCTCCTTAGTGTTGGGAAAGCCCTATGAAATGCAAGTCAAAATACCATTTGTTGCCTTACATATTAGAATAGTTCACAGCAAACACCTCCTTTTGAAAAGGACAGCTGTTGATTTAAACATGCGCTTTGTAGTTGTGTTCTTAGCATGGTTTTAAAAGGACTCGCTTGTTCCTGTTGCGATATTTCTGAGAGGGATTTGGTGAATGAGAAGGAGGAAGCTCTGAAAGTGGCTGTGTAAAAAATGGCCATCAAGGCACAAAATCAATTGAAAACCAGGCAGGCTATGCTATTCATTGTTAGCATCTTGTGCTCCGATAAACTTAGGAGTTGCTGCAACTATGGCAAGTAAAAATCGAGCTGTAAGTGTGATATTTGCATGTCTTTAACACAATGTTTCTTTCCCAGATGGTGGCTGAGAGTAGCTGAAGCATTTTATTTCTCTGTACTATGTGACTTAAATAGCCCTTTTTTTAATAGTAAAGGGATTAGCTTCCATTTGTATGTTCATCTTCAGTCTGTTTATCAGGTTTTGTTATATCAAATGATCTAGAAGTGAAGGCTCAAAACCCTGAAGATACAGCACAGTATTCAACACAAAAAAACCCATGAAGAAAATAAAGTTGCAGCATGTTTTTTTTCTACTGGATGAAATATTATTTGTATTTACCAGTGTAGGAACTAGTTTTACAAGATATGCAACGTTATATACCACAGGGCCAAATACAAACATAAGGTTGGGGGAAAGAGAAGGGAAGGGGGACTGTGCGGTGGACTGCCATCCTTCCTCATAAGACCAGGAGCGCACATCAGCTCAAGTAGTATTGCTGAGGCTTGGTGGTGCCTGTGGTTATCCGATGCCACTTTACCTTCGTTTAATTCCTTCAGGAAAAAAAAAATAATTAAGTGAATCAAATCTTTAAAGATACGAAGTGGAACATGTTTTTTCCCCATGAGAAAAAGCAGATTTGGTGGCACTATCACATACGTATGAGACGTTAGTCAGATTCCTCTGTTCTGAAAAGCCAAGGTATCATTGCTTTTCTATAAAATCACCGTATTTTCTTATTTTAAGTAAAATTAAAAGTTTTAAACAATAGTGAATGATTTTGTGGAACTCAAGAGTACTTAGATTTTTTTTATTTTGCTAGGAATTTAGAAAATGCTTGTTTTCACTTTGTAACAGAGCCAAATAATCTTCTGGGGGGAAAAGGAACAATATGGATCAGTTTTTCACTTACCAATGCCATCAACTGCAATAGGACTTATAATTTTTTTTATTAACTTGCTCCCAACAGCAAAAGCTGGCACAGGGACATGCTTCTCTTGTCAGAGACCCAGCAGACAAATTTTAAGGGATTCTGTGACAGGTGAAGTCTCTCAGAGTCCTTCAGGATTGGTGCCCAGGGATGGATTTTTTGAGAATCATCCCTGGGTTTCTGAAGAGCCTTTGGTGGACATCCTTAAGCAGAGGCCATGCAGGAAAATCAAGATGTGCAGCATTCACAGGGTGTTAGCTGCATCACTGCTTGTTTATTTTCAGCTCTTCGCGTTGTGTGAGCGGTTTAATTTCCTTTTGGTGAGCACTTTGCTCAGAAGCTACTGTTTCTGTCATGTAAGTGACACCTGAATCACTTAAACCTAATTTGAAATGAGCATCCACAATGGCATTTCGTCTTCCGAGGTGAAGCTTAGTGGGGTTTTGAATACCTGCTTTGGTCTCCCATCGGTGCTTTAAATGCAGGTGTGAGAGTTCTGAGCAGGTTCCTCTCCTCCTTCTTGCAGAAATCAAGGAAATAAGGTTTCCTTTAGAAAAATGTCATACCAAAAAGTTCCCAGTTATTGCAGTCTTGTGTTATTACCTCTATGTGTGCACAGATGTGAGAGTTCATAAATAGCTTTGCTGTACTGTATGGCTTAGTACGGCCAAACACACTGTAGTAGAAACGCCGTAGTAGGAGAGGGGAAGGGAAAAGCATTGCTTTACCTGGTGTGGAACACACGCTGGCAAGACCTTAGCTACGTTTCCCTTGTCGTTTACTTATCTCCTGCGCGTTGAGAGTCACAATTTTTCAGCCTTCAATTCTAGTTAAGATGAAGGAAAGAAAGGATGGGATGAACACTGCCATCATCTCTCACAGCGGTAGACTGTATGGCATTAAGGTAGCATTTGCTTCTTGCTGCCAGCCAGAAAATAAAAGATATCAAGAAAGGTCTGAACAGATTGTATTGTCTACTGGCACAAACTCTCCAAGTTCTGTATTTTAAATGACTAAGCTAAAAAAATTAGCTCACCTGTAGCCTTTTCCTTTTCTAAACCTTTTTCAAATGCCTTACTTATGAATTGTATTGTTCTGGTTTCCAGAAAATAGAGCTTTCAAATCATTAGTGCTAAGATGTATTTCCTGAGGTCTTACTGTCTTGTCTTCCATTTTTTTATAAAACACCTGGAATCCTATGCTGAGGCACAGAAACAAGGTTGTTTGATTTCAATTTCATGTTCTTTAACTAATTAACTTACCTTCTTGCTTTGGCTGTCTCATGGCAATTGGTCCCAGATTCTTGGTATAAGCTCTACAAGCACCTCAGGAAATCGTAAGAGAAGCCCAAGCTGTAACTTGGAGAGGACTGCTGTGAAAGACAGACCATGATACAGAGCCGTACCAGTTAAGGGAATGTTTCCGTATCAGTGGAGATAAAGCTATGTGACTGTGTGCCTTCAAACCACTTTTATCCTGGGTTATGCAAGTAAAAATACAGCTCTTAATGGCTATTTTAAGGTGAACCCATTAAACCTCTGTGTGTGTGCAAGCTCCAAGAAGGGTGCAGAGGATGTCCTGGATGGGCAGAGAGGTCAACAGGCCACACTTCACCCAAAGAACCGAATTTCTCATTCCTTTGCATCCTATAGGATTCTTTTCACATCTGTGTGAAGTGAATGACAGTGTTTCATACAGAATTTACCCAGAGCAACACACAGTCCACAAAGCCTCTAGTCCTGCAACCTTGGACCTTTAGCTTCTAAAATGTTTGCACTTCTTTCTCAATGTGTGCATTCAGACTTTATTTTTTTTATATTACCAGTCTGATGAAATGCAGGGCTGTGGGCTAGATTCTGATCTTGTTTGTAGTCTTTCTTGCAGTGTAACTTGGCTGAATTTCCTGGAGCCAGTCTTGATTTACATGGAAGGTTAGTTTGCAGATCCTTGCTTTCTTCATCTGTCAGCTTCTCGATGACTCTGGTTTCCTCCATTTTGTAAAAAATGACAGTGGTTGCTAACACATTCATGATTACGGTTTAATTTTTCCCATCCAGACTGTAATCCCCAATAGAGTTTCCAGGCTGGTTTAAGATAGTATCTTTGGTGAGGGATGCTAAAGAGGAAGCTGAGCTTGCTTTGCTGCAGGGAGACCACCCTCTGCCATCCCACCGCTTCTACTTCCACCACCACCGTGCTCAGGCAGTAAACACCATGTTGGTTAGAAGGACCAGGGTGTCCCAGGCAGGAGGGATCTGAAGCAGAAGCTGTAAGGCCACTGAACTTTCTCCTCTATTTTGTTTAAACTGCCAGTGCTACCTGTTAGGAGCAAGGACAAGGCTTGTTTTCTCATCCTTTCCCTCCCTAATCCTTTATTCCAGAACGGGACAAAACTTACTTTAGTCCCTGGGAACACTTAGTATGAGCAAAAATGCCTCATTTATGGTGAAATGTGCTGCCATATACAGATTTTGAGAAAGTCAGAGAGTCCTTAGGCTGACTTAAACCTACTGACAGCCTAGATGCATTATCCTGCTTGTTACGGAACAATGTTCCCATTCTTAGACAAGCACATACTGCTCTAGACAAACCAGAACCCACCAGATGATACGTGCTTTTAAGTATGTGTAGTAGTGTCAGGGCTGAAAGAGGGAAAGTATTTTTTTTTCAATGCATCCAAATAGAATTGGCATGTCCTGCAGGACTCCCAGGCTGTACTGTTAAATAGCCAGCACCCTCATCACCTTTGATCTCCACTGCAACAACAAACACAGCGACACTTGTCTGGGTGCCAGATAACCTTGCTGTGAATGAAGTGGAAGGAATAAAAGCTGCTCACTGTCATCCCTCTAAACTGCAAGGTGGCAGCGTACCTCAGGACATTACTGATGCATCTGCACCTGCAGCTGGCTGGCCATTAGCTCTGGGCCACCCCATGGTATATGCATATCCTGCATCTACTGCTGCGGCAGCACCCCTAGGCATGCAAGAGCCCTGAGAAGAGATGTTACTGATTATCTGTCTCTGGTAGAATAATGGCCATACCAGGTCATGCTGTAGGTCTCCCATGACAATCAGTATTAGATACTAAAACACGAATTTAAGCATCAGGCTGCAGGCGTGTGTGTATACAGACATAGCTGTAGGTATGTATGGAAGAGATCATTGCTACGATAATCCACTTTTGGTAATCAGTGTTGTTAGGGGAGCACCCTGAGCCAAAGCTTGTGTCCGTCCGTCCATCCGTGCATCCATCCATGAAGGATGGTCACAGCCTTCATGAGGTTTCCACATTTTAGCCCATTTATACTTCTGTCCTCCAGAACATCGCTGCCAATAACTACCGCAGTTAAACTGTGCCGTGCAACAGGCAGGTAGGTCTGCCTGCACCTAAATTAGGCTGTCAGAAATCCTAATGCTGCACGTTCTCTGGCTGCTGGGAAGAGCTGATTTAAATGCCACAGAGGGGTCCTCACACACATCTGCAGAGCATCTCAGTGTCACGTCACATTTGTTCCTTCTGTCCATTGCTCGCTTTTCCCACTCACTTACGTCTGTGCTCAGAGGGGCTCTTTCTGTATCCTGAGCTGAGGCCCTGTGTGCGGCTCTGCGTGTGCCAGCAAGGACCCTCCGAGCAAGGGGACCTCTGCCTTTGTCTGGAAAGATGTCAGAGCAGGAAT
>NW_009260667.1:3163849-3195264 GCF_000687185.1 Egretta garzetta
GAATGAGCATGTTTGTACCTGGGTGTATAGAGACGGTGTGCGGTGTCCAGTACTGCATGGAGAAGGAGAGGAGGAGATCCTTGTGTTGCTTTCTCAACGGCATCGTGCCGCTCTGGCACCCCTGCTGCCACCCATGTAGCGTGACAGCCCTCAAGGGCTGTTTTGGTCTCAGAGCAGGCAGAGATTACTGGGGTGAGGTAGCCCCTAGACCCCCAAGACAAGAGGACACTGATCACAGCCCCCAGAAGGGCTTCTTTGTGCTTCTTTCACAGCTTCCTTGCTCCCCGCTGGTTGTCTCCCCTGGCTCCTGTAAACTCCTCCATTTCCTTTCTGTCTGGTGCCTGGGGCACCTGCGCCGCTGTCCTTCATGCCGAGCTGCACTTCGCAATGCTGACTGCAAGGAAGGAGCTTAGAGCTGGCTCTGTATTACAGCGTAGCACATATCATGACAGATGAAGGTCTAGGAAGCTACCGAAGATTGACACCAAGGTGTGTAAGCACTAGAGAGGTGAGAAGTACAGAAATAGTTGCACCCTGCCTGAAGACATATCTTCACCTGTGTGTTTCAGAGGAGCAAGTCTTTGGTTTGTTTTTTTTTTACTCTGATTGAATTTGCTTGGCTGCACACAGGCCCAGAGATGTAGCTCTTGAGATGTCTAGGAAAAATAATAATTTGGAAATAAGATAACAAGGGGAAAAAAGACAGATAGGATTTTAAGAAGCGTAAAATGGAGGACAAATATCCCCATCAGCTTGTAGAGGTGATACCATTTTCTTATTCATTTGGAATAGCTTTTGGTTTTTTGATTTTGCCAGCTGATACGTAAAAAGCTTTTTGCTTTTTATTGCATATACAGGGTCCTGATTTACAGCTGTGTGGGAGAGTAACAGCGACTCTCTTAGTTAAAGCAAGATTATTATCTAAGGTGGTTTTGCCTTCAAACTTCTTCTCAGAGTCAAGATACCCCCTTTCCACAGGAACTACATTCTTGTATTACTTTCCAGCCTGATTCTGTGCTTGGAATGAATTTGGCTATTCTTTTGCAGTCAAAACAAGACCGTATTTCTTCTGTTATTTTTGCTTCGGAGTTTTTTTTCCCCAGGACAGCACACAGACAGACACAAACTTCCTGAAAGTATTTTTGGAATGAAACAAGCTTCAGCTCAAGTCACATAGCTTTTTCTGGTATTTGTAGAGCTCTTTCCCCTTAACAAGTGGTCCTGTGGCTCCAGAATTAACGATTGCAGAATTGGATTCAGCCTTGAATTCACTGCGGGTTCATCACAGGATTATTAACAACTGCTTCTGTTGTCACAGAACTTCAGAATTCAGCCATAAAGGTGAAAATTTCCTCTGCTAGAGCTATCTGAGGGAAGCAGCCCTGGCTGGGAGAAAGGTGAGACTGGAGCAAGAGGGTGGGTGCACATTTATCTGAATTTTTTCAGCAGCTTGCTCTAAAGGGGTGCAAAGCAGAACTAAAGCTGTTCTCATTCCTCTGGGAAGATTAGATGGCAAAAATGTTGCCTGGTATTTCCTAAGAGAGGTGTTTGGTTGGTGAATGTTGGTTTACTATAGAGTGTTTTGCCTGAACTCTGATTTCAGGCTGGAACAATGTTTTATCCTGGCTCATGGGCTAGAAAAAAAAATTGGCTATGGTAGGTGGTAAGAATATGCAATCCTTGGCTGAAATGAGTATCTGTGATCTGGTTGGGAAGATGGAGAAATCAATCACTATGTGACAAGTCCTGGGACATGTGTTTGGTAGCTCCATAATGTATTTCACTGCTTTAAACTGCTTGCATAACAGCAGGAAATAAAATCCAGCTCTGAGGTTTAAAGTGTTTACTCTGTGAAAATCCTCTGAGTTCAATCTTCTTCAGATATTTATGATCCAGTGAGAATTAAACCTTAGCAGAAGGTTTATGAAGCATGAACATATACATAAGCAAATGTACACAATTGGATATGCACATCTGCACATTCTGCATTAAAGTCCTGATTTCCTACTTGAGGGGGGGGAAAAAAAATAATTGGCTCAGAATTAAACAACTGAATTGAGTTACCCGAAGTAATTTGGGCAGTGTATGTGGCTTGTGGAGGAGCTATGAGGGTGACACTTTTGTAGGGAATCATAATTTCTCCTAAACTTCCAAGTCATGAAAGGATGAAGTGTATAAACTGGCTCCCTTGTTTCAGTGGTCTCCTGGGGCTATGGACTGAAGCACCTTGTTGAATCAGAGCTGCAGCTGCTCCACAGTATGATAATGGTACAAAAAGGACTTCCCAAATAGTGTTTTGAGTCTATCAGCATAGCAGCTACTTTGGGGCTCATACACAGCTGTGAAAGAGGGGGCATGCTTTGCTCTGAATGAGCAAAGCATTCTATGCCTGCATAGAATGGCATATGAGGGGGCTGATAACATAGTCTATTTTCAGTAGTGTTTGTGTACATTTTGCAGAGAGAAAATAAGTTAATCCTTTGTGGCAATCTCTCCTTTTGAAAATGCATGGGTCTAGCATCATGCAAGTTTTACATCTACTTTCTCTCCTTTTCCACTTGTGGGGGTATGTGTGGTTTTAATCTGTAATAACATCTGGGGAAAGAATCACAGTTTTAAAAGGTCTTCTTTTACCAGCTTTTATTAGCAAATTTTGGTGGTGTTTTTTTTTTGTGGCATACTGTGTAAAAGATGCTGTGTGTACAGCACATGGAGTGGTAGCAGAAGATAAACTGGCCTAGAAAAAAAGCAGACTTGGAAGACCTAGAAATACTAACACCCTTTTGAGCTAAATTACTAACACATACTTCGTAGTAGACAAAAATTGTACTGGAGTAATTTCCTGGCATTCAAACATATATCTGAGAACACCTGCTATTATAATTCCAGCTTTATGTTCCAAGTGAATAGAATCCAATAAATGTTACATTTTGTTCTCATTTTCCATATACAGAATTCAGTTTCAATTTATATAAACCATACAGTGTGGAGTGTTTTTTCTGCTTCCTCTGTTTATCGTTCTGTATATTTTCTTGTACAAGGCAACACTTCAAAAAGATTCACCATCTTTCTGAGGCATACTGAACGAGGAGATGTATTCCCTGGATTTATTCTCCTGGTGTTAATTGTCTTGCCCTATAAATAAACCTAGCAAGTCTAAGCCTGAATATTACATTTTATGTTCAAGATTGCAATAGTCAAGTGAATTGGCAAACGTGCAGAGCTTGTTTTTTTCGTGCTTGGCGGTCCTTGTACTGCTGCAGTGTTCTAGACTATCTGTCTTTGGCCAACAGATCAAAATATCATAAAAGTTTGTTTAGCCCATGTTGTGCTTCTGAATGTTTCGATCTAGCAGTGTATGTAGCGCTTGGCAGGCTGGGAGCCTGAAGTTAGAGAATGTCTTGATTTACAGTACAGATGAATAAAATGATTTGAAAGTTGGTACCACTGCATTTTCCCATTTTCTTGTTACTTCTGATTGTAAACTGTGCTCCCCTACTGTTTCTACTAATCCTTGGTAATGCAATACTATTAACAGGTTTAATAACAACCCAGTGAGTGAATTTTGGTTTCTACATTCACATCATAATTTTGCAGTTGTAACACAGAGTAGTAAAGTCTTGCTTTTTTTAGCTATGTAAAAAAGAGAACTTGTGATAATCTTGTGTTTTAAAATTAGGCATAATTAAGTCACTGCTAACCAAGGAAACAGATTAGAAGGTCTTTCACTAAAATACTTAATTTGCAGTGTTAATTTGCAAAAACCCGGGGGATGATGGGGCTTGATCCTGTGATGGGTGCTTAATTTGATGCTTCTGGTGCATGCAGGGCTCTAATCCTAATGACTTCCAAATGATGGAAGAAATGAGTTGTGTTTATCTGCTGTTGCCTGAAAATCTTGCTTGCATATGTCAAATGCTGCAGTCAGTTGAGAGGACTGATGGAAAATGACAGCACATAATCTTACTGCAGTTTATCTGGGTACTCCCAGCAGGTTATTACTGGGTTTCTCTCAATACCCATAGATTCTGCACTTCTATTTTTCTGGTTTACAGTCTTTCAAACTCTCCTTCCCAAACCTGTATCACCTATACAGATGCAGACAGGTCTCTGATCCATTTCTTGCTGTTGGAGAGTCACAGAATGACTTTCACAGATGGAAAAAAGATCCAAAAGGGAGGGAGACTCTTTGCTCACATAGCTACTACACATGCTGCAGGAGTGGCCATGCTTGGATTAATGGGGGGAAGAGTGGGGGAGAAAGGAGCAAAAAGCCTTGTGGTCTCCCCCTTTCTTCTATGCCCTGTGGAGCAAATATGCAACCTGTAACCACACAAACTTCATATGGTTGTGCACTATTCTGCAAAACACCATGAGAAAGAGATTTGTTTATAAAATTTGCAAGTGTTATTCTTCTTTATTTCATGATTCACTCTCATTGTCTTTAATTCATTGCTGATTTTCTATTTGGAAGATCATTCCAATTTTGTGTAGTTGACCAGAAGTGTGCTGCAGACAGCTATGTACTAAATACACTGTTTTATGATGAAGGTTGAAACCTTTTCCTTTGGCCCCCATGGCAAACTGAAGGAGAGGTGGCTTGTGTTTGTCCTCCAGCCCAAGCGTGCGTCAGTAAGGGCTGGGTGATGGGGATGCCTTTGTACGCACTGCCCTTTCTCAAGGCTAAAGTGGTTCTGCTTTCCTTATCGGGCAGCAGTATCTGAAGCAAACAAAAAAGGGCTTGTGAGCCAGCAGATATCTTGTACGACATGTATTCATGCAGAAATTGCTGTGGCCTCTGGGTTACCTTTGCTTATGTAAGGGAAGGGATGGGAGGATGGGGGATGCTCTGCACTGAGCAGGGGAGCCTGGGCATGCATGCCAAGCTGGGCTGGTGGTGGCTGGGCTTCAGGGGAAGCGAGGAGCTGGAGGTCCCTCTGGGGCTGGTGGTGGAGCAGCTTTTCCTCGCCACATTCCAGCCCTTGGTCTGGGAGCACAGCCAGCCCCGCTGCTGGGCTCCAATGGGAGAGCAGGCACATGCTGCTGTGGAGAACTTACCTATGGCAAAAAAACTTCACATTTTGTGGAAAACAGTAAATAAAAAACACTTTCTGAGGCAATGCAGGGTGGCCTTAGCTTCCTACAGGCACTGGCATTGAAATTATGACCGTTTATGCTATCTGGTCAGAGATAAAGTTTATCTTGTCCAGACACTTCCATAACATTCCCTCAGCCTGAGGAGCTGAGACTCCTGAAACAACAATCTTTCTTGTCTCCTCTTAAGGTACAGTGTTTCCCAAGCATTTAGGGAGCTGAAAACATGGGTATCTGCAGCATCACCCAGTAGGAATCTGTCAAGGCTATTTGACAAATCTCCTAAGTTTTTGACGTACTGGTGAAGTAAAAGAAACAGGCCCCTGTGAATTCCCGTGCTGCTTCTAAGGCATCTGTTGCTTTTGATTTTTTTTGTGTGCTTTGTTGATATTAATTTAAAAAAAAAAGAAAACAAATGCTTTTATATTGCTTTTGGAGCTCTTCTTGGTGCTAGAGTTGCTCATGAGTGCATTTGGACTCTCAAGAAATTGCCCATGTCTTTAGTGGGGTGATACGAACCCAGGGCCTCAGTTCCAGTTCTGATGCTCGCTGTCCGATTTGTAATTTCCCAATGTATTTCCCTATGAGACCAAGTGCTATGTGGTTCTTAAAGGAACTGGGGTTTCCACAGAACAAAATTTCTCATGCTGCAATATGGAAAATCTCATCTGATCAGTCTGTGTGATGCAGGATGAGTAATGGGAATGGGAGTCATGTGGAAGACATAATGTGGCCAGGGATCCTGAGCAGTAGCAGAGAACAGAAGTAGAAAAATCCTGGACTAAATGCAACAATCCCAGTTACTTTCTTTTTCATTACCATTATTTATCTATGTTCTTCTTTGGTCACCCTGCAGTAGTCCATGCTTTCTGAGAAGTGTGGTTGCCGGGCTGGGTGCAGTACTCTTGCTGAAGCATTAACACCTACAGGTGAAACAAATGTTTATAGATTCCAGGGTGAAGATTGGTTTAGGGTCATTGTTTGTTTGTTTGTTGCAGCAGCATGATGTGGACATGTAGATTCCAGGGTGAAGATTGGTTTAGGGTTATTGTTTGTTTGTTGCAGCAGCATGATGTGGACATACATTTGTGACCCTATCTGATCTCCACATCCGCCCATTCTCCATGTTGCATTTGTGCAGCTGATAAAGTAAAATGATAAGATGGCATGAATAAATGAAGAAGTTAAGTCCATTGCAACCGATTTCTCAAATCCTTTTAACTTCTAATTCTGTCCTCCCACGTGCTCGCAGCCCCTTCCAGTTGCTGTCTGTACTCTGTATAGAAAATGCATGTTCCCTATTACGCTGTCTCGGTTGAGACCTAAGTGAGTACCGCATGGTACAGCCTTCCTGTTTGGCAGGGAACCACTGAGAAGCGCTTTCTAGTTTTGCATTGTGAAAGAGCATAAAAAAGCTGTATATTAACTGAAGATCCAGAGCATCTGCTACTTCCCTCTTGCCCAGAAAAGCCTTTTTATTCTGTTGTGGAAGGAAGAGTGACACGATCTGTCTCTGATAGATCCACATTAGCTTTTCTGTAATGCTCTACAGCCTTCTGGGTGCTTGCAAAGAGAGAGCTTGTCTCCTCTCCTGTTTCCTGTGAACTGAAGTTCAACAGGGCCAGGAAATTACTGATCAGTCAGCATTATTTGTTGCTCCCAGAAAGACTGCAAACTTTCCATTGAATGGAAGTTCCCAAACACAGTCCACTCTCTCTCTTCTGTGGAGGTAGCTATAATCTATTTTGTTTTGATTTTCACTGCATTTTGACAGAAACTGTGTTTTCCATCTATACTTTTGATGGAAAATTTCTGTCAAGCTTACTTTCAATAATCACTGCTGAATACAGTGCCCTTTTATTTAGTGAATTACTAGGGCAGTGGAAATTGTGGTAGTCTACTTTCCAAAATAGTGGGAGTCAGAAAACAGAGTCCTGTCTCTGACGCAGAAGCATTGATCTGTCTGTAGCTGTTACAATTGGGAGATCTAGATACATCAGCCCAAATTCACTCCAAAGAATTTGAAGTTTTTAAAATGACAACTCATTCTTCTTTGCACAGAATACAGAGAGTGGTTGGGTAGCAATTTTGGTGCCACTGTTAAAGAAAGCAAGTTAGGTGGATGAACTCAGGCAACAGGGAGCAAGTAAATGTACTTTGAAGTCAACAACTTATGGCATGAATTGGTGCAGTCATTTACCCCCCTGAAAAAAAACAGGGGGACCTTGCTAAAAGTGGAATGGCCTGAGGGGGACTCTTTGTAATCTGTTTTGGCCACACTTGTGACTGTCCAAAATGAGGAGACTAAAAAGACAGGGTGATCAGCCAACTGATTTAGGTCGTGATCCAAATTGCTCTAAAATTAATGGATGGACTGTGACCTCATGAGAGCTGAATTGAGCTCTAATAGATAAAAATTCACTAAGCACAAGACACTTCAGAATATTTTTCTTGCTGTTTAAAAGTTTCAAGCCTCTTTCTTAAAATAGTATCTGCCTATGGTGAACCATGAATGACTGGTCTGGACTACAGCAGAGCAGGAGTTAGTGAAAGCTTTGCCTGTTCTTGTCTTTCCTCAAAATTTTCAGTTTAAGGTTTCTTCCATATTTAACCCTAACAAATAGAACCTCCTTTGACTTTTACCTTCATTATTTTTGATATTAAGGTCTTGCACAGTTTCAGCTTGCTAGTTTTAGGTGAGAGATAAATTTGCAGGCTCGGGTAGGTTGCACAGGACCTCTGGATGCCTCTGTTACCACCTCCTGCTCAAAGCAGGCCCAGTTAGTGCAGGTGGCTTGGGTATGTTGCTGTTGAGTTTTGAGTATCTCCAAGGTTGGAGACTCCATGGGCTTGCTGGGCAGCCTGTCCCATGATCTGGCCAAAACAGAGCTGGTTTGAGCAGATGACATCTAAAACAGGAGCTCTGAAAGGCATTGCTGTGATCTCACTGGATGGACAAGTATTCTGGGTTTCCTTTAGAAACAAGCAGACGTTCATAATTGTAGAGTGGTCTAGAGAGACCCTATGTGCAATAAATACTCCATCCTAATTTTTTTATAGCCTTAGTTAGGGTTTTACTAGTGTGTACACGATCTGTAGTCTTGTTGGAGTTTTTCAAACAGGGAGAAAACCCAGTCTCAGCTTGACCATTGTATTTCCCATTAAGTTTTTCTGTAATAGCCAACAAATCCAACCAGAGCTTGCTATTTGGAAACTGGGAATCTGTTTGAGAGAGAGCCATCAAACTGGCTTCCTCCTACACATGGTGACACCGCAACGTGACTACTTTGTGTTACTCCTTACCACTCTTACTACCAGCCCTGGAGAGTTCTTGCAGCAACAGTGCTATTGGTATGTAGCAAGTACTGCTGCTGTTCAGTTCTACCATTTACTCCACCTTAAACTACACATCTGGAGCACTGGAAAGCCAAACTTCATGTAAGATTGCCATGCTAACAACAGAAATATCTTCATTCTTCTCAAGCAATCCTTCAGATTGGCAGCAAAGATCTCCAGGAGGCTGTGGTAGACATGGAGCTATCTGAGCTGGCTGCTGAGTCCTTTACCTTGACTCAGTCACAGTGATACTTTCTCTGGGTGTGTATCATAGAATCATAGAATATTTTGGGTTGGAGGGGACCCCTAGAGGTCACCTAGTCCAACCCCCCTGCAGTGAGCAGGGACACCGCTAACTAGATCAGGTTGCTCAGAGCCCCATCCAACCTGGCCTTGTATGTTTCCAGGGATGGGGCCTCCACTGCCTCCCTGGGCAACCCGTTCCAGTGTTTCACCACCCTTATTGTAAAGAATTTCTTCCTTATATCCAGTCTAAACCTACCCTGGTTTAGTTTAAAACCATTACCCCTTGTCCTGTCACAGCTGGCCCTGCTAAAAAGATTTTCCCTATCTTTCTTATAGGCTCCCTTTAAGTACTGAAAGTCTGCAATCAGGTCTCCCCACAATGTTTAACATTGGTTTGGTAGGAAGCCCGTCTGCTTGCAGGCAGGAGGGAGAATGCTAGCTCCGACAGGCTTCCAGCAAACACTTGGGGCCGAAGTCTGCCGTGGTGCTGGCCTCCATCCCTGCTGAGCTGCAAAAATCAGTATGAGGGGACCAGAAAAGCCCAGAGCAACAGTAAGGCATAGGCCTAGAATTAAAGGCAACTCTCTTTTGTGCCAACTCAGGCCAGCAGACTCTAGGGCTTGCCTCTTATAAGATTTAACCTCCTCATTTTTTGAGGCTGGGCCCTGCTTTGCCAAGGTGGGACTGCAGGCAGCTGCTGCCTCCCCTCCCCTCCCTGTCAGGGTCTGGCACAGTAATACTGCAGTTAGCCCTTGGAGGGATGGAGGCTGCTTTTTTCCTCCGACAGCCTCCTGGAGATACATCAGTAATCCATGCACATCATGTTACAGGAAAAATTAAATGCAATAACTTTCTTACAAGATTGAATTTTTTTCCCCTCAGTAAGCATTGTATGAAGATTAAATATAAGCAACCTGTTCAGCTAATATTATATTACCAGCAGCATGCACTCACAGGGACACTAGCTACACACTGCTGGGTTTAGAGTGACTTCTTTTGGGGATGATTACGCTCAGTTCTTACCCTTAAATACCATTTCTAGTTTCTCAAGCTCTGGGGAAACCTGGGAAAATAAGAATGTTGAGACCTGTAAACCGGAAGACAAAAACTTTAAAAGTATACAATGTAACATCATCTGGTTATTTTATTAAAAGAAGGCCTTCAATCTCAGGGGCTCTCTCAGTATTTTAAAATACTGAAACTCTGCTTTGACTAGCCTTGCCCTGCAGCCTTATACTCTAGAGTTGTTGAAACCAACCTGTGTGGGTCTCAAAACGCAAATGTTAGTACCATTAATTAAGTTCTGGCATGCTAAAATGGTGAAGAGTATTAAAATAGTTTTTCATTTTGTGTCCCCGTTTTGACTGATTGGATTGTTTGGATGTCACTTGGCCACTTACTTATACAAAGAGTATGAGCCCTGCGCTATAAGCAGTGGAAGTAATTTCTGGCTGCTTAGCGAGAAGTCCAAATGTTAATTTTTGTTAGTGTTTAAATTAAGTGAAAGCACCATTTTGTTCAATTCTTTGGTATCCAAAATAAATTGATTACACAAGTCCAATTAAGACAACAAGCTTAGTCTCTTCTTTTATTGTGCCAGTATTAGCCTGCAGCCTTCATGACTTGCTTACGAATATTGTACATTGCTTTGCAGTCACTTAATGAAATTAAACTTCCTGAACTGAAGAAAAAAGTTCAGTTATTTTTAGAATAACAGCCCAGATGTCCATAGCGTGGAGACAACAGTCATACTTTATCAAAATTCATCCTCAGTAGAAGACACTTGGCAAAACATGGCTTAATGGAGATAGTGCTTAATCTCGCTGTTGTCTCTGGATTTTACGCACATGATTGAGTTCATGGTTCAGCACTGTTTAAGCCAGTGGTTATGCATGATACAAGATGCTTAGATTGCAGAGCTCAACCCTTAATTAAAGCAATGCTTTAAGGAGCTAAAAAGTCCTGTCACAAACAATGCCCACCCACCCCCACCCCCAAAAAAAACCCAAACAAAGAAAAAAAAACCCACAAAAAACCTCCCCAAACATCTCACACATTAAAACCCAATACTACCTGATAGGAAAAAAATTAGAAGAAACTCTTTCTTCCTAGCAGAGATCCTTATTACAGACTCTGCATGTTCTTCCTGCACCAGAACTCAATTCATTAACTTTTTTCCTTTTTTTTTAATGCCTATAAAGAATTAAAGAACACCTTCCTCCCTCTCTCTGCTCTATTTTTTGGCTCTTTTCTTCCTTGTTCCTCTCCATCTGTAGAGGAATAGCACTGTGATTTTTTTTTTTTTTTTAAACAGTCTTTGGAGCCTAGCTCAAGAAGTTATCCATTTGTGTTGTTTTTTACCTTGAAAACTGTGTGCAAAGGGTGGGATCAGCTAGGGATTTTGTTCTCTTGGGTCATCCTGTCATGGTTTGATAGCTGTGGAGTCCTTCTAGCCTCTGTGAGTAGAGACTGCTCCACCTCCAGGGCCTTTTACATGATCCTTGTGACCATGGTCTTTATGAGAAATGGTATTTGGTGGCACAGCAGCCTGGGATGGAGGTAAGAACAGAGTATCAGCCCCTGGAGGCTCATTTTGGGTTTGCGTCTCCTATTTCCACCCTAGCAGCCACGGCAGTGCTCATGCCTGGAACTTTTCTTGTCCCTAGAGTTTTGTGCCCATCTAGGTCCAAAGTATATTTGGGGTCTGGCTTCAAGCCCAGGGGGACTAAAACTGAGGCAATACTCCTGGGGTGATTATTGACTAAAGGAGGAGAACTGATCTAATGATTCTGGTTTGTTAGATATGTGGGAAAATTATTGCATTTTAGAAGTAAAAAATGGTTTCTAAGGGGTTTTTGAGTTATATTTGTTAATGATGCTTACTGGAAATAGAGGCACGTGCAGACACAGTCTCTATATAAATAAACCAAACTAGACTGTGATGCTATTGGCAATAGTCCACGCTTTAGTGTTACGTGTTCAAGTGAGAGAGGGCTCTGCAGCGTTAATATGCTTTGCACTGAAATAGGTAGCATGATGGTCCCTAGGTCGAGAGTAAATGTTACACTTAACTCATTATATCACTGTGGAGTTAAAACCTAATTAAGATACATTCTTTGCAGTGTTTTCTGTCAGGTATTACAGAAACACAGATAAAAATGTCGCTAAAAAGGGAAACTTAATTGAGTGGGAAACAGACTGAAAGTGCTAGTGAGCTAAGTGCTACTGGCATGTTTTAGCTGTCCCTTAAATTTTCCTCAGTAGGGATTATGTTTTGGTTCTGGTTTGTGGCCAGAATGCCAGGTGGTGCCATAGGAAGCAGATCAGGTCATTGGTAAGTCTGCTGGTTTTACAGCGTGCCGAGAAAGGCACAAGAAGTACTAGGTGTGAGCAATGAAATCATCTTCCTTTGTATCTGCAGCAAATAATAAAGCTGGAATAGCGAGGGATGATGGAAGGACTAAATAAATGAATGTACTTAATGAATGCCTGTGTGTAGACTTCAAAATAATTCAGTGGAAACAGAAGAGACCTGAGGTTTTCTTTGGCTGGTGTTTTGCAGATCAGAGTGGCTGGTAAGTGTAATAGTCTTGCTGGTAAGTGTAATAGTCTTGCTGGCCTTAATATCTATCAATTCAAATTGTGTCAGTCAGTAACTGTTATTCTTTTTCCTCTTTTTTTTTTTAGAAGAGGTACTCACATATTTGATCAGTTCTTAATGAGGTGGCTCTATTTGATTTCTTTGCGTAATTGCAGTTTGTGCACGTCTGTGAGTAGCAATTTTGAGTTTTGCTTTTCATTTTTTCTTGTTCCAGTAAATCAGTCGCCGAAGAAAACATGGAGACATCTGAGGGGAAGATCTAAGTAGCATGCCAGGCTGTCTTAAGATCAGACATCTAGCAGACTGGCCTAGAAAGAACAATACCATCTGGACATGGAAAGAACCTTTAAGATGTTTTTGTGTCACACAGGGTTATTTACATGGTAAATGTGCAGCAGTAAAGCCTGCCAGAAATCTCAGAGCTGGTCCATGTGCTTTCCAGCAGCTGTGGGTGTTAAAACTCCCCGGACTAGCAGCCTGCAGCTGTACTTTCATTAGCTCCTCATGAGTTTCAGCTCTCACTGAAATTCAGTTCCTAGATGGTAGGACTAATTGAAGAAGATAAAAAAAAAAAAAAAATCTCATTTGATTTATTATTTTTGATTCCCTGGTATGAATCTGCCCCAAAAGCGCTTTTGGTGTCAACAGCTGAAACATCCTGCTTTATACAATTTAAGCAAGTGCCTTAGTATTCAGGGTCTATTTTTCAGCCACCTACAAAATTCAGCTATTGTAACTAAAATTATCCTTAAAGCCTAAAAGCTCTGTTTGTGACCGATACTCAGAGTTGTCCCTAGCAGATGTTAAAACCCCTTATTCTTGTCACGAGTAAGCCTTTGAGAGATTTTTGTTCGACCATTTGCCCAGCAGGAGCTCAGCTGACACATTTGGGTAGCACGGCAAAGGCAGGCGGGTGTCATACTTAGCCAGGTTTCTTTTTCAGCACGGGTAGCCATCACTTGTACGGTGAGGGGGCCTGGGTCTGGGCTTTGGGATACAACTGGAACAAGGTGTCAGTTCTCAGCAAGAGTGAGCGGCCTTACCAAATCATAGAATCATAGAATCATAGAATGTTTAGGGTTGGAAGGGACCACTAGTGGTCATCTAGTCCAACCCCCCTGCAGTGAGCAGGGACACTGCTAACTAGATCAGATTGCTCAGAGCCCCATCCAACCTGGCCTTGAATGTTTCCAGGGATGGGGCCTCCACTACCTCTCTGGGCAACCTGTTCCAGTGTTTTACCACTCTCATTGTAAAAAATTTCTTCCTTATCCACTGCTGTGATTGGTGCTTGCTGCTCATCTAAAATTCTAAATGTGTTTTAGCCCCTGTACAGCTAATGGGACCAGGTTTTCAGAAGGTCTCTGTCTCCAGACCTGGAAATTATTTGACCTTACCCCTCTGATTTAAGGAAAGATGCCATTCATCTGTATCCTCTAGCTACCCTTTGACAACTGTCTTGGCTTTGGGGAAATGTAAGTGATGCCTTCAGTGTTCTGTTAAGCAGAACCCTTTCCAGGAGCTAATCCAACCCATATCAAAATGTGATGAAAGTGAAGTTGAAAGGAAAAAGGCTTAAAAACCAGGCCGTGCTGTAATGACCATGTGAACCTTTCCCTCCTCATTTGGGTTTGTTATCCCACCTGAGGAAGCTTAAGATCAGACAGAGTGCAGATGTTATCAAATATTCTGTGTGCAGAGCTCTGGTCTGTCTCCTGACTCTGCTCCATTTTTAAGCTTCAGAGTAATGTAGTGCTCTGATTTATTACACAAAACACTCCGGCAGCAGAAAGGAGTAAGAGTAGGTGGGGCCATTATAGCTGCTATTTAATTCCTTTTGAATGTTAGAGACTATTTAAAAAAAAAAAAAAGCAGCCTTTTTTGTGTGCTCCAGGCTTCCATTTTGTGTCAAAAAAGGAGTGTCTGTCTAATAGCTAGCTGACCCTCCCTAAACAAGGTAAGACCAAACACTGAAAATCAAGAGCAGAGCTCCCAGGAACCTCAGGAGGGACAGGCTTTTTAATCCCTTTGGTGTGACCACAAAAGAAGCTTCTCCCTGCTCTCTGGAGGATAGCCTGGGCATCTCCCCTCCCATCTGCCAGCACACCTGCTTTTGTGAGATGATGCTGAGGGGGAACAGGAGCTCCCTCCTGGGCCCTCCTGCAGCAGACTCCTTAAAAAAGATGGGTAGACAAGGTGCTTAGGGACATGGTTGAGTGGTGGAATGGCAGGTTTAGGTTAACAGTTGGACTCAATGATCTTAAAGGTCTTTTCCAACCTAAATGATTTTGATTCTTCTGAAACTACATGGATCACGGTGTGAGAAAGGAGGGGGTAGACAAGGACAAACTTGTACCTAGTAGTATGCCTCTTTGCAGGCTCCAGTGAATAAAGAACTTCCCTATAGCTAAATGTGGGAACGTGGGAAGTACAGGCAGCTGTCAGAAACCTCATGTACAAGCGCAGCATAATTTTTTTCCTCAGCAGGGAGTCACCATGTGTTGGATGATGCTGTGGGCCACTTGTTGGTCATGTGAATGGGGAATGGCCCCAGCACTAAGCCACATCTGTGTTTTGTGTAGTGGGACTGAGGAGAAGGAACAGTGTCACCGTCTGAAATATCGGGTGGTGAAGGAGACTGTGTATTGCACCAGTGAGCTGTGTACAGCACATGGGTGCCCAGCGTGGTGGAGGGATGTCTGTGCGTGGTATAACCCAGGCCTGACTGAAGACGGGTGTGAGGTAGGAGCCAGCACATTCCTTGTACTCAGTGCAGCGGGGAGCAAGTGCTGTGTCCACAAGATAACAGCCAATGCAACCTGCAGGGCTGAAACGGTTGCAGTTGGGTGTAGGAGGGCTATGCATAGTGTGCCTCTTGGATGCAGCTAGTGCAGAGAGTAGGAATGAACTGGCCACGAATAAGAAAAGATCGAGAATATTTTGGAAAAAAAAAATAGCATTATAAAAAATAGAAAGGCAAGCTGGTGGGTGCAGTCCTTTAGAGAAGTTTGCTCTGCACTGTAGAAGCAATGAAGATTGCTTTACTCTTGTTCGATGAAGAAGTGCATGAGTCAAATTATTTGGTTTATTCTTCTTTATAATAGCCTGAGAATGAGACATGGCTGGTCTCTCCTGGGAGAGCTTGGGGCGTCTACAGTCTGTAAGCACTCCTGTCTGTTGAACTTTTAACTTGATTGTGAGTGACTGTAGAGAGGAGGAGCAAAGGGTTTAGCTGTCCCTCATTGACCTTAGTAATCTTGTGACAAAAATTCAAACCAGTTTACGTCTTTCTATAGACTTTTTAATGAAGTCTATAAAGAAAAAGTACATGACTGGAAAAAGAGCAAACCCAGCTCCCCCCTCCAGTTTGTGGTTCCTCTGTGTTCCTGCGAGGTCTTCAGCCTTTTCACTAAGTATTTAGCTATCAAAATTCATCCTAGAAACATTGCCCACACATCTGTGCTCAGAAGGAGCAGCCTCCAGAAGAAAAGCAGGCATCTGCCTGCCCTCCTGCACCTTCTGTCCACCCTGGGCAGGCAGAGCAAGTAGGCTGACTGCTGGCAGACCTGCCATCTCGGCTCAGCGCAGTGCTCCCCCAGCGCGAGAGGCTTTGCGTTCACACAGGAGGAGGAGGAGTCTGGTTTTGAGGAAGGCTCTCGGGCTATCTTTAGCAGACAGACCACTGCTGGATTGCACTTCCGAGAAACAGAAACAACCCTCTAGTCTGACTTCAGTGCTGTTCAGGTCCTTGCTGCTCAGCTCGCACTTTCATTTCTCTCTGGGGGATAACTTCTACAGATGCTATATCAAGGCAGAAACCATCTACCTCTCCAAGTTAATGGTACCTACTTAACCCTTCTCACTTTCTGGGAGAACATTATCTTTCTGGACTGCCTAGGGAACACTGGCTTCCTGAGTAAACTGACCTCTATTTAGATATTGCTTTTATCTGCTTTTCCAGCCAGGATTAGGTGGTCTGCTGTGATTGTGGTCTAGGAATAAAGATGTTCTCCAGATGCTCATGCCCTTTTTAGTTTGCCTGTGTGTTCTGCCCTCTTACAGAAGCCTTATTCTTTGCCTCCATGTCAGCGAGCTGCGTTGTGTATGTGCTAAGCAAGTAGTGGTCAGCCTGCAGAGGTGACGGGTAACATGGGATGGATTGTGTTTGTATCCTGACTGTCAAGAGTTTGGCAGTAATAACTACCCATGATTAATTAGATTACATGAGCTGTATGTGATTAAAACCAGTATTTACTGGAGTTGTTTTACTTTTGAAGCTCATGTAAGATCAGAAAATAAGTTGATCAGCATTTCTGTAGTCCTTGTTTGCAGCACTTACTGGTGAACGCAGTCGTTTGGCTTCATGTACCTCACAATTTTCCTTCCATTTGGAAAAACAGAGAAAGACTTGCATTTACAATGTTCCAAATATATTTGTCATGTTCCTCACTCATCTCTTGTTTTGCAAGGGCTAGTTTTGAGCATTCATTGCTCAAGTTAGAAGTTGACTCAGTTTATGAATCTATTATCATATGTTTTTTAAAAATAGGCCAGGAGGCCAGTTTCACTGGTGCTGGCTTGAATGCCCACATACAGAACGCAGCAGTATAAACAACTAACAAGTTCATCAAAGGTCCTAGCCTGTTTTATCTAGTACTAATTTTAAAATCAGATTAAAATCACTGAGAGTTGTCACCTTCCCTCCTTGAAATGTAACAAAATGTTCCTTTCTGATATAATAGCCAAGATACTCCATACCAGATATGTATTCTTATTGTATTGACTATAAAAGAAGACAGCATGAAATTTCTTCAGAATAAGAACGTATTTCTGGATGTAATGACTTCAGATACTGAAAAGCAGTTGGCTGTGCAATAACTTGGCATTTCAGGGGTGGAGGTGTTCTTGTGAGGGACAGAAGACGCTAACTGGAACAAAATGTATCACATGATTATCCCCTGACGGCATGGTCATCCACAGTAAATGCATTCAGTGGGTAAGGCAAGGTTGGTTTTTATAAGCAAACCTAAATAGGAATAGAAATAGTTTATGAGCAACACATGCATACAGAGGATGGAAAGCAGCTGGCATTGTGAGTAAGAACCGGGAAAACTGAACTGGAAAAGAACACCAGAAAGAGAAAACAGAAGCAAAACTGATTTTAAAAAATGTAGTGTGTTTGCTCTTTATATGCAAAGCAGCAAAATGTTGGGATTTGGGTGGCCCAGTGGGAATTCCTGCTCTGTTGCAGCATGGTTTGGGGCTGACTGCCTGGCTCGGGGGTACTCCTTGCCTAACTTCAGGTAGATGAATCTTAGACAGGGACAGCCCACATCAACTGTCTAATTGCCCATGGTAATCAAAGGGGTTTTAAATGTACAAAAGCTGCCATGCAATGGTGTAAATAAGACAACTTACACTCTGTTTAAAAGGTGACAGCTTCCAGCCTCTAAGTTGTGTAGACATGTGCAAGATGGCTCAAATGGTGAGGTAAAGGGATTGTGTATGACTGGATTTCTCCTGGGACTGCAAGAACTCTTTCTATTACCAGTATCTAAGCATGAGGCTACAGCCTGTTGGTGAAAACCTTGAGCACCTCAGGGGTACTGCGCAAGGCTTCTTGCTAAGGCTTTAACTGCAGCAAGGCTGTGCCCTTTCTTCTCTGCTCTGTGGTGGGAGCCCCAAGGGAATGTTTCCTCCTCGTTAGATGTTGCTGCCATGAGTGTGTGTAAATATGCTAGCAAAAGAGTGGATGTTACTCCTGCCAGTCTGGGGCTGTGTAGACATTATGTAGTGTCTATACAGCTAGGTGCCTGGCAGGATCTGTCCGTGTGGCACGGTGCAGTGCTGTGTTTGGAAGCAATGCGCCTCTGGTAGGGCATCACAGGTAGAAAGGCCTAAAGGCAGCTCCTAGGACAAACTCATTTTTGATGGTTCTTCTAGCCTCTTTGATAAACTGAACTTAAGTATTCAGTGACTGACGTGTTTGTTGAGCATACTATGGTGGTATTTTGCACTTATTCCAACACTTTTATTTCTCTGAATGCAGCTCTCTTAAGGGGCCATACAGGATGGTGTCCTGACAGGACCAGGTGATCCTGCCAGAAGACTGCAAAAAGCGTAGGTTCCACAAAATGATATATCATCGTGTCCTTGTTTTAAAGATCGCCACTAGGGGATTAAAAGCACGGGCTTTGGTATCTTAAGCCTGCTGCTGTTCAGGCAAGTCTTGCTCTTATTCTGTGTATTGGGTGGCAATAACTGGGGAAATCAGTTACTCCAGAAGATGGCTGTATGAGTAGCTTAGTGGGTTTTTTCTCTCTGCATGTGCCTGTGGGCCGGCACACGGTGAGACTTGGGCTTGCCTTCCATATCAGACTCAGTATCTGAAGGCTTCATCCACTGATGTACATGTATATGTAGTTCCCTGGCTGTATAAGGATCTTGGGATTTCTTGGGATAAGAGTAGAGGCGGTGCATGGCACCTGTAGCAGGGAGTCCTTATCCAGCGGTGTGGATGGTGTGTGCTAGGGCTCTCCCACATCTGCTTTGCAAGAAGGAATACTGCAAGGTCTTGGTTCTTTCTTATGTCATCCATTAGTTTTCTTAGTAGGAGGAGATTTAAGAAATAGGCTCTTAAATCCACAAAAAGGGATGATTAACCATAATAATTGATAATGCAGGGTGTGTGTTAACAGCCTCCCTTTATCTTTATGTTTTTAAATCCTTGGAGAGAAACTAGCTTGCCTTGTGCTTGGATTTTGAACTTGTTAAAAGTTATGCATTGCAATAACATTATCACTGCAAATATCAGTGCGTAGTTGCTTTTGGCTTCCTCTGACCTAACATGGTTCCTCCTGAGAAGACTGAGGCTGCAGCATTTACATCCAGTTCAGTTTTTGTCAGCTGTTCCATCTGAAAGGCAGCAGCTCCGCTCTGGCTTTGGAGCCTTGTCCACAAAACTATGCATCCGTTGATACCACTACTGGGGCTAGAAGTGTGCTGGGTTATTCTCAAGCCTTCTGCTGCTCAAGGTTGAGATTCACCTAATGATTTAAGTCACAAGTAGCAGTATACTGGGAGCTCCACCTTCTCCTCCCGCTTACGCACCTCAGATAATCTGTGTTGAAGAGTGAATTACATTTAAGAGAGTAAGAGGTTGAGACATGAAATGTGAGATGCCTTTGCCAAGAGGGACAGGGCTTTATTCTGGTGTCTCCAGTCTATCCTAGTGGGGTAAAAGAAGCCTTGAATGGCTGTAGGCCACCCTTAGTGCAAATCATAACCAGGCCTGGGACTTACTTCATCTACAAACTCCTGAGGTCAGTGTTTGCTCGCGATGCTCAGGAGAAGTCATCTCTTCACCGCAGAGATTCCTGCGTGACCTCAGTGTCCCATGTGGTGTAGGAGATGAGAGCTGCCTGTTGTGGTCTTTGCTGGCTTAAAATCTCTGTGCTTCTGTGAACTGGGAAACAGCAAAAAGTGGAGCAGTTGTTTTTCAGAAAAGCTGATAGACTGCATCGGCACTGTGTTTAACGCAAACCCTTACTTTGCCCCTGTTGTGTTAATTAGGTGCTATTTTGAGTTCAACAGGGGATGCAGTGTTAACCAGACCCTTGTTTTGCTGTTACTTCTTTAAACAGTTAACTTGATGCCAAATCTCACAACACAATTGTTTCCATTATTAATGGCTTTCACTGCTGAAGTATTTTTAGCCTTGTAAGAAAATACACAAGAACAAGAAAGGAATCCACTAGCAGATAAAACATAAAGGCTTAAGTAGGGCTTTCACTGCAGCAGTTTTTCTTGCTGCCTTCAATGTTGGCTGCCTGGAGCATGTATAGAGAAAAGCCTCTGTGTGACTGTGTCCTGTGTCTGTCTTTCTGAGAGAATTGGGTCTGGCACTACTGTCAAAGTTTGCTCATTTTTCTGTTAGGACAGGAAAAAGGTATGGGTGATGACTGAAACGATGAAGTTTCTACCTTTGACACCCACTTGCATGTGTAGCCCTCTTCTGGAAGGCTAAAAACATAAGACAAGCATCAGCCACTCAGGCCTTGCAAATTTACACCAGTCCCAAGCTGTAAAAACCTGCTTTCCTCTTGCTTTCTGGTTACAGGCTTCAGGCTGTGTTGCATGTTGTCAAGATGAGTTGGCCAACTAATTCCGGCACTTACTAAACAGGAGGCAGAAAGAGAAGTTTGTAAGAGGAGGGATACAGAAGAAAAAAATGGCATCCACCTTTTGGAAGGGTAGGATTTTGTTGATCATGACCTCTAATAGTAGAGATTTTGCATTCCATGTCACTGGCAAAACTTTATCTCTGTAGTTTTCACTGGTGGGAAGAGTGGAAATAAAAAATATGGTCGCTTCTGATCCTTCCAGACCATCCAGCCATGCATGGTCCTTTGGCCCTTTTGTGTCTTCTGGATAAACAAGTAGTGGTAATGTATGCACTTAAAACTTACCAGGCTGAACACTTTCATAGCACCTGTCATACTTCATTCGAAATCACCTAGTTCTAGAATATTCTTGGGGTTTGGGGGTTTGGTTGTTTTTGTTTGTTTTGTTTTGGGGTTTTTTTTTTTCCCCCTCTTGGGAGCCCATGAAGGTACCCAAAACCTTGAAGGGATTTGATTGGTTCTTTTATTTTAAAATACAAAATTATATAAAAGTGCTTTATTTCTTGTTTTTCCTCAGTTTTATGACTTGCTTTCATAGATGTGTGTCTGTTAGTGGCCTGAGTTGGATTTCATTACTTTGGGAAAACAGACCTCTGCCTCACACCCTTATGTTCATGCACAGCTGAGCTGAAAGTTGTGCACATTTACTTGAGATGGAAAATAACATACATGCTCTTGAGAAAATCATATTTTTTTCAAAACTGGGGTATTGTGGTGTGATTGCATTATTGATGGGACACTAGCTAAAGTGTTTTGGTTACCTGCTTTTTTTATATGGCTTCTTGATCAGCTTTCATTCCGTGTTCCTTTTGCCCTTATAAACTGATGGATTTTTAGATATCTTGAAGCAAAGTTATTGCATGTTTTAGTTTTGCTATGGGGGAAAAAATAAGGACACTTCTCTTTCTGCAGCTAACACATGAATTGGTATTGCCAAGCCTGTATATAAATATGTCCAAAAACCTTCAGGGCAAAAGGAGGAAAAGCTTTCCAGCACCTGGCTTGTAGGAATATGCTGGGATTTATGGCAAAATATATAAATGGTTGCAGCAGATCTATGAAATCTACTGGCAAAGTCTATAGTTAGTTTTTTTTATTATTTAAAAAACCTGTGGTCCTTCCCTCAAATCTATGGCCTCATTTGAAGCCCAGTTGAATTTTGCCTTTCTAGAGACTTCAGCAGGCTTTGGGCTGTGCTGGTATGTTAAAGGGAAAGTGTTTATCTTCAGGGGATACATGTTAAGAGATAGGGAAGGCCTCTTGGATCATATTCTTCATCACTGTGAATTTTCCTACGATGTTTATGTGATTCTTTTCACACCCAAAGCTATTTACAATCAGCAATGAAGTCTCCTTCAGGTGCCTAAGGAGAGCATCCCATGTTTTGGTAGAGCTGTCTTCCCCAAGGCTCAGCAACCATGCTCCCGCTCTGAGCTGAAGCCTGGAATCTTGGCTACATCCTGTGCTGACAGACTGTACAACATCTCACTTGGAAAACCCCAGCAGGCCTTTGAAGCCATGGGGCTGTTGCCTGTCCGAGAAGCTTATTTTTAAATATTATCCTCTTTCCTCTCTCAGACTAGTGCTACTCGGGGGCTGCCCTTGCCTTTTAAAAAGGCAGTTGCCTTTGGAGGTAGGAGAAGGGGACAAGTCCTGCTTTGCTCTTCCAGCACCATCTGCCAGCAGGGAAAGCTGGTGCAGCAGCTGCGATGCTCACCTCCTGTATTCCCATCTTTGGGGCAGGATGCTCTCCTTGCAGTGCTGGTAGAGGAAGGAGAGATGGTGCTCCCAAACCCAGTGACCTGTGTTCCTCCTCCTAGGAGGAATAACTGCTGCTGTTACTGATCCTAATTTTAATATAAATATCCTTTTTGTTTGCATGTTTTTAAAAGCATCAGTGGGATCAGGTGTCATATCACGGCTCTGCAAACAAAACCACTTGGATTATGTATTCTGCTCAAGGCTGGTATTGTGCCAGGCACAGTGGGGTCTTGCCCTAGGCTGAAAGTGCCACTGTGTTATAACTAATAAATAATAACATCCAACAGTCATTGTTTCATTACTTCAAGAGTCAGAACCTTTAGTGGAGGATTTGCTAATTGACAAACATGTTGTTCAGCTCTGTGTTTCCATTAAGGAGACTGCATCAGGCTTGTCTGCATCTTTGTACAGAGATGGAGACTTGAAGTCATTCATCATCATAATAAATAAAAAGAGAAATAAGAAATTAGATAAATAAGTTGGATTTTGCTTAATGGCTCACTTTGGGATTCTCCCCAATGCTCCAGGCAAGTGAAATAGATAATGAGGGATTTCCCATGCTGGCCGTAGTCTGTGTCTCTGGGTGACAGGAGAGGCAGGAGGCAAAGGGGTTGTGGCACGGTGCTCATCACAGCTTGGCTTTGACTTGCCAGCCCTTGCAGCCACACATCTGCCCTCCCAAGAGCCTGACAGGGCGTACCTGGGGGGGTGTTGCTTCTCTCTGCCTTGGCCACCTGCAGCCGCCTCCCTTGTGCCAGGGGCTTGCTCCAGAGCACCGAAGCAAGTTAGTTTTAAACAGACGTGATACTAGTCTGAAAATGGAAATTCCCTTCCTTGTTCTGCCACACACTTCTGGTGATGCCTGGGACAAGTTGCTTCTCCTAAAGTTTCTGAAGAACCATGGAGATACCAACTTCCACTCATTTCCCATCACCTGGATCTGTTTCCTCCCCCAAATGCTCTTTCAGGGAATTTGGAACACTTCTGCACTTTACTGGTGCAAAGTGTTTGCTTCATCTCTGCAAAATGACACTTAATCCACACTGATGTCCTCTCATGGAGGTGAAAAACCTGTTGACCCTGCAGTGATACACTTCTCAAGAGTTTCCATCATGGATCAAAGGGGCAGTGATTCTGACGGGATTGCTGGGCTTGTATGTGGATCTTGCTATATTATTTTCTTGTTGCATAGACAATTTTTAACAGCTTGTAAATTGTTTTCCTTCCTTGTGAATAAATATTCCTTTGGCAGAGGAATGCCACTCTTCTCCATTAAGTTTTCCAATTCAATTTTTGTCTTCCACCCTCATCACAGATTGGTATTTCTTTACATTTATTAATTGAAGTGAAGGAATGCTGATTTGATGGGTTAGTCTCTGCTATTACTGTAACTTGCCTCCCCTCCAATAAACAGGGTAGCACAGGATTTTTTTTCAGCTACAAGATATGAAGTGGAATGAAACGAGAGGAATTTGTGCCATATGGTGTTCGTGTTCCATAAATCAATTTCTTACTGAGCCAGCTGTGAGTCCTCTCGCGTGCCTGGGAGGTGATTTCCGCAGGCAGTTCTGTATGCGATGTGCAGGCAGGGTATGTGCGGTCAGGGTACGGCCCAAGTCCTGTCCCCAGCTAAGGTAAGATCACGTTCTCTTTCATCCATGGTTCTGGCATACAGGGGAAAAATCATGGCATTATTTTCCTCCTATCATTTCGGCTACATCACCATTACATTCATAGCTCTAATTTCAGCCTACTAAGGTGTAGGAAGTTTATCTGTGGTAGGATATGAGCACAAAACCAGAAGTGATGGAATTGCTTTCTCTAAAGTCTCTACCTCTTAGCTGAGCCTGAGGAGCTGCTCATGTGCCTGGAGCAGCCTGCCAGGAATGGTGGCAGCCAGAAGGCAATTACTGCTGTAACTTAGGCTGAGCCCCACATGAACCTGGAGGATGGGGGAGTCAAAAGGCAACTGAACCTTGTCATGCATTTTCCACCTTCCATTGGTGTGCTAGGCAAGAGTTCTTGGCTAGTGATTGGCTTTCCTGTGCTTGGGTGCCATCAGTGAAACTTCTCAAACCAGACTGAAAAAAAAAAAAAAAAAAAAAAATTATAAATAAATCATGCTGAGATAAGATGAAGACAATTGTTAGGATCAAGGAGACACAAAATTTCTTTGGACCAAAACCTGTTTTACCATATGCCGCAAAACTCCCCCTTGAACTGCAGTTGAGCCAGACTTTCGCAGGTCAAGCCCAGCTTATTTCAGGGAGTTTGCAGACTTGGAGCAGTTTAGGCAGAATCTTGTAATGTGTGATGTGAATGTGTAAAACAGTGGAATGAAGTAAAGCCAAACAAAGCTCTTAGTTCGCAAAACTCTGCAATGAATTTTTTGTGGATTTTGTAACTGATCTTGGAGGGCAGAGAATAGCTCAGTACCACATAGTGCTCAGCATCAAACAGTCCTGCTGCTCTGCAAGCAGTTTTGAAATTTCAGTGTATTTTTCAAATTCATTTTGATTCCAAAATGAACTGAAATACCAGGTTTCAAATGTTGGTAAATCAGTTGTCTTGGAAGAAAGGGGACAGTTGAGATCAGACTGATGGAAAAAGTAATTTTGTTCCAGCCTCTTCTTTTGTCTTCCTAATCTTATAGCGTATTTGAAATGTAGAATTGTTTCTGATTTTTTTTTTTTTTGTATGTTTCAAAACAGCATAGGCTGAGCATTCCCCCTTTTTTCCTCTTGGATTAAGATTTCCACAAATGAAGTATTTTCTGCACAGTTTATTTTAAGAAATGGAACTTTATGAACAAGAAAAATTCTCAGAACATGTGCAAGTATATTTCCAGTAAATGATATCTCACTTTTTATCACTCTTAGGAGTGAAATAAAGGCCGACCAAAAGGACAGTGCATATGTTATGGTTTCTAGAGGTTTTGTTTTACGTATGGTCCTTACTGTAGCTTAATACTGAGTGCTTCAGAAGCAAGGAATTCTGCCTTGTATTTGAGGAGGGAACACGCTGAACGACCAGGAAGCCCAATTTTCTGGAAGGACTAACCTAAGGTTACAAAGAAAGTTCATTTCTCATCTAGAAATGGGATTCCAATCTCCTGATGCTCAGGTCAGTCTTCAGTAATGAAGCAGAAGGGATCTTCTCTCCACTTGGAGTGAATGCTTCCAGAAAACTTTCAGTGCCAAAAATAATGATGTAGCAGTTTCCTTTTAATACGCTTATTAAATGCAGATGCTGTGTTCTGCATTATCCAAGAAACAGATTTCACATCTGTCTCACCATGTAAGTAACTTCTACTTGCAAGAATTACCACATTAAATTCATGCAAATGAAATCACACAGGTGCAAGAATGTTTGCAGGACACTGCTCAAAAGGAAAATGGCTCTGGTCCCATTTACAACATGTAAGTATTCTACTTTGTAACCAAAAATATCTTTAATTGAAGCATGACTTTCACCGGCAACTTCTGGTTTTGTTTTCAATATATGCCTTCGTGCTCGGTGATGGGACAAAAATTTTCCACGAGCAGAATTCAAATGTGCTGTTTCAGACTCATGTAGTGGAAGAAAGCCTGTGAAATGTAATACAGAAAGGACCACTAGTCCTATTTCAAATTTTAGTGGGCGCAGGAGGGGAGGTAAAATTAGCATTTATTCATTATTTATCTACTTTTTAGTATTTGTGACTGGCTCTAATTATAATCTATTTCTTTTTATTTTGGATAGTGCCAATATAGTTAGATTCTGAAGAAGTGATATTTTGGGGCAAATAGCAGAATTAAAAACTGAGACTGACCAAAAAAAATTGTTTTCTTCATTCGTCTTGATTCCTTAGCCTTCAGATGCACTGAGATTCCCTTTCACATTTTCTCTAGGAGAGCTAAAAACTTTGAACTTTGGCGTTGTTATTTTCCTACTGGCAGGTCATACGTTCCTCTGATGACACTGATCCAGATGCTGGGTCCTTTAGCATCAGTGTGGGATTCATTATAAAATTATGAGAGCCGTAATAGCGCATTGGAAGGCTTGCATTCCCGTGGTAGTAACTTTGCAACCCTTTAAGTGTCTGAGCAGATATGATAATGCTGAATACCTGACTTGGGCTGAATTCTTTCTCTAGAATTTGAGAGGGGGGGGGAAAAAAAGGGTTCCTTCACTTTGAGGGCATGATCAGGAAAGTTTGGTCTTGTTTGTTTGCTGGTCTTTGAGAGTAGGCTGGCAGGCTGCAAGGACCTGGCCTCTTGTGAGCAAGAAGAAAGGGGTTTGGTTCTTGGCAAGGAATGAAGGATGTGGCAGGTGACTACAGCTGATTTGCCTCCTGACTCAGAGAAGGGACTTGGCTCCCAAATTTGCCTTCAGACTCCCCTCTGCTCCAAAACACAAATCCAGAAACACAGATATCCACTCCATCCCCTACCCCTTGCTGGCCTATGGGTTATGAAAGTCCCCAAGTAGTGTTGATGAGTTTATGTTCCCCTGGGGGCAGCTAGGCACAAGACTGCTCATTCCGGAGAGGCTTGTGGCACGCAGTATGGCATGGTGGTGTGCCCAGCCTGAAGTGGGAAGATGAGGAAGTTTCCTTTCTTTTGTGCAGGCAGTTAGCCCTGGACCACCAGGTTTCACCCCAAGAAGCAGGTGGGTGCAAGTCTTAGTTTTTGGGAAAAGCTTAAGTGGGAGAAGTCTTGGAAGAGCTTAAGGCAGAGCTCGCAAACACCAAGGCTTTCATGCTCTAAGACACAAGAGTTCAGGAAGCCAGACTTTACTCCTGCTCGTCAGAGAACTTTTTGTCTCCTTAGAAAATTTGTGTAGAAAAACTGAGTGATCCAACTGGAAACCGTATCAATTATGAGATGCATTTTGAATGTATTAAGTGCTGTAAAAGTACAAAGTTCTGTGCAAAATGAAACCAAAATTGGTTGATATTATGGCACTGATATTTCTGCATCTCATTTTGCCTCCTATAAAATTGTACCTTGTAATTTTCTAATGCATTTAAGATAACTTTAGAAAAGTTTGATAACTCTGGGAGACTGATGATCCCACTGTAATGCCTTTGTAGAAGTGCAGGGTACAGGGACTGAGAAGTGATGTTATAAAATAGCAAAAACACAGTTGGAATGTTAGATGGATAACAACGGTAAATGCTATTTTCTTCATTCAGGTGAATGATGCAGTCGTTTTGTTTGATCGTTATCCTTTTTTCCATATCTGTCAAAAGTACTGCGGTTGCAGTATGCTCTGACCAAGTTCCCTGCAAGGCCAAGCAGAAGTCCAGGAGATGTTCTGCAGCCCTGGGAAGCATGGCAGGTCCTGCTCACCGAGGTGTAAGCATGTGGCTTTCCAACACAGGCTTTATCTTGCTGCTTCTGAGAGCAAGGATGGAAGCGAGAAGTGTGGGCATCCAGAAAAGAAGCATGGGTGTCCAGAAAACAAGCGTGTGCCAAGATGTATTTCTTCCCAGGAGGATTGCTGGGAAGCCAGTGCGTGCATGCTCCAGAAGAGAATGGTTATTGTGACTAGCTGGTGTGCCCCACACTGCCTCTCGGTTAACAAGGCGGGAGAGCAACCAAGCACAGCAGGAGCTTCCTTGTTTCAGGATCTGATTTCTCACTTCCTTCTTACCCAGCCTTTGATTTTCCTCTTCTTCCTCATCTGAGATAGCTGACAGTTCTCTTGTGTTTCAGGCATCTTTGATTTCCCTTGGTCTACTTGAGCCTCCCTTGTCATTCCCATTCCTCCCTTGCAGGCTTTCGGCCTGCCCGTGATCCTCCCAGCTCCCATCCCCTTGTCCCCTGTTGAGAGAGTGCTAACGGGCACTTGCAAACCTTTCCTCTGTGCATGCTGCGTCTCGTGTCTATACCATGAATCAGCGGATGGTGATGCAGCTTTGTAGAAATCACGGGGGCCATGCTGACCCGCGCTCACCGAAGCTCGGGCAGTGGTTAATGAGCAGCTCGGGGAGGCTGATCCCAGATGTGGCAGGTGAAGCTGGGGAAGAAGGTGTGCTGCAAGTTATTAACTGTGCATTTCTTTTAGCCTGCTTGATCCTGTAAGCAAAGGTCTAGCTTTGTGGAGCCCGGTGTTGAACCCTGGAGATTGCTGTGTACGGATATTTGTAGGTACTTTGGCACTGGTGTTCATATCAAGAGCTATTAAAAATAACGAGATGCTACAGCTTTACTAATGATTTAAGAGGTTCTCCTTGCATCTCAGTATGAGGCTGATCTGATGCAGCCATCTTCATGATAGCATCCCACAGCGTTTTGTCTTTATGAGTACATCTTGTTCTGGCTTGTTTCAGAAATCTGCTCTTAGCTATAAGGTCTGCAGTTGTTGGCCTGTAATTAGTACCAATATTACGGTGCTGTTACTGCACTGGTCTGAACTGCTGGCTATTTTTAGATATGACATTGTTCAGGTTTTTGTTGCATGGCTTGTTTCTCTCATCATGAATCAGCAGGCCACTGAGTATAAAATAATGCTGGGTTTTAGAACAATTAGTGCAGACTTACATAGATACCAGTTTGCCAGTGTTTACACAAAAGTGTCTTTAGATGGAGACCGTGGTCCAGTCCCAGGCTGAGGGGGACTGTGGTCAACATTCCCTTTTGGTGGCTTGAAATACTAAGTACCTGCCTTGCCCATGGGCTGGGTAGTTGAGTGGATTTACACTCAGTCTGCAGTGAAATCAGATACTCGGCATGCACCCAGGTTGTGTAGGTAATGTTTACCATAACTGAAACTGTGAACTGTGTGTAAAAAGGTAAATACTATTAGCGTCTTGTTGAGAAAGAGCCAGGTTTATGCCTTACGGAGGGCAAATAACAGGAAGCCTGATTTCATGAAAGCTTGGGTAGAAACTAGGACATGTGCTGTGTCTGAACCCTACGGCTAATGTCTGAGTTCTCTCAACTTGCATATTCTCTTTGAATTTTAAAATGTTAGTCCTCCGGTAGCTGTAGTGTCCTCGAGTCCCAGTTAGTATTAATCCTAGATTGCGCAGCTTTTGTAAATAAGTGGCAGCTTCATATTTCGGAGGTCTTCTTCGAACGCCCTTAGGTTTTATTTGCAAATAAAAATGTATTCTCTTTTTCTTTCTCAGCACTGTCGTTAAAGAGAACTTGCTTTCTGTTATACCTCTAAACCAAGACCAAGAGATGCTAAATGTAAAAACCCACTGAGCCTGATGAGGAAAAACCCCGTGCAGCTATTGAAGATACAGTCCTTGATTGTATAGGAGAAACTTGTAAGACTAATATCCCAGAGAGCAAGGTTTGTCTACTTAAAGGCTCTGGCTGAATGAGAGGTAATTAAAGCTAAATTAGAAACTTTCCATCTGTGATTTTAGAATCCTAGAAAATACGTACATTAGAAAGGAGAGCACCAGAGCACAGAACTAGGAAATCAGAAATCAACATGAATGTTCACTTCCCATGCATACTGAGCAAATCATCACAAAGAAACATAGAAATAGGGGCAGAAAACAAAATGGGAGAAATTTTCGTAGAGAGACACTTGAAAGGATTAATTTTGGGAAAAAGTGAAAGTATGCAGTTAATCAGTTATGACACGACAATGAATATGAATTATGCTTTATAATTCAATAGCATTCAGAGGTATCAACAATAAATCAGCTTTTTTTTTCCCCTACAGAATCTGTCATTGCTTTACCTATATTAGCTGGCTGATTATTGCTTAAATCTTAGGAGAGTTATGAAGCTTCAAGTCATTAACGTGTTTAAAGATCTTTGATGCTCTGTGCTAAAAGAGGGCATCAATATAAAAATAAGGACAACTTAGCACTGACATTTTAGTATCACTTCTGGATTTTGTTAGTTGACGAATCTCTCTAATATGCGTCCCCATATAAGTTTATGAAAATGTACACATTTTCTGTTTCAGTTTTCAATAATTTGTACACTGCTGTAGCCTTGTACGCTGTGCTTCAGAAGGAAGTTTAGTGATAATTATAAAAAGTGCATTTCTATATAGTGGTGTTTTAAGCCTTACTTACATTTCAAGTGAGAAAAATACATCCTGAGATGTGGCTGACCAGGGCTGAAACCGCTGCATACCGGGAACAGACAGCATGTGGCAAGTGGTGGGTCCAAGCCCGTGACCCCACTGTCTAGAGCGTTGCCAGCAGCTTTCCTTGTAGAAGACACGAGTCTGTTCTGTGGGTGGAGAGAGGATGTTTCAGCCCTTTCGTAGAGGCTCTGTATCTAGCTGTCGGAAGAGAGAAGACCTCATGACTGGAGATCACTCACTGGAGTGGGTGAATGTTGTGATGTTCAGTCAGAAAAAATGAAGGCGTTGTAAGTGATCTGGCGAAAATGGAGTCAGGACAATCCTGAGCACCTCCAGCTACAGCCTCATCTCTCCGAGTGTGAACATGAGCCTCCTCTGTAAGTAAATGCAATAAATTAATAGCACTGATAAAACTATCCTGTAGACACTCATGCAGAGGCATGAAATGCTGATGTGGTTGTTCACCGGAATGAGAAACTGCATCACTTCAGTAAGGGACTGCAGCTAACAGAACAGAAAAATATTTCTCAGGCCAGGTTTCCTCTCTCTGATTACTGGGCAATCTGCCCTCCACAGGCAAGCAGAAGAGAAACCCTCCTAAAAATTCAGTTACTAACTAAATTGAAGTGTAGGGGCTTTTTAAATTATTTTTTTTTTAGTTCTGGAAATATCTCTTTAGGGAAATGAACATATCTTTATTAATCTTGTCAGGAAATACTGCTGAAGGTCATCAGCTCTTTTTAGCATCTCATTTCTAAATGCATACATGTGAAATTTCGGGGCCAGAGTGAGCTTTCTCAGTGACGAATATAACTCCTCATTTTGCCCCACTGCACACCCTTCTTGTTTTACATAAGCTGAATCTAGCAGCTGCTTTCCAAACTTCTGGAAGTTGTGTGCCCCAGCCAAGCATCAGGGTGTTCCCATAACTCGTGCTCCCTCATCCCCAGCTGGAGTTGCAGCTGGTTAGGGTCTTTAAGTTAGTTGCTTCCTTCTCCTTCACCTCCTTGCATGTGTGTGTTTGGGAGGGCAGGAGGATCAGGAGGACTTCATGGGGACCACATGTGCATCCCCTCCTTGCTGCCCCACGTCCTCTGCTGCAGCTCCTGGCTTCCTCAGCGGTATGGGTTTCGTTCTTAAGAGGCTGACAC
>NW_009260667.1:3195321-3201959 GCF_000687185.1 Egretta garzetta
TTTGTCTTGCATTTTGAATTCTTCCCTTTCTTGGCCATTGGAAACCCACAGGAATGTGATGTATATGGGGAGAAGGAGGGTCATAGAATCATAGAATTGTCTAGGTTGGAAAAGACCTTTAAGATCATCAAGTCCAACCGTTAACCTAACCCTGCCAAGCCCACCACTAAACCATGTCCCTAAGCACCTTGTCTACATGGCTTTTAAATACCTCCAGGGACAGGGACTCAACCACTTCCCTGGGCAGCTCGTTCTAGTGCTTAACAACCCTTTCGATGAAAAATTTTTTCCTAATGTCCAATCTAAACCTCCTCTGGTGCAACTTGAGGCCATTCCCCCTTGTCCTATTGCATCTTACCTGGGAGAAGAGGCTGACCCTCACCTTACGGCAGCCTCCTTTCAGGCAGTTGTAGTGGGCGATAAGGTCTCCCCTCAGCCTCCTCTTCTCCAGACTAAACAACCCCAGTTCCCTCCGCTGCTCCTCATAAGACTTGTGCTCCAGACCCCTCACCAGCTTTGTTGCTCTCCTCTGGACGTGCTCCAGCAATGCAATGTCTTTCCTGTAGTGAGGGGCCCAAAACTGAACACAGTATTTGAGGTGCGGCCTCACCAGCACCGAGTACAGGGGCACAATCACTTCCCTGCTCCTGCTGGCCACGTTATTCCTGATACAAACCAGGATGCTCTTGGCTACCTGGGCACACTGCTGGCTCATATTCAGGTGGCTGTCAATCAGTATCCCCAGGTCTTTTTCCGCCAGGCAGCTTTCCAGGTTCCCCAGGCCTGTAGCGCTGCATGGGGTTGTTGTGACCCAAGTGCAGGACCTGGCACTTGGCCTTGCTGAACCTCATACAATTGGCCTCAGCCCATCGATCCAGCCTGTCTATGTCCCTCTGCAGAGCCCTTCTCCCCTCAAACAGATCAACACTCCCACCCAATTTGGTGTCATCTGCAAAGTCTCCCAGAATGTCCTGGAAAATGGAAGGCTGCTGACTCCTGTTGGGGTGCTCCATGCTCCAGAACTGAATACTGGGCACTGCCAGTCCATCTACCTTTATTCCATGACAAAATACAGCCTGGGGATTAATGTGGTGCAGGGAGAGAACTCCAGCTGCTTCTGATTTCTTCAGTAAGGGCCCATCTGTCTAGCTGCCAGGTTGTGGTACAGTTGTATTGCTAGTTGCATTGACTCATACTCTCTTTTCCTAATGATGCACAGAGATCAATTACCCATATGTTGTTTCCAGTGCGTGTATCTGCCTTTCATGCAGTCTCTCCTGAGGGGTTATTGACGTTCCTGTGGAGCATGAGAAATGGATGGGACTCTTGCAAGCAGCCTCTCTACTAATCTGTGAAGAGATCCTGAGGAGGGAACTGGGAAATTGTTTCCCTTCCCTTACGGTGTTGTGTGATACATGTGCATATGAGTCCTCTCTAAATGGGTTTTCATTTCTTTTTGATTTCTTCATTATAAGATGTGTCACACATATCTACTTCCTATTGCTTATGGCTAATCTGCAGCGGAGCCGTTTTTCAGTATCACATCAAGACTGGAAAATAGAGGAGAGTGAGCTGGCTTGTTCTCGGTGCAGGTAAAAAAGGCTTGGCAAAAATATACTGAGTATGCCTGCCCCCTTTACCCTGAGGCAGTGGTTGCACCCATGGGCCACTGAGGGCCTCAGTTAGGCTCCCAGATATGGCAAAGAATGAGCACATGCTCATTTATGGTACTTGTTCTGTTTGTATTCATTTACTACCGTTTACTTTTACTTCAACATTAGAGATGTTTGCAATGAATTATATTCCGAGTTGCTGCTTAGTTGCTCCGCTAAGGACTAAGCAATGTGCAACACTTAAACAGAGCATCTTGCTTCAATCTTACTATACTATTTTTGCTTTCTTACTGGAAGCTCTTGACTTTTCATTAGGCATTTAAAATACTGGTGTTAACCCGAAGCGGACTGGGATCTGCATGGTGAGAGAGAAATCCGATCTGGGGCCATACTGCCACAGATGAAAAATAAAAGTGCCTGAGCTCATGGGATTCATTTTTTCAAAAGAGCCAAGTGGCTGGATGGGCTGGACCATTTGCTTGCGGCAGCGGGAGCGGGATGGTCTGCGGTGGGGCCCAGATGTGGTGTATTTATCAGTAAGGCTGCTGGTCATCTTGCAAAGCCTTACAGCTTCTAGCTTCAATAATATGCTGATTGCTAGATTAGAAAAATGCCTCATTAACTCTTGTTACTTTTAGTAGGTTTGTTTTGACTGGACACAGTGACATGATAGGAAGTAACAGGGCTTTCTGTACAGAAATGGAGAGTTAACGTCCTTTATCTTAGCTTAACTTGGCAGAAGCAGAACTGTGCCACTGAACTGAGCATTCGCAATATGTTGGACTTCGAGTATTTATTCATTCTTGACTATATAAAACTTCTTTGCATGAATATATCCTCACTTATGCTGCACAAATATTTTAAAATGCTTAATTCTTCCCTAATTTCATTTTTCCAGAGTCCTTACCATGGCAGAATCAAAGAATAAAATTCACTGGCAGTGTTGTGGCTCTGTCTTGTGGTTACGTGTGCTTTCCAGTAAGCAGAAAAGTTTTGCCTTTGTGCTTCGCCAGGTCAATGCTCTCATAAGAGGTGATGTGATGCTGATTTGTTAGGCTGGTTGGTCTGTTTTAAAAGAATTGAATTACAGTCTGAGGCATGCACAGCATGGCAATAAATAGCAGCATTGCTGTCTGCAGATATTTCTGGGGTTTGGTTTGCTTGGTTTTGGTTTTTTTTTCTGTTTCATTGCTTACACTTAATGAGGGAAGCAGACTACTTAAAGGCACCTAGGAGGTACCAATGTGGATCGCACTGGTAGTTCACCAACTGTAGTTATGATCACAGCTAGGTGCATCAGAGGAAAGTATAATAATGTGCAGCATTGAGTGTACATCATAACTTGTCTCCACAAAAATGACCTCCTTCATCTCTTCTGTCTGCTCCCTTCCCCCCTCCGGTTGGTAAGATGTACTTTGTAACATTACTTTCAAAGTTTCTATTTGTAAGCTGCACTATGGTTCCTGGGTTGTTCTTGTACAGAATTGTTTGGGTCCTGCTTGTTCCCCTGTCTGAAGCCACCTCCTAACCCTGCAGGTTAGATCCTGACCATCTGGGCAGACCTCAGGTGGCAGCTGGTCCCCCAGGAACCACGAGAGATATAGGATGTCTGTGAAGGGAGGAGAAATGCCTTTTGGACAGAAAAAAACCCTGCTGGAAAGCTAGGAATAAGCAGATTGGGGAATTAGCCTTGCATAGCAAGGAAACTAAGTGTCAAATTGGGCAGGGTGGAAACTTCTTTGTGAGTTTTATAGTTCTGTAATACCGTTCTGTCAGATGGCCGTGGGATATGTCTCAGGCTGAGTGGAAATACCTTTGCTGCCTACTATTCTGTGGGAAATCCACCAATCTCCAGTGAACACTTTCTTGCCAGCTCGTGCTTGCCACTCCTCGCTGCATTACCGGCTACCTGTGAGTCAGATGTTCACAGCACAGCGTTGACATTTCACTTCACCCAAGTGAACCTAACAGGATTTTAAGTTGCTTGATCTCATCCAGACCATCCAACAGCTAAACATAAAGGCTGTGAACTTCATTTCCTCCATCCGTCCGGTCTCTATTTGTGCAGATGTCAATGGGTGACAGCAACGCATTGAAACGTGTGCCAATGCAGGAGGCACCTCTACAAGAGGTGAGCCTGGCCATGCACGTCAGCTAGTCCAGCTAGGAGAAAAAAACCCCAAATGCAATGGAATCAGGTATTTTTATACATTGTTGTAAATAGACAGAATTGCATTAAAATCCCACTTCCTTGAATGCCAGAGGAGTCAGTCGGTAACCCAAGGCAGTGTCCTCGCTCATGTCCCCAGCAGGCAGGACAGGCGGTATCTCCCCAGGGCTTGCTCAGAAAGCTGCTGCCGTCACCTCCTGCTGCACTTGTTCAGCCATGCTCAAGGCTTCTGCTGATGCGAGCCATCTCTCCAGGCTTCTCGTGCTGAGCTGTCACTCACACACACATTTCTGACCAAAGCTGTTCTCTGCAGAGCAGCAGAACCGTTCAAGGTTCAACAGCCTTTGGCCTTTGCCTGGTTTGGGAGGGGAGGAGGGATGAGTACATACATTTCTGTCAACAAGCATCTGTCAAGGACTCTTTAGCTAGCCGGTTCCCAAGACAATTCTGTGTCTTTTCAGCTCCTTTCCATATGGCTTTTTTTTAAGGTTTCTGTGAATTTTGGGTTTTCTTTTAATTCTTTTAGGAGACTAACAAACTCATTGCCCATAAAGGGATGTGATACCACTGGCCCTTCACTGGTTTTGTGGAAGGTATGTACATTTCTTCTGAATTTAGCTGGAAGATTGAACACTTCCAGACATACATACATTAAACTAACTGTTTTACAAATATCTGACTCTTATTAGTTTCAACCAAAACTTTTCAGTGACTTCTGGCTGACTTGCAACTTTTGCTGGGTCAACTGCTCTTTTTTCTGCAAATAAACTCTTTGTTAATATACTGACCCAGTCTTGCATGCTAGTCTGGTGTCCTCTTCATAGCAAGTTGAAACCGGCTATGCCTTGGTAGAATACACGTGCTTCCTATGTTGGTTTTTTTTAATTGATTTTATCAATTGATAAAAAATTGAGAAGTTTTATCAATTTCTCATCACTGTCATGGACGCACTACTCTGGAAACATGAGAAGTATGTGCCCCTGTCAGAGTTTCTGTTTGATTGGGAAGGTTGAGTATCGTCAGTTAAAACAGGAGATTTGTGAAGTGGATGCACATCTGAAATTCAGGAGTACTCCCTGAAAGGTTAAATGACCTGGGGCACGCTATATATTTCCCTTTCCCCCCACCCTCCCCTAGACAGAGTAGAAGAGATGGATGCTATTTCCCAGGCAGGTGCATCTTGTGGATGAATCCCTTTAGAATTATTTAATAATAGAACTGTGGCTAACAATGTCTTGAATAACTTTTTTTCCCTAAATATGCAAGAAACTGTTTCCATCTTTTGATGAAGGTGTTCTCTAGCGTCTATTTTGGTGTTGCTAAAACAAACCATTACCATTTAAATGGCCTTAAATGAGGCAGTCTGTATGACGACCAAAGATCAAATAAACCGAAACAATATGCTTCTAATACATACCCCAAACACAGACATATTATTTAAAGATATTTCAAGGGCCCAGTTAGAATTGGCATCTCTTAATTAGAAGCTTAACATTGAGCTGTACTAATGCCACAATTAACTTGGACTGTTACTAATGAATTTTCTAAATACCTTTTAATGCAAGTTGTTACTACCCAATTGCTGGAGGCAAGGGAGTGCTGGGGAGCCATACAAGCAGTTGCAGTAATGTCTGGGACTAATTGCCTCTTAGGCCTTGGCCTTGCCAATTGCTTGGTTTTCATCAACTTTGGTGATTTATTTTTCACAGAATCAGTCAGAAAATACGAAAGCAATCAAGCAGGTTTGCTTTTGAAAAGCATCATCTGTTGCTTGTTTTCAGCGAGTGCCAAGGCAATGGTATCTTTGGGCTGCTGCAGATAGAGTCCAGTTCCTGGCTTAGTTGAACTTTGTGACTTCAGTGAGTTGTTTCCGCCAAGATACTCCGCAATATTCATTAGTTCTTAGCTACATCAAAGTTTGGGGGCAGGATGTACAACTTCTTTGAGGCAGCATTTAGATGTATTATGTCCCCTCTGCCAACTTTTGTACTTAGCAGCCGTGAGTCAGACCTTCCAAAGTAATGAGATTAAAAACAGTGACTTTTTTACTTTGCCATCTGTTTTATGAGTTGTCAGGTGACACTCTTGACAGATTTTTAGCTTTTCTTTGTAATCACAAATTTACACTATTAAAAAATATGAAAGCTGTGGGAATCTCACTTTGTTTTCTCATTCTGGGACCGAGAGCTTTGAGAAACTCTAAATGTGAGAAAATTTGGATAAAATCATGACAGTTGATGGGGCTGCGATGGGAGAAATTACCTTGGTGCCAGGGAAGGTTATGGAGCAGATCATCTTGAGCGCTGTCATGCAGCACATTCAGGGCAACCAGCAGATCAGGCCCAGTCAGCATGGGTTTAAGGCAGGTCCTGCTTGACTAACCTGATCTCCTTCTGTGACAAGGTGACTTGCTCAGTGGATGAGGGAAAGGCTGTGCATGTTGTCTACCTGGACTTTCATTCTCCTGGAGAAACTGGCTGCCTATGGCTTGGATGGGCATACTCTTGTCTGTGTAAAGAACTGGCTGGATGGCCAGGCCCAAAATGTTGCAGTGAACGGATTTCAATCCGGTTGGTGGCCGGTCACAACTGGTGTTCCCCAGGGCTCAGTGTTGGGGCCAGTTCTGTTTGGTATCTTTATCAATTATCTGGACTAGGTGATTGAGTGCACCCTCAGTAAGTTTTCAGACAACACCAAATTGGGCAGGAGTGTTGATCTGTTCAAGGGGAGGAGGGCTCTGCAGAGGGATCTGCACAGGCTGGATCGATGGGCCAAGGCCAATTCTATGAGGTTCAACAAGGCCAAGTGCCGGGTCCTGCACTTGGGTCACAACAACCCCATGCAGCGCTACAGGC
>NW_009260667.1:3202422-3228478 GCF_000687185.1 Egretta garzetta
AGTGGTGGACTTGGCAGGGTTAGGTTAACGGTTGGACTTGATGATCTTAAAGGTCTTTTCCAACCTAAACGATTCTATGATTCTAACAGATCCCTCCCTCGGTTCTGCATGTGAGCCTGCTGGAGGGCATGCATGCCTCTCCCAATTGTATCAAGGGATCAAAGTTTGTCAAGGGATCAAGGCCTCCTGACCCAAGAACCCAACAGGACATAAGCCAGGCAAGACTGAGAAGTAAATGACAACAAGGAGCCACACACTAAGAAATGGGTCCCCTTGCAAGGGTTGTATGGGATCCCAGGCACTGCTTGCCCATATTCTCTATATTGGCTGGCTGTGTATGGATTGGGGGGTGAGGAAACTACCTCCTTCTCAACTGTAGTGAATTCCTCTCACAAATTGCTTACTGGGCCCATGTGCAGCTGTACTGTGGAGGCAGCTGGTCTTCACATACTTTGCCTCTCACAAATTGCTTACTTGGCCCTTGTACTGTGGAGGCAGCTGGTCTTCACATACTTTAGAGTTATGTGCCATGAGAACTCTTACTCTTGGTGTAGGAAAGGTCATGGTCTGACCTAACCTTTGTCTGTGACAGTGATGCAGTGTTTATCTGTCCTTGAAGAAAAGAGAAGAAAGTAATACCTGAATTTCCTCTCCAGTAGTGAATGTAGGGATTTACTTGTCTTCATAGAGAACTGTGCAATGTTAGGAAAACAGTGTTTACAAGACAAAGCTCCTGATGGCATTCAGAGCTGCTTTTCAACTGCTCATCAAAGTGGCTGCAGTCTGAGCTACTGGGGCACAAGAATAAATCCTAAAATTAGCAGTAGTGGTTTGCAGTTGCACATTCTGACTCCCCTTTTGTAGCTGCCTCCAATAAAGAATTAAAAACAAAGGGGTGCTGTTAACCTTGTATAATTCTTATGCAATGTCCAAATAGGAAAACAATTGGAGAAAATGTCAAGAGAGAAATCACTCTTGCATTTCACAGAAATAAAGTAGAACGTTGTTATCTTTCTGCATTTCCATGTTTGCATCACATTTGAAATTGATATTTCCTAACACGATTTAAATAAGTTGTGAATATACTTCTCTGATTTTCAAAACCTGATTATTTTATCCCAAGGATGATCTGTGCATCATCTGAATGACACACATTTCGGGAGCTGCTTGTGTTCTGCTGAAAAGTCATTAGACTAAGGATGAAGAATGGCATACGTTAGAAACTCAGCAATGTAATTATGTGCAAGAACTCTCCTATGGCCTTTGGTGATAAACTACAGTCCAGATCCAGTCCTTGAGGATCCAGGCAGTATTACCTAATGAATTACGTAGCCTGACTCACTGCTGAATCTCTTCTCTGTAGTTTAATGCTATGAGGCGTGCTCCCACCCTGTGGGAAACGTGAAGGCAGTGGCCAAAAGAGCATGTGTACAATGAAATCATTTCCTTTCAGTATTTGTATTTCAGTCTCACTTCCTTTTTTTTAATGTGTTCGAGTGAAGTGTCAGCTTTGCATGCAGATCTCAAGTATACTCTTCAATCAGCCAAGCTAAGAATTGGTGACATATATTTAAAAATAAAATCCCAGCAACCAAGTATCTGGTAGTTTCGTTACGATGTACACATGCTCTTCGGTCCATCCAGGCATGTGGAGTCCCCAGGCTGTGTTCTGGAAATTGAGGGAAGTTGAGAAATGAGTATTTAGAGCAAGATGTGTTGGGTATACAGAAAGTTTGATTTCCCCACCCCTGATGACACTCTTGCTTCGTGTCAGCTCTCTCGCTTGTGCACTATGTATATGCTGTTCCTACGACTCCCCATCGGCGCTCTGCGTGCTAACAACCAGCTACTGTGTGGTGTTTATGGAAGTGGGTTGACTAGAGGGAAGGATGCCGAGGAGAAGAGGCACACAAACCACACTCAGCATGCAAAGAGGTCTTGAGAGGAAGAGGTGGGTCATTGCCTTCTGCTTCTGTTCTGGCAGATGTGTCTGCTCAGATGTGTAAGAAATTGCCAAATTGCCTTTTTTCTTTTTTTTTTTTTTAAAAGCACCGAGAGGGGTAGAGCAATGGGAGCTTTAATATTACCAAGGAACTGAGAAGATCTGGACCTGTGCTGAGATTTGCAGTAGGTATCATATTTAGTATATGCCTAGAGTGATTTTCAAGTGGTGAATTGTCTGTACTTCTTACTGAACCCAGTGTGAATCCTTGGAGAAGGATCTGACTTCAGAAGGCTAAAGAAATTCAGGGGGAAATTTGGAAAATTGGGCAAAACAATGGGAGATCTATCAGGCTGAAGGAAGCCAGCTTTTCCTGCAAAAATGCCATACCTTTAGGTAAAACTAGGAAGTCCATACCAAACCTGCTACAGGTAACTGTTTATTTTTTCACATGGATTGTTTTGAAAGTGGCTGGCAAAGTTGTCTCTGTTCTCATACCTCAGTCCAATTTAGTCACTGGCTACCAAGGCTAGTAAGAGGAATAGGACCCAACTTTTGCTGAAGCATTGAGGATCCCAGAAGTGTTCTTTACTGGATTATTTTTAGGTATGTCAAACTGTCTTGAATGAACTAGCATTCTGCATTCCCAGATGCGCTTGTTGTAAGTCTGGTCTTTGATTTTTCTGAGCTTTAGTTAACAAAATTTGTATTCTCTACGTTTTACTCAAAATTAGGTATAGCCAATGACATTGTGTGGTGGTTTTTTTTTCTTGAAAAATGGGATAAAAATTAGCCATTTCTCCTTGTGAATTTGATTTACTCATGTGGAGTGCAAGCCAACCCTCCTTGAGACTGGTTATTTTGCTAGAATGGTAAATGCTCATCTGTGGTCTTCATCAAATGAAGACCTTGGGGAGAAACTGGGACACTATGTTCAGGTGAAGGACATTGTTCCTCTCTGTCCCCATACCTAATTTAAAGAACCCAGATAATCGGTAAGCTGGTGAGAACAGATGTTTTGGCAATGCAGATTCCATTTATGACTAGAATAACTTATGTCTGAGTGTGCCATGGTGATCTGAGCCAGACAGGTGCTTTAGATATGCCTCAGAGCCTTCTTTTGCAGGTGACGCTGGAGAGCTCAGGTGGCAAGTCTTCCTCTTGTACTGGCAATGCCCAGGCGTATGGCACAAAAGTAGCTGGAGATGGTGGGTGGGCCTGTGGGTTTGAGATCCCTGAGGAAACAACCGAAGCATGAAGCTGGTGAAGGGTCTAGAGCACAAGTCTGATGAGGAGCAGCTGAGGGAACTGGGGTTGTTTAGACTGGAGAAAAGGAGGTTGAGGGGAGACCTTATTGCCCTCTACAACTGCCTGACAGGAGGCTGTAGCCAGGTGGGGTTGGCCTCTTCTCCCTGGTAACAGGTGATAGGACGAGGGGAAATGGCCTCAAGTTGCACCAAGGGAAGTTTAGACTGGATATCAGGAAAAATTTCCCCACTGAAAGCGTTGTCAAGCATTGGAACAGGGTCTCCAGGGAAGTGGTTGAGTCCCCATCCCTGGAGATATTTCAAAGACATGTAGAGGTGGTGCTTAGGGACATGGTTTAGTGGTGGACTTGGCAGTGCTATGTTAACAGTTGGACTTGATGATCTCCAACCCAAATGATTCTGTGAGTCTATGATTCTATGACCTAGAAGAGGCTGAAGGCAAGTTTAGGTGCTGTGGGACGCCCTGCTGCAAGCCATTTGGCTGCTTCTGAAGAGTGGATCAGATAGGACTGGTTGAGATAATATTTCGGCTCCCCACAGATTTACACCTATATTTGCCTTTTCCGTGGCAGTTCAGGTAAAGAAAACCCCTTTGTTTATGTGGGAGTTCGGATATATGAGTGAGGAGCGTTACTTTGCAAAAGACTGCTTTGGAGACTTGTGGTAAGTCTTGAGCTTTTGGCAAATCAGCTAAAATGTATCTGTCTATTTCTGCCTTTCCTAATCCCTGGGAGGGATTTTTTCACCAGACAAGAGCCCAAGTCACAGACTGAAAGCCTTGCAGCTGAATTTTGTCGTTGACTCATCACATGCCTATTGGTAAGCCATCTGCAAATAAGATAATTGTCTGTAATTTGGGTTATCTCATCTAAAGACCTCAATTTCCATTGCTAAAATACGAGCCTAATGCATATGACACAAGGATATTGTGTAGAATAACTCACTGTATCTATTGAAGAGCTCTTTGCAGGTGTGGAGTGCTTGTTAATGGCTAATTAGCATTATTTAACCATACTTCCAGCCATCAAAACTCCAGTGTCCCAAATGAAACCAAATCAAGCTTTTATTCTAACCTGTACATAGAGAATAATTTTTCCAGCCATAACTGTGTGTAACTTGCCATTTGTTCTCATCTGATCCACTTATTAGCTCTTGACAGTGAATTGAGTTCAATCTCATCTGTCTCCGTGGCTCATATGTTCCTAGACTTCATCCTGAAAACCTCTCCACACAGTTAATGCAATAAATCCCTATTTGTTTAATGGAGCAATTGTGCCATTTCAAGCAGTTGAGGGGTGAGAGCCCTACTCAATGAGCAGGGGTGCAGGTTAAAAAACATCACACTTAGCAGGAAGCCTTTTAGACTGGTAGAAAAGGGACACAATAGATTGACTGCTGGGGCAGTAGCTCACCCATTGCAGGTATCACAAAGCTGCAGAGAGCCTTTCTCCAAAGAAGGTACCTGCTTTGTCGGTTCAGGTATACCCCAGAACGGCGCGTACTTAATCTCTGCATGTACCAAGACAGAAACTAGGATAATACAGCGGTTTCTTTCTTCTTGGTTTCACTGGCTGGAGACAAGTTCGTTATTCATTTACTTAGAACAAGTGTCAGAGCAGGCTGTGGAAAGTAGCACAAAAATACCCATCATTATCTGTAATTGCACTGTGATGTTTATTACCGTGTTTCACAGAAGTGATTTCCTTTATGAGACAATTTCATGCCTTACTACTTCCTAATGCATCTTGCTGCTACCTTCAAATGTACAATTTTAGAAGACATTTCCACAAAATCTTTTTCAGTTCCCAAATTTTAAAATATTTAATATACTCTGGCGTGAATGTCGTTAGGCTTTAGAAACTGTAGATCTACCGTGTTTACATTTAAATTTCACTTTCTAGAAATACTCAGTCCCTTGTATCATCAATCACATGTTGCTATTTCTGCAGGCTGGTGAATCCAGTTCCTTGGTTCAGCAAAAGTTCACTTCTTGAGAGATCACGGTGGGAACATGTTATCTTGGAAGGAGTTTTCGGCAGTTTCCCATTTTCTCCTCCTTGCATGTGCTTAGTTGTTTCAGCATTCGTTACGCCGTGCTGAAATCCTGTCTCTACAAGCTCAATTCCTGCTCCAGGTGGATGGTGTAGTCTCATGTGTACCCTTCAGGTGTTGTGGCTGAGCTTGCCTTCTAAGCAGGAGAGCAGAGGTTTGACCTAGAGCTCTTTGAAATCAACCTTTCTATTTACTCTTATTGGGCTTTATACTGAGTTAGCAGCATCCTCCAGTCAATTGCAAAAGCAGCACAGCCCTTGCCCCAACTTTCCCTGCCCAAACCCCAGCACAGAGCAGGCCGTCATCATTTCTTTCATCCTTCTGCCAGTTTTTTTCAGTTCAGCCTAAGTGTCTGATGTTTCTGCCACAGGACATACATTTTACAGTAAACAAGAATTGTTTTAATTTCTCCGAGATAAATTACCTGTATAAAAAAAAAATATTGTTGCTTGAAAAAGCTAATTGCACTTAGTCTAAAACGCACCAGTTAGTGTGTTGCACTTCAGAGCTGGAGGCATGGTTTCTGACCCCCTTTGCTCTGCTCTCGTGTCAAAGGCTGCTCCTAGTGAGCGCCGCTGGCTGGAAATGTGTACCTGCTGTGTCAGAGCCAGCAAAGCAAAGGGGCAGGACATGGTACTAACCCCATCCGAGCGAGCTCTTGTGCTCCAGGCTACAGGAAGGAGTGTGCTTGCTGCACCATCTGAACTGGGGATGGGCCAGGAAAATAAAACAGAATCAATCACATGTGCAGTATGAAGTTTATATTAAAGTGGATGAGGGAATGGTGCGCGTGTGTCAGTAGAGCGAGAGAAAGAGAGGAAGGAAAGAAAAATTCACAATTACCGGAAAACAAAAAGTTAAAAACCTGTATGTTCAGACCTGATGCTAGTCAAATTTCTTAGTAGTTCTGAATGAATGGAAAGCTAGAATCCCCTGAACCTAAATATCCTTGTATGGTAGTCAGTCCTGCTATAGATGCACGTGTAAATCCAACAAAAGAACTTCTGTGTCCACAGATGAAAACATACCTGTGTAAATCCTCTCACCCCTTCCTGCCTACCTCGCCCACCTGGAACTTCTGACTACGAGGAATCGGGAAAGGACACTGTTGGATTTGCAGTAAAATTTGGCCGTGTGCATATGATGTAATTATATGTCGTGCTAGACAATAGCTATATTATGTCACCCTGATTAAAAAATGGACTGCTGTATCAATAAGCTACTGCCTATCATGATGTCAGTCTGCACAATGCCGTTGATTTGGCTGACTTCTAAGCAAAAGAATTATAATGTGTTTCCTCTTGATCACTTTAATAAATCCAAGTTGATCTTTCATCCAAAATGTCAAGGGATCTGCCAGCAACCTTAGCAATTAATGAGAATAATGACCTGCTGTAAAACAAACAACGGTGAATTAAAAGTACAGGTCATGTCTGCATTTGCCAACAAGATGCAGATAACCTTTTTCCCAGCTGTTCTTAATTCATCTTTAAAAAAAGACATAGATACTAGGGAGAGTCTGTTAATTGCAATTGAACTCGGGTTGCTATTTGAGTGCTCAAAGATTTTTGGCTCACAAATAGGGGCAGCTTATACTAAGTCTGCTGCAGTGATTCTGTCCCCAAGCTTTTCACTCTGTTCTTCTTCAAAGACTTCTGTCCCTGCTGCTGGCATTGCTCAGCTAATCATAAAGAATTTGCAGGTCTGCTTATATCATAGCTGAATGCATTGGGAAAGACCAACGTTGATGCCGATTTATGTTAATGTTTCAGAATAATACAGTATCTACTTCACCAGAAGCTGAGCTGGTCCTGTAAGGAGGGAGGCAGATATCTAAAATGGGCAGATTGTTGAGACAGAAAATTCTTCTAAGCTTTCCTAAGCTTATCTATATCTACTAATGAGTCAGAGCTTTAATTCCAAATGAATTAAAAAGATCAACTTGAGAGAGTTTTGCACTTGAGTATTTTTAAGAATCCAGCCCTTGAATTCCTAAGTTATTTTGATGGTAGGGCTGAACCTCTTGAATCACTTAGACTTTGCAATGTTGTACCTAAAATACTGTAATTCTGTTTAAAAATTCGTACAACCCAGACGTTATCTGTAAAAAGTGTTCTTGATCAAAAAAAGTGCATACTCTGAGTGAATGCACTGTTTCTGGTTCACATTTTTAATTAAAAGGGTTTTATTTTAAAGGTTAAAGGCTTTACATTTTTGGACAAACATGGAAGTGAAACTGTGTTATATTTTAGCATAAATTTTAACAGCACTTCTACTTTCCTTTCGTGTTGACACAGGCCACATTGGTAAGATTTTTATCTGCATAAAAGATAAGAAACATCCCTGTTACAGTACCAGGGAAGATGTCTGAAAGTGTAACTTAAGTCACAGGCAAAACTCTCAGTTTAGTGAAATCGGAGTTTTCCTAGTGTGTTTAGGAATATATTAGTTCTTTGTAAAAAAAATCTTGTTCTTTCCCTTAGAATAAAACACCAGAATCAATAGGTATGAGAGCAGAAAGAGTTGCTGTACTAGCATAAGCATCCAGACACCGCTGGAGACATTATTGCCTGAACAGTGTGGTTTTATTTGCTTGGATTATTCAGCATGTGAAGGTACATTGGTTGCTGTTCATGTGTGTATTCATATCAAAGCCAAAACTCATTTTTGTCAGATCCTACGTGGGCGAACCTTAGAGCTCCCAGTCACTTGGATACGAGTCCCAGCTTCCTCCTTGGCCTCCAAGAGGGCACGTCGAAGTGTCTTTTTCACTTGTTTTTTGAAACACTGGGCTCTTCCTGACTCTCTGTGCTGTCTTCTCAGAGCTACCAAACCGGTGGCACTGTCAGCGTAGCCATCAGCTCCCAGCCCTCGCTCCTGGTGGCCGTGCAGTCTCGACCGCCCTCATCTTGGGCAGAGGGTGCAAGCTGTCCTAACACACAACACTTTCTTGGTCAGTGGCTTCATACGAGCTCAGACAGATGCACCATCATTTCTCAGACGAGGGTTATTTCCTAGGGATAAAATGGCAAATGGCTGGTTTGGCTCTAACGCTGCTCGCCCTTTAGCTGAGTTTCCAGCCCAACTGTCAGATTTGTGGTGGTTTGTGAGCATCTTCTGATTTCAGGCGAGTGCTTTTCATGTGGCTTATGTCCGTTCAAATGCAGTATGTTCTGTGCTCCGAGACATTTCCTGGCCACTCACTTGAAATTTGTGATTAATTAGATCTCATCAGGTTGGAATGTAGTTAATTACAAAACCAGAGGTAATTGTTTCAAGGATGATGCTTGCATGTATAATTTTTTCCTGTTGTTCCTTCCCCCCCCCCGCATTCTACTATTGAAAAACAACCTGGGTTTTGTTTTGCTGTGGAAAGACCCCATACAAAGAGGAGACACAGCTAAAACTCAGATGTGCACAAAAGGTTGTTGAATGAAAGTGTGAGAAAATGAAGAAAAGGAAATAGTTTTTTCACTACCTCTTTGAAATCTAGTAAAGGGGCCTCAGACTGGTAAAGTTCAAACTTGGCCATTTACTTTAAAAGTAGAACACTGAAAACCAGGTACTTCTAGCAAGAAATTTCTGTAATTTTTTCCTTATATAGTGTGAACCTGCTTCTCCTGAATGGGCGGGGTTTGGGAGATCTCCAGTGTAGCAATACACACCTATTTTGTACCTTACTGCATGGAGCTTCACGTCCAGTTGGGTTTATCTGGTATGTGGTATTTAAGTGGTGGTTGCATTTCATTTATCAGCTCATAATTTTTCATGCACATAAATATGACAAAAGGCACGCCAAAAGGAATATCTGCATTTGGATTGAAATGATCCATTAATACAAAAGACCAAGATATATCAACATTGTTTGTATTCTGTAAATGTGCATATGCTAAATAATTTTGTTTTCAAAGTAGATATATTATGACTTTCTGACTCTGAAATAATTACAAGCCTCAGCTGTAGCTGAAGTGTTAGTCACAGTGAATTATCTCTGCCGGTAATGTTGTGAATATATAGAATATTAATACGGTGTGGGGCAGCAACAGTGAAGGTGAATCTGTGGCTGTACTGAGTGTTCACCTTTCCAGACAGCAGCACTCATCTCTCTGTCAGTACTTGCCCCCATCCACGTGTGTAAAACTGGGAAATGCTATTAAAATCAGATTGTTGCTTTCAGTAAAAACCATTTTTTTTTTAAATGGCTTTCTCAAAAAAGGCTGTTGCATTCCTTAGTTTTCCCAGATCTTGTGTATCAGGTCCCATACCCACCCTCACACGCCCTGGTGTCTCAGTGCTCTCAATACTTTCCAGTGCTGTGCTTAATGGTAAGACCAAAATGTGCCCAAAGTGGTTTATTTTATTATTCTGACTATACTATTTTGCTAACATTTTGGTTTCTTCAGCTTTTCTCAAAATGGCTAGCGCTCACAGCTTCTTTTATTTTCCGAGTGATATTTGGGGATACTTGAGCATATCTGGAAATTACAGTGCGGGTAACTAAAATAGGAATTCAAATAAGCTTAAGTGCTTCATTTGGAAACCTTTGCTGTTGCATTCATAGGCAATGATCAGTCTGAGCAACAAGTATGACAGTCACCACTATAATTTATTATTAAATCTACCTTTTAAAAAAAAATATATATTTCCAAATGAAGAGAAGAACGTTACAAGTTTAGAGAGGTTGCCCAGAAGGCATTCTGCACTGCACAAGCATGTGTGAGCTTAAAAAGACGAAGGCTGTTGCTCCCCCTCTTCCCCAAGGCAGCAAAGACAGACAACCACATCCTCGCTGTGCACTTTGTGTTCTCAGCTGCAGCTTGGGGTTACCAAACCCACTAATTCCTCATTCGGCAGGGACCTGAGCTAGCTTCGGCTATGGGATTTTTGCTGCCCGAGATGAACGTGAACGCTGGCACGCTTCACTGCCTGGGGTGTACTATCAAGCATGTCCTCTACAGGTTTTTACTGTCTGCAGAAACTACTAAGATAGTGTCTGATCATATAGAGCAAGTGTTTTTTCTATAACTAAACAGAATTTATATTTTTAGCCACTGATTTTTTTTTAACATTTTTTCTTCATTCAAGAGAGTGGCGGTTTACAGTATATGTTCAGTTGTAGCTTGTATCCAGAGAGCGATGATGTTACATCTTTAGTGAATTAGATGGTAACGGTTGAATTTATCAGAGTAGAGTGCCAGGGCAGCATGTTTACTACTTTATTTTTTTGTAATGAAGGAAGAGAAGAACACCTGTAGGTGGCAATAGTACTGAAGCTGTAGCCATATGCCATTGTGGGTTTTTTAATTAGTAGATTACTATCAAGTGAATTTTCAAGTTAGCTTTTCGCAAGTCCGATTCAATAAACTGTTTTACTGATGCCGAAGGCCAGGGCAAGATGGTCCCTAATGTCTGACTGCCAATCTCAGGGCCAGATTCTCCACCCTACCAGCACTGTCTAGCTTAAGCAAATTCAGAGATGGCTTTAGAAGTTTTGTTTCAGCATTTTTCTGTTTATTTATGTATTTTCAGGCAGTGAGTGCTGACACAGATTTTTTTTTAATGCCAGCGTTGAGAGAAATGTGACTTGTTTATCATTTGCATTATTTTAATTCACAATACAAGAGGCTACAATAATATAGTCACAAATTAAAGAATTCTGTTGGTGAACTGGAAAGATAAAAAATTGTGTGTCCCCAAAATAAAACGACGGTGTGCATGGATGAGGGTGCAAGTTCTAGCCTGTGGTTGCTCTTTCAAGAAGAACTCGTGGTGCTGATGGGTAACAGCAATACCTGGGGAGCGTACCAGTGCCTGTGCAGCTTGGAGGGCAGCCAAGGGAGAAGGTGTGCCGTGAGCGTGAGCAGCAGCACAAGGGACCCTCTCAGGGTTAGCAGTTGATGGGCTGGTGCACTCTGGGTTTCAGCTCTGGGCAGACCTCAGGGATTTTGTATGTGGGCTGCTGTAACCTGGGACGGCTACAAAATACTCTGGGAGGTGTGACTGGCGCCAGGTCTTCCGGAATCAGGGCAGCGTTTGTGTGGGTTGCGCGACGCCTTTTGCAACGCGCTTCTTGAGTAGGAACGCAGCTGAAGTGTCAGAAGTTACCAATTCAGTTGGTCATTGCTCTATGAGGCACTGGATTTATCACTGTGGTGGCTAAAGACCAGCTAGGATTACAGAAGTATTGTAAACGACTGCACAGGTACAAAGTAATAAACAGTTCTTAATTTACAGGCTTTTATCAGTATTCCTTCTGGATCATTATTACTTGGTAGGTTATTTAAATGCCTACTGAAAATTAAGTAAGGTCTTACTTTTACACAAATCGTTTGTATTAGATGAGGCAGTGCTAACCAAATTGAAAAATTTAAGTTCTATTTATGGCCCATTATCTGTGGTGGCATTTTTATTAAATTCCACAAAAAGGGGAAGTGATACATCCACTCAAAATTCCTATTGCCACTAGAATAACTATTTGTCCAGAATATTATTTTGTGGGGGAGTCTAATTTATGCATTCCAAGTACTTTACTGGCTGATAATAGTTCAAAATAAAGAACATTTTTTTGCAGAAATTTAATCATTACCTTCAGCTGTGAATGCCCATTGCTCAAAGAAAATTGTCCCTGTAATTGTGCTACCATTTTAACTGGCATTTTAATTAAGGCTCTTCTGCTTATCAGTATAAAGCCAGGGACTGTTTATTGCGCACCTGAATCCACCAACTAAAACGAGTAAGTTGGAGAAATAAAGTCCATGTAAAATGTTGGAGAGTTATTTGAAATAATGAAGTAGTTGCAAGTGCCAAACTAACATGTGAAGTCAAAGCGAAAGAGAGCCAGCCTTGTGGTTGTGGTGCTGGGAGCAGCAGGTGAGGTGGTAACTCTGTGATCTACTTTGCTGCACTGATTTATTGGCATTAGTCATCCCGGTAGCCGAAACCCAAAATTCTGCATCTGTTGATAGTGTTACCCAGATGCTTGTAAAGGGAAGTTGGTGTCAGTGGTTTCAAGCACGGCTGTCGTTTGTCTCTCTGTGATTCACTATACCTGATTAGACTTGTTGTCCCAGAAGGTTAGCACGTTGTTCTCCCTGACGTATTTTATCCCTCTTTTTCAATTCTTTTTGCTCTGCAGCTTCAAATAGTCCAGGCCTTTCAGAAAACTTTTATGGTAGTGGAATTCAGCAGCCAGATATGAAGAAAAATACAGCTAAGACTGAGCTTGTGACTGGTGTGTGTAGGTCATGTATTTAATTATTGATCCTAAATTATTTGAACTACCCTGCATCATATGCTTGCTTTCTTGGCAGTCTGAGAGTTCGGCCTTGCGAAGGAACAACGCTACAGCCTCTAAAAGGTTAAGAAAAATGAGCAGCCAACACACATTAGAGGAATTTTATAACAGTAGTGGTGGGTGGAAATGAGGTTAAAAACCTTTCTGTGAACCAAAGATCAGACACAGGTTTCTGTTGTCAGGGCTGGGAACTCAGTAAAAGAATTATGACCTCAGCTGACCTTAATTACCTTGTTGTGTAATGATCATAAAAAAAGGGAGAGGCTTAGAAATACTGCTTTTGCTGTCCTTATATAAATGCTGGGGAAGGAATTACTGGGTTACATAGAAGTTGGAGGTTGTCTTTGTTGTGTGTATGTGCATGCTTCAAATCTGTGCTATGAGTTTGTGGGGTTTTTTAACATGATGTTTTAAAAAGATCATGAGAGAATTCAAAATCTTTGCTTGATTACCCAGGTTATTTAACTGCTGAGGAAACTGGGGCTACCCAACCCATGGTAATTGTGCTAGGCAATATAGATAAATGGTTTACAGTCCAGCAGTAATGTTCTAAAAACACATTGCACCTTCTCAGTTTTACAGCATGAGCAGATCCTACGCATGAGCTACAGGGTTCATAGGGGATATCAAAACATCTTTCAGCAAGTTACAGACTTCTGTGCTTGCTGTGCTGCCTTTTTCCAACTCATCGTTGTCCTGTCTTGCAGGCAGCCCTCAGAGAGATGGTCTGTCCTGAGCAGGGGTGGGCACAGGGCTGGGGGAGAGCACACCTGGAGGAGGTATTGCCTCCAGCTCTCTCCATGGTGAGCTTCTGTCTTTTGCCCTGCTCCAGGTTATCAAAAGGAAGCATCAGGAGATGGTGTTACATCTGTCGGGAGGGACGGCGCAGTCCTCTGAGCCATTTAGCTCCCACCTCCCTGTCTGACACCTCCCCCCAGTATGGTGGTGTACAGCTGACGGACCCTGTAACCTGCCCTAGCTCTCTGTTGGCTGCTGTGGGACTTGAGCAGCCCCCCCAGAGGCTGGGGACTTTGCAGGTCAGCGAGAAGTCACGCTTGGCACGGCTGCGTGCTCCCATGCTGCGTCTGCCAGCTGCCGCCGCCGTGTCGCACTGGCCCCTCTCAGCAGTTAGCATCTTCCCCAGAGAACGTAAAGCAGGGATGATGGTGTATTAAAAAAACATGCTTGTTGCTCTGAAAAATGCAAGCATATAGCTGCTGCTCGAGTTTTCCCTATCTCCTCCCTTGCTCTTCCCATACTGCTGCTTCCTCCCCTGCGCTATTCCGTGTCCTGTTGTTTTCTCCTCCCCATATGGTCCAGATGATGGTGCAACGCATGGGTTAAAAATAAGTCTTTTGAATGAGAAGCATGTTTACAGCAACAGCAGATGGAGGAAGCAGAAATCAATAGAAATGGTTTTCTGGTTCACAGTTTCATTAATGTCTTCAACTTTAAAGGGATTTGAGACTTTTGTGAGGTTAAATGACCTGTTGCAGGTTACACAGACATTTCAAGTTACATAAAAATTTTAAGGCATAATAAAGTGTTCATGCGTGCTCCTGCTCCTGGGGATTTGAAAGGTTACTTCAGATTTCTTTTCCTGTTGCTATGCACTTTGATTCTTGGGAAGTATGGATGAAGGCGAAGGTAGCAGCTGTTTTAGGAGGCTGCCCATGAAGTAGGAGAGTTTTGTCAAAGTGTTTTAGGTACCTTCATCCATTCTTGTTCTGTCCTGCACAAGAGCAGACGCCAAGTACCACGTGCTCTCCTCACTTGTATGTCAGCATCTTGCGTAGGATCCATCTCTGCTTCTCATGTAACGGCCTCTGAGTAAGCCTCAGACCCTGAGCCTGTCCCTGTCTCCATTTTGTAAAAATGCACATGGAGAAGGGTTACAAAACTGTATGTGCCCCAGTAACTTCCGGTGACAGTCCCCGGGGTCCTGTACAAGCAGTGTTACATCTGAAAATATTTGAAAAACATAGCAACAGAAAGATGGAGCTACCAATGGTCCACCTCTCATCCTCCCCAGATGTACCGGTGCAACTCAGTCCTTTCTGGGCGTTTATCCAGGGTAACTGGCATTACTAAATAAGGCCACAGGCAGATTTTAACACAAAATAATAGCTTAAGAATTTATCATATTATGTCAGCAGAGGCAACGATATCTCTTGGCAGAGTTTCCCCCCACTCCACGAGTGGACAGAGCAGGACATGTGCCTGCGTGTCAGCTCCTCAAGGACACAGTAGGTGACATCTGCCACCTCAGCCGCCTCCTCCTCCTCCTCTGCTGATGCTGGAGGAAGGATCAGGTGTGTAACTCCACAGCAAATGAAGCCATGTCAGACAGAAATAAAGTACTTGCTCTCCTCCACCTGTGACAAGAAAACATTCTTTTTGCTGGAGCTGCAGCTAAAATGTGTGCACTGCACACTGGTTTTATTCTTGTTAGGCTTCCATTTATCAATGTACATTTAAAGATGAATGTTGACAAGTATAAGCAGATTGTTTACATTGAGTTCTCTCACCTGAGGGCAAACTTAAAACATGGTACCGCTGGATTTCAGCTTGCCAACAGATGCGGTGGATCGTTTCAGGCAAGCTTTCATGCGTCTTGCACATCACCTACACAGCAGATTGCTGAGTTTTGTTGCCGTGCTTAGTATCAGTTATAACTTTCTCAGTGCCCACGTGCTTTTAACTTCCCTTGAAAACTGGCTGCTGCCACAAAATAACCCAATTTCTGTTGTTATTACAACATTTAAATGACATAGTGTGGTCAAAACAAACCGTCTGTGCTGACAAGAATTTCCATTGGTACGCAGCTGAGGCATCAGCCTTCAGCAGAAGAGACCTGGTTAACAACATCCATCTTCCTTATGATTTATTTCAAATTCATCTAACGCATCCATCCACTGTCTTCCATCTTTCAGAGAGGCTGACAGAAATTAGATTGGTTGGAAACTGTCTGCGGTGTGAAATTTATCCTGTGCTGACAGTGTAAAAACACGTGACGATACCCCTGACGGTGGTACAGAGCCCAACGCAGGGAGAGCTCAAGAGGTTCTGGTCTGGGAACACTGTCATCACTGGTTTGTTTAACGGCATCACGTAGATATATTTGTGTTATATTAAAGCACAACTGCTATAAACAATTTATATATATATATATAAAAATTAAAAATACCCTTTGGACTGATACTTGAAGGATGCCTGTATGTGTCAAGTCTTTCAAGTAAGCCACAAAATCAAAGGATGCAGGAAGATCAAGGTTGAATATTAATAAAAGGTTGCAGCGGGAGGCCTTTTGGACTCCCTGTTTAGCAGTGTTAGTGCTGTGCCTGTATCTGACAGTTAACCCTGAGTTTCTTTTCTGTTATGTTGTTAGCACCTCACCTTGGTGTTCTCTAGATTTCTTTTAAGGAAAGATAGATTAAAAATGAAGTAAAAAGACCAAGTAGATTATATGGGGAAAGTTAAGTTTTAATAAATGATGCACATACTATAGCCCTGAGTGATGGATAATTCGGTAAAATATCAGTGTGCCTTTGAAATAACCTTATGGAAGAGCCGTTGGCCATAAATTAAGTCAATAACTTGTACGTGTGCATTTTTTAAATCTGGAGAATAGTTTCCATGTTTCATGCCACACGGTCTGACACGGTCAGCATGTTCTTCAATGTACCTGCATAAATACATCAGTGTCTTTGCTAAACTACGTTAAATTCAAAGTACAAAGAATTAGTCCTGAGCACCTGTTGCAGCACGTAGCATCTCACCTACGTGGTAAATGCCGCCATGGCTGCTCCAGAGAGTGATGCTGACCAGTATTGACAGCGTGATGGACAAGGTGCAACTGAATTGCCATGTCTCATGTCTAGGAACCCCCGTGTGTCTAAGCAGCAGCACTATATGCTGATCAAATCCTTGATGATCAGAATCAGTTTTAATTACTATCATTAGATAGCTTGCTCATTCCAATTACAGGACTGATTTTTTTCCCCTAGTTTAATGGCTGTCTACAATTATCAAACTAAACCCCATCAGCAGGAGCAGAAGAGATTTGGGAGAGTCCTTATCTGTTGAAAATTGGTAGTACTCACAGAAGTTAAAAAGCTTGTCCCAATTTAAGACATCTTAAAAATCTGTTGCAAAAACTAATTACTAAAAACCAGAAACCTCTCCAATCGACCCATAATGTGCAAACACGTCCACTTATTTTTTTCTTCTTGGAACAAAAATTTCTTCAAGACTGGTACATCCCTTTCAAAAAAAAAAAAACAAACCAAAAAACCAAACCCAAACCAACCCTGTTCCCACTGCCCTATTTTTACTATTTACTCTCCATCCAATGCAGTGACCAGTTGACAACTGCTCAGGCTGTTGGCAGACTGAAGTCAAGAAGGCACAGTGTGCGTGTTCCCCCTACGTACCATGCAGTGCCACGTGTAAACTGCTGGCTCTGCCTATAAAATGCTGTAAGCACCGGGGAGGCATACGTTAATAAGGTGCGTTTCTGTAGAATGCCTAACGAACGAAGAGAAGATAGCTTGAGCAATGTCTTTTTAACCTCAAAGTTTTCTGTCTAGTGTTTTTCTTGTTTCTGGTATTACAGGGCAGTATAAAGACATGTTGAAAATAGTAGGGATTTGTTTGCTGGAAGTGTCATTCACAGCTACTGAGGAGTATTTATTTTTTATTTTATTTTAATTTTTACCATCCCTGGAGGTATCTAAAAGACATGTAGACATGGTGCTTAGGGACATGGTTTAGTGGTGGGATGGCAGAGTTAGGTTAATGGTTGGACTTGATGATCTTAAAGGTCTTTTCCAACCTAAATGATTCTATGAATATTGGAAAACCAGGGGAGGGGGAAATGCCATGTGCACGTGTTTACTGATGCGTGTTTGTATGCGTGTAGATCTAGAAGTTACAAAAGGAAGCAAGAGCGCTATGTCAAGAAGTTTTGGGGGAATCAAGTCAAAAAGAGGCTTGTTGCAATGCAAATAAGTTGTAGGGAGCATCTGTGCATGCAAAGAGGAAATAAAAAGGTATCTCTAAATAGAAAACAGCCTTGTAGGGGGAAAACCTGCTGATTTGGGGGTCTGTTAATCTCTTCTGGTTTTAAATCACTGTATGATTTTGATAGATGGGCTGAAAACGTCTTGCTGAGAGCAGTTAATAAACATTTATTTGTTTTTATTCTCATCTTAAGAAGAGGATTCACTTTAAGCTATTTAAATGCTTAGGGACATTGTTTAACTTTTAAATGTTTACCTTGCTGCCTGTCTCCATTCACTACAGAGGAATGCAAGAATTCCCTGCTGATTTAGTTGAGCTTATCTACTTCTTTTCTGCATCAGTGAAGCTGAGTTGTATACAGATGCGCCCTTTCTTCTTACTATTGGATGCCTTAGAAAAATAAATACCTAATGGTTTTGGGGACTGACCAGGCGAAACCCAGTTAACTAAAGGAAATTTCATCATTTCAATCACTGGCAAGAGGAAAGTTTATACAGATTTAGCGAAGCATCCCCTGGAGGTGACACGTTCTTAGAGAAGTCAAGAGCATAGCTTTCCTGCTGGGTCACTTATTTTAGTTATATATAAAGATTTTTTTCCCTTTTCTAGCAAACCAGATAATAGTTTGCATACCTCAGATGCTTTATCTCCACAGATGTTCTAATGCCACATTTGCATTATTCTTGGTCCTTCAGGCGGTCCTGTTAGTTTTCATCTTTTCCTCATCATAATTTCAGCAGCTGGTATTATGTTATTCATATAATTGCTGATCTCAACTCTACCAGAAGATTCACTCTAAAGCTTCCCGCTAGGTTTTTGCTTGGATGAAGCTATTTGTTATTTTTCCAAGGCCTGAATGAATCACACTGTTATTGAAGTTCTATTAGAAAATGAGAAAATAGTTCATTTTAAAGGTTTAATAGTTCATTCTGGGGTGCCCATGCTTTTACAGATTTCCATAAATGTTAGATGGCTTAACATTTAACTGTACCCTCACTCCATATCTTTTACAGGGATAATTAACCTTTGTAAAGATCCACAGTATATTGATGTTAAGAGCATTTGGATACAAACGTTACCCAACGTGCTAGGACACAATCAAGCCCTTGGCAGCTAAGAATGTGATTGCGTGATCAACCTTCATCCTTACTTCTGACTTCTGCTAGGTTCTGCCTTCTGCCCTCAGGTGTGATTCCCTGGCCGCTTTCCTGAGCCAACGCCACAGCCGGAGAAGCTGTGTAGCCAGTCAGATGACAGAGCTTATAAAACTAATACATATGTATTTTTGCAATCTAATAATTTATTTTGTTTTCATAGAGGTAGTTTTCACCTGGATCGGCTGTCTGACCAGCTCAACATGGTTGCATCCAAACTGCGACCCCGCCTGAAAGATAGGGTACCAGACCAAGGGCAGGCATTACAGGTACACCCCGCTGTCCTGAGAACGCATACAGGCGCAGCATTACAGGCTACCAGTCGCCAATTGAACTTGCTAACTCTGAAGCAGGGGCACCCAATTAGTCAGTGGGTTTTGTCCCAGCTTACGTACATAGAATAAATAGGCCTCTGCCTGTGTTACTGCTGGTGGGCAGCTGGCGCGGGTTGCCTCCAGGCCAGCATGTGAGTACCTGCCGTTTCTCTTTATGGCCCTCAGGCCTCTGATACCATCCCCTGCCCGTGGTTTCAAGGCCACCACTGATGGCTGTGCTTTCGGGAAGCCGCACCTGTAGCTGGGATCGTTCTTTTATCTACACAACAAGGGCATATATAGAGAGCGCCCTTCCACAGCTGCTTGCTCTTGCTCCCTGTGCAGTTACAGCAGAGCTACGGGCACGTGCCGGAGCCACTCTGCCTACCAGCCAAGGCAGAACCGTGCCTCTCAGCTGCAGCAGATCCTCAGACCATGCCTAGAGTTTCAGCAGCGCAAAACAGAACCGCTGGAAAATGGTAGGTTATTTTCATGAAAAATTGTGGCAGAAATGAAAAATAAGTGAAACGAAGAAATGAAAATGAAAAAAACCCCCTCTCTTAAAACAGTTTTTCCCTGTTAAATTTTCAAACAGTGAAAACATTGTGATTTAAAGGTTGTTTTAAATTGTTGTTTTAAAACAATTTTTAAAACATAGAAGACATAGGGAAATGTATCGTTTAGAAAAAAGACAACCTTTCATTGAAAGAAATGCAAGGTTTCGGTGAGTGTTAATGAAGAATACGCTCCGTTGTTTGGTAATTGTATCAGACCTGTGTGTTTGAGACGCTGAAAATCACTGGAATTGGTGAGCACCAGTGTGAGTTGCAAGATGGGCACTTCCCCTTCACGTCTTGGCGATACCGCTTGTTTCGGAAGGGTTTGTCTTGATTTGTGTGACACAGCTTCTCCTCAGCTGCGTTACTCATTACTTTGTCCTAACTTCTGTATGCCTGGGCCCTAGAACTCTTAATTACTTATGATACATACCGTGTTGCTATTACAGTTTTTGTGTTGCTGTTAGAAGTTATATATTGCTTCGATGCTTTCTACTGAGAATCCTAATTACAAATGTTTCAAAACCTACATGTATAATTAATCTTTATTAGCAGAATGGGAAAGCTAGAACGTTCCATTTCACCCCTTATAATACTTTAAATAAAATTGTTTATTAGGCTGTGTACGCATGTGAGGTACAAACACAAATCAATGTAAGGGAACACTGTAAAAGAACAGTTTCACTAGCTTGCTTATAATTATTACAGTTTTTTCCTCTGTTTTGATTTGGAAGCATCTGCCTGTGAGATTCTTGTTGATAATGTCATGCCTTTATACTGGGCTTGAAAAATCTGTCTGACATCTGTAAAACTGTTGGCCTGAGGTGGTTACAAAAAAGAAGTGGGGACCTGCTCGTAGCTCGAGCAGAGGCAATTACTTGCTAACCTTCCAGATCAGATCAACCCAAACCCTGCTGCCAAAATTGGGATTTTGTTTTTAGGCAGGAAGAGGGACAGTTTCATCTTTTGGTGACACTTGAGGCTAGCTGGTGATGGGCAGGGCTGAGCACACAGTGGGCACTGGAAGGGCAGAGGGGTTTCAGTTTCTTCCAGCCACAGAGCTGTCTGGCTGCTGCAGGGTGTCTTCTGCAGTGCTGTCAGGCATCTGCAGACACTGAGGTTCTCTGTGGTTCTGTTGCCTTAGGATTGCTTTATGTATAAATGCTTTATTGACATAGCTCTGTTCGTTAAGAAGGTAAAGAAAAAGAAATCCTACCCTTCATGGATATAACTTCAGTAAGAAAAGCTCAGTTACAATTATGCTAGGAAAAACAGGTATTAATTTTGTTCCAGAAAATGATATTCCTGTATAGCAGAATAGGAATTTTTACTGGCAAACATTGTATCTCTACCATTCCATTTTCTACTGACCTCATGCTGTAACATTTTCCATTCATGGAAGTTCTGGGGGAAACTCCCCTGAAATGCTAGGATCCTACCCAGTGTGGCTACGGTTTCCAAAAACATTGCAAAATAAGCTGCTTCTTATCTATTCCTGCAAAAAGCTGAAATTCAGGTCCCAGGGATAAGAAAATTGTGCTGCATGATATCTCATACATTTCACTGGTTGTGTAAGAACTAAGCAGAAGACTTCAACCTTTCCAAAATTGTCCCCAAAACTTCATAATGAACAATAGCCTGTGAAATTAATGATGTTAAAAGCCACAAAAGGATGAGTATGAGTTTATGTTGAAAATTCAGGCTTTTTTTTCTGCTTAAAATCTGTATTCTCTCACAGACTATTCTGAAGCGACAGCACCAGGATAGTTAAAAATAGGAATCATGTTATATCTTACCACTTGCCTCTGTGGTCAACTAGTCGCAGGTCTAAAATCACTAAATCTAAATTCCAATCTAAATCACGATTCCAGTAGTCATAATTATATAGTTCTGCTGCAGGAACGTATGCGTACAGATGCTGCAGTTTGATACTTACATGCAGAAAGTTATGAAGCTCTGCCCTTATCCTTGGGACATTAGTAATGAGTGAATTTTCTGTGGAACGAGCGGAAATATGTGGTAAAGGCCTCGCATATTGAAGCAATTGGCAAAACTTTAATCAATGGACCTGGATTTTTTCCATAAAAAGCATTATGAAATGAAAGTAAAATGGATGTAATACCTGTTAGCAATACAACCAAGAAGCAAATACAGCAAATACTTTATTCAGTGAAAAGTATCCTGTAGAATTACGTAGTAATACATAGTGATAACCCAGAACCATCTCCTTGATAAATTATTTAGATGAGTAAAGGGAGTGTGTTGCTGGATACTTATAAATGATGGTTGATACAAATTTACTTAGTGTAATGGAAATGTTCATGCTATGCTGTGTTTTTCTGTTTGCAATTTGCTGCCTTTAAAATATTTGTTGGGAAGATCAGGCAGTTGGAAAATTTATGCCAATTAAACATAGTGGCATTTGGGCTTTTCTGCTTAGCTGATGTTAATCTTTCAAGTCCCTGTCACCCAAATCAGAGCCAAATGTCATATGTTTAGGTCTGGCAGACTGAGAAGGAAACTGGAAGGAGCTTTCTGTTTTCACTGCACTCACCTTAAATGGGCTCTTAACCATATTTATCTAATGGCTTTTGTTAATGCCCGGTTAACCCACCAGATAACCGACTTAACACACTTCCCTGTTCACCTGGTTTTAAAGGAAAGCTTTCATATTGCATTGCATTAGATTTAGCAGAGCCACAGTTAGATGAGTTGTAGGTGGTCGGCTTTGATAGTTGTGAGAGAACTTGAGCTTCATGTCCCTGTAACTTGCATCTCTGTAGATAGGGAATCACTGTAGTGAAACCCGAAGGGCTGCGTTGTAACAACGCTCACCAGAAAGACGTGTAGGCTTACTTGTATAATCATTAATTTTTCCATCCTCTCATAACCCATCTGCATTTTCTGGTTGACTGGCAAAGAAGTCCTAATCCTGCATTTGACATTGTCTCTTGATATGGAAATAATTGATGTCACACATTTAGCATGACATAACTTATACAGAGCCACAGCCACATAATGCACTTCATAGACAAATAAAATTGACGGGTTCTTATCCAGCACAATCTACAATCTCTGTGTGCTACCATCAGCCACAAGCTGAGCTGGGATCTCTGTGGAGCTACGGCCATAAAGCAGTAAGGTGAAAGCTGTGGTGTGTTGACTTCCAGGGCCTTTAGGAGCCCACGTGTCAGCTACCCAGCTACACGCCGCTTCATGGGGGCTGCCTGCACTTCTCTGAGCAGTGGGTAGAGGTGGAACATCCCAAGAGCAATTCTTGTGCTCATGGGCTGTGTCCAGTTTGAGGTTTTGGCTTGTTTGTTTTAATTTGGGATAAAAGGTTGCACTGATGTAACCACCAAGATATTTAGTAATCGGAGACTCAGGCTGGCTGTCTCCTGGCTGCAGTCTGAACAGTTTGGATGCAAGTTCACGTTTGTGTTTTGGAATGGGGTACACCTTTATGTGCCACCAGGCTGCAGCTGTTGGTCCCGCATACCTCATGGCAATATCAAAGTGTCTGATTCGGGACAGGCAGGCTGCATACACTTATTCCCAGAAGGGCCCCAAATCACATATACTATGAGGCAGAAGAATATTTGTAAGCTGATGAGCAGCAGCCATTCACATTGCCCAAGGGAGAATTCTCTACTTGCCTCTGCAGCATGGGTCATCTTTAATGTAAATAGCTGGGCTCCAGGCAAGTTCTTGGGTATACAGAACAGCCGGCATGCGAGTCTGCTAAAAAGGTGGCTCTTATTCACAGCATTTGAAATGCAAAACACTGCCACCATCCTGTAGGCACTGTTGCTGTCACTCAGCAGCAGCAGTGAGGAATTATGTAGCAGAAATTTCCTAGGCTGTACGAGAATGAGGAAGGGTCTTGGAATTGCCTCTCATCACACAGCAAGGGACAGAGGGTAGTAGGCAGGGGAAAGGATGAGGAGGGAGAACTTCTGTTACCCTCAACTGGAATTTTTCACTTGCTTCTCTATCCTTCACCCCCTATCAGTGCATCTCACTAATACATGATGACAGTCTTAGTTTTGGAGTTTTTTCCTGTGTAGAAAACGGGTACTCACAGAGCGTCCATGGCTGTTATATCCTGAAAGCAGATAAAACATTTCTTAATGAGGAGAGGACAGGGGAAGAGAGGAGTTGATTTAAAATTTTCATTTGATATCTGAATGTTTATCAACATCTTCTGAATGAACGTCACAGCTTGGCAATGCAATCTGTAAGTGTCAGTGTGATCCCTTGGTAGTTTGTGCTGGGTACAGACAAGCGGAGTGCCTCCTTTCCTGTGGGTGTGAAAGGCTCATGGTTTGGCAGATAAACTGAGAACCGTGACAGTGCGCTCACGGATAACTGCGAGACCTACGTCACTCAGCACTGTCCCATTTGCCGTCAGATTTAGAAATGGCACTGAGAGTCTGTCATCATGTAGACCTTTTCCCCGGCGGCTGGTTGCTATGAGCTTTTGGAAAAAGATTTGGAGGTCACATAAAAAAGTCTCTCGTAAGAAGCCCCGGTATCCTGTTTAGAGCACAGATATTACCGTTGTGGAAAAAAGGACCTTTGCCTTCTTCCTGACTGTGCCTTTGAAATATACACTTGACACCGTATGTTTAATTTCTCCCAACAACGTCAGAACACGACATTTAATAATAGCATTTTTAATTCCGGAGGGCTCAAGTTTCTCCACAGAAGATGTGCTGCACTTCTCCTTTTACACATGTGGTAGTGGAAGTCCAAAGAAGTAAAGTAAATTGCCAAGATCCAGATCTGTGAGAAAACTGGGAAGAGAACAGGGCCAAACCTGAAGTCAGCCTGCTAGGGACAGGGTTTCCATGCCTTCCTTCTCCATAAAGGTTTCCTTCCTTGTGACACTTACTTCCCAGTGTGCGTGCGCGACCCCATCTGTGGGATTACATTGTGTGGGCGATGGGTTTTGCTATGTAATCCCACCGTCGCCGCTGCCGCCCCTTCTCCCTCCATGGCCTATACATAAGTCAGTATAGGTAATTCATGGCTCACAGCTGGGACTGCTGTGGCTGCTGTTGCGGGGTCGTGCAGCAGCAAGCGGATGGCGAAGATGCAGCTTCCGCAGGGGAGAGCGAGACAGGAGGCATCTGTAGGAGGCTCAGGCTCCACCTGACAGGCCTGCTTTGGGCAGTGCCTCTGCTGGCCCTCCAGAGATTTGATTTTCCTAAAACAGGACGATGCAGGCAAACCCAATATTGACATCTATCCCTCTGAAAGCTGCATAGAGTGGTGCACTCTTAATGGTGTTCTGTAACCAGATCGGCATTATTTTTTAAAAGGTGACTTCAAAAAGGTAGGCAAAATAATGTAAATGTCAAGGCTTAAGCATTGTGGGTCGTGCCAGCGTGCTGAAGTGAGGGAAAGCACTGGGAAAGGATGAAATTACTCTGTGCCTCTAAGGGCAGCTGGGGAGCCAGTGAGGGATTTTGAGGTGTTTGAACTTTAAAAATGACACAATGGATGGCTGGGATAGTTTCACACTTTTATTATTAATTTAAACCATAGAAATGAATTTTAAAAATACTTTGTGAGAAGAACAAGGGATGAGAGAATTCATCTATGGGCTACCACTTCCATCCATGTCACTGTGAGTCCAGCCTCATGCTCCTGCCAATATCGGGAGGGATTTGCTTTAGTGGGTTGAAGGTTCAGTTGAGAGTAGGTGCAGCATATGGGAAGAACATTCATTTAAACTCTGTGGGCTTTTGAAAGTAACAGTGGGAGAAGTACCCGGTGAGGCTGTCACAACTGCTGTGCTGCACAGTGTTCTGCCACGTCCAGGGGGCCACGTCTCTGCTTTGGAGCGGGGAAGGAGAGCTGTTACAAACCAGCTCTGTGTGTGAGAGGAAGGGGAGTTGTCTTTGCTCAGCCAAGCAAAATGAAATGTATTCCTCAAACATGCCATAGGATCAACAGTCTTTCCGCTCCTGCTACAGGCCAGGAAGGACCTGCTGGCACGTGTGAGGGCAAAAGATAAAGGGGGAAAAGAGCAGCCTTTGGCCAGAGAATTGCATGGCACCGTGGTTTGATATACGCTAAACTTACATTCTGAAGATGCAGGTGATTCAACTCCAACATACAAAAAGAAACATTGAGATGTTTGCAAAGTGCGGCACCTGCAGGGATTGCTGAGATGGCAGCAGCTCCTAATTCAGGTGGCGTCGAAGTGCTCTCCTGACCTGTAAGACAGGTGCCTCTCCCCAAGCAGCTACTTTCTGCTCCACCGTAACTTGCTACTGTGTGCAGCAGTCGTTCCTCGTTGCCCAGCCCACTGCCCCCGGGTCACAGCTCCTCCGGGAACCGCCCAGTGCCAGGGCTTTTGCTGCTGGTGCGGGACACGGGAGCTGTCGCTGCTGGTGTGCGTGGCAGTAGCTGCCACCATCGGGAGGAGCGCCTGGGGGCACGGAG
>NW_009260667.1:3228898-3231405 GCF_000687185.1 Egretta garzetta
GGGGTGGCAGTAGCGGCCACCATCGAGAGCAGCGCCTGAGCGAACGGACCCACCGGCTTGATGGGAAGGCGTGACTAAAGCAACACCCAGGTCTTATGGGAGTAACCATATTACCCTTTCTTCTTAGAATTTACATGAGGAGAGAGTGCCCTCTTCATAAATATATTAATATGTATGTTAACACTACTGAGCCCAACCGCACATGATATACCTCTAAATATATGTTGCGCATCCCTGCCTCTTTTCATCCTGAAGAGTAGTTTCATCATTTTGTGGCTAGTCTGCTGGTATTATTTAAATAAAGCTGATACCATTTAAACAAAACTCTTAAACTTTTGAATAAGCCATGATTTGTAATAAGCCTTGTATTACCGAAGAGCCAAGCAGTTGAAGCCTTTGATGTGCCCCTTTTCCAGCTACTTACCCTCTCTGTGCTTTGATCAACTATGTCTGGCAAGGCTTAAAAAAAACCCCGAAAGTTTCTGAGGAAATGAAGATGTTTCATTCTAGGTGCTGCAAACTGCATGGTCCCCTTTGGAAATGTGCAATTATGACTTCAGTGAAAACCCCAAACCCACAACATTTGCCTGTTTAGTTTCTTACTGACCTTTACCTCCGGAGTTCCCCACCCTCCAGCTCATTTTCAGTCGTGCGTTAACTTTCACGTCTGAGCTGAAGGACTGAAGAAATCCAATTCCCATTTTGAAGTTTTTTTCCCAGCAGCCTTCCAACTTCAGCTATCTCGTTCAGCTGCGTAAGCTGCATAGGAAAGATGGCAAGTCATCGCCTGTGCGCAGGTATCCTGGGTTAGTTTGGTTGCTTTGAATACCGCACTGGGCAAATAATGCTTCCCTTAGTAGACGCACTCACTACTTAATTTGGGATAGCTTTGTAAAAAGTGGTGCTAGAGTGGAAGAAGAAATACCTGCCATGAAGGTGCGGTCTAGGATTTATTTTTACTTTGGAATTTCAGGTCTTTCATTTTTGAAGACCTCATTACGCAAAAATACAGACGGGGCCCTTGTGTCAGATGATTAACTCCTGATAGTAGCGTTATCTCAGGACATATCGCAGCTGTGACAGGACAAGGGGTAATGGCTTTAAACTAAAACAGGGTAGGTTTAGAGTGGATATAAGGAAGAAATTCTTTACAATGAGGGTGGTGAAACACTGGAACGGGTTGCCCAGAGAGGTAGTGGAGGCCCCATCCCTGGAAGCATTCAAGGCCAGGTTGGACAGGGCTCTGAGCAACCTGATCTAGTTAGCGGTGTCCCTGCTCCTGCGGGGGGGTTGGACTGGATGACCTCTAGGGGTCCCTTCCAACCCAAAACATTCTATGATTCTATAAGATTCCCATAAAAAAATGTAAATGGTGTCAGGGAAATACTTTTTAAAAGTTGCAAGCCCCCCCCCAGGACAGTTAGCTCTGTTGATTTATGTATGTTTATACATGCACATGCCTTGGGATTTGTTGCTGTCTCCAACTAGAGAAGAAAAACATGAGCATCCTACACAACTGTATCTACAAGGTCAAGTCCTGCCGTTGTTGCAAGGGAGTCAGTCTGAAGGAACTCCAGATTCACTTTGTGTAACAAGGTGGAAGTGGTAACCCAACTATTCTACGTAGTCCAGAAAAGAAAAAAGTACATTTCCTGTACAACTTCATGAGTGATTATAAAAACAGTATTCTACCTATGCTTTTCAGTAGTTTAAAATGTGTAAGTGTCACTGATTTAAATGCATTCCTCAGCATAGGTGTTCTGAAGATAAATGCAAAAGTCAGTCAGGAACTCCATTGCTCAGCTCTTAGGAATTTAAGCACATTGGCATATGCATGCCCTGGAAAACAAGTGTTCCTTGGGTGTTTATGCATATGGTTTGAAGCTCCCCTCTGCTAGGATTTATCATCTCGTACATGTAATGTGGGGACTGAATCGGTTGCCCGTGCTCCCCTGACCACTTTGAAAAATGCAGACCCTGATTATTTAGTTGGTTTGACAGAATTTTTATAACGTGTTTATTGTGGAAACCTCTAGGTATCGAGGGCTTTCCACCAGCAGCACTTGGCTGTGTCCAGGGTGCCTAAAGCTACCACAGTCAAAACCTTTGGAGTGACTCTGCCCCAAAACAACAACATAGTTAATACTTCTGGTTTCTTCCTTTCTTTCCCCTTAGGACTTCTGAACCTTTCGGGTTTGCTATGCTTTGTGAGGTTTTGCTGTGAGCCACAGGGCCTAGATTTCTTTTAACAGAGGTCCAGATGGCCGCTTGATGGTAAGTCCCTCCAAGAGCTGGAGCTTCTGTGAAAAGCGTCAACCAAACCAGCGGTTGCCAGCAGGAGGAATGGGACTGTCCCCCCTCTGTCCAGCCATACCTCTGGGAGATCATCCTTGCTTCAACTCCTGCTGCCCTACTTCAAAATTAAAAAAAAAAAAAGCGATTTATGGCTCGCTCCCTCTGGCTAAAACTCGCGCCCACCCTCTTCTCCCTTCAGGCGTCCTCCCTTC
>NW_009260667.1:3231567-3234215 GCF_000687185.1 Egretta garzetta
AGGAGGAGGCGGCGGCAGCGGGGCAGCATGCCGGGCAGCGACACGGCGCTGGCCGTGGATAGGACGTACTCGGACCCGGAGCGGCACCGGCGCTGCAAGACGCGGGTAAAGGCGTGTGAGGGCACGGAAAGGGCTTGTCGGGGCCACCTTCGGGAAGCAGGCGGCCCGGTGGTGGGGGCTGCCAGGTGGGTCTGGGAGCCGAGCTCTGAGAGGCAGCCACCAACCTGCAGCGTGTTCCCCAAGCGGTCTCTGTGTTTGCTACGTTGTCGAGCTAAAGGGAAGTTTTTTATCTCTGCTTTTTTTTTTTTTTTTCATATTCCTATCCCAAATACTCTTTGGTATAAGAAAATGAAATGAAACTGGTTGTTAACATAACAGAAACTGATGTTCAAGATATATCCACGATAGAAACTAGTTGGAGGCAAGAGTAATACGAGAGCTTACTCAACCAAAGTCAACAGCGCTGATGATTTAATGAAGTGACTCTATGTCTAGATCACACTGGTGGATATCTGGTTTTGGTCCTGTTTCTCAAGGTCTCTGTTTAATAAACTGTGGATCAGGTGATTATATCTAGCAGTAGAGAATGACTGTGGTTTCCTTCCTGAAGTTACTTACAAGAGGGCTGTGGCAGGGAGGGAGATTGACAGAAAAGGTGTATCTGTGTGTGCTAAGGATAAAGTAAGAATATCCCATATATCCATGATATACTGCTTTACAGGATAGTTTTTCTGATGGTCTGCTGGCAAGTTCATCTTTCTTTATCTTACTGTTTTAGTGGTTTGTTCATACAATATCTGATAACCACATATAGGCAATGCTTGTGATACTTTCATATATTTAGTAACCTTTCTGGTGGGCGTCACGCTGATGAAGGCAGTTGGCTCTCTATGCACAGATTTCAAATCGTTACCTAAATGCTCAGCTCAAACAGGTGTAAAACAAATGGCTTTTTCTTCCCGTGCACTGCAGAAAGATGTGGAAAAAAAAAAAAAAAAGAGAAGGCTTCTCTAGCTGACTTGAGATATCAAGCAGAAATTCTGTTTTCTATGCCAAAATGGGATCCTGTGTGTGTCAATAAATGAGCTTTACAGTTTGAAGTGTAGGGATTAGCTCTTTGTGAACGAAGACTGGTTTTTTGGGGGGGAGGGTTCTTGGGGGGGGTGGGGAGGTATATTTTGTTTTGGTTTGGGTTTTTTCCTGTACTGCATATTAGCTGTTCTTTCCATCCCTCCAGACCATTAATTGACAGTGCTGGAAAGGAGATGGCATGCTTCAGATTGTTGCTGCATAATGAAATGTTTTAAAAATAGGTAACCGTATACACTGTACCTTTACTACTGGAGTCTACAGCGCTCTTCATACCATAAGCTGGGCACACATTCTAGTCATAATCCAGTTAAAAAATCTCATGTATTTCCTCTGTTTTTCTCTTTGCAAGTTGAACTAAGTTTTTCTTCATTGTTCTTGCTGTAAGGATAATGTGCTACCTAGCCTACTGTGGTTATGAAGAAAGTTGCGTACCTTCAAGGATGATTTTTGGTACGCTTAAGAGTTAAACCTGAAGCCTCCGTGTTCTGTAGTCTAGCTGATCTGCTTAAAAGCATAAAGTATCATGGCTAACATTGTGTTGTGTATTGAAAAAAAAAAAATCTCATGCTTAAGACAATTTTATGAAAGCATTGGGCTTTTATCTGATTTTGGATTTCTTTTCATCAGGATTAGCATCTCCTTCCCTTCCTATGACCATGAGAACTGGAAATATAACTCTGTAACAAGCTTGTAGAGTTGTATGTAATTGCATTGCTCCAGGGTTTGGGCTTTACAAGTTGTCAGATATCATGGAACTTGTAATATAATTGCTGGAGGTGGTAGCAGCAGCTTGTATGTTCCAGATGATAGCAAGAGCTTGCATTAAATCCATTTGTGCTTATTCCAGACAAATAGGAATTTTTGCTGGGTAAATTGCCTGCATAACTTCAACATTCCGGTTACTGCTTTAACCAGAGCGATGGAAATGGTCAGGCACTGGAGAAGCAGCAAATGGTGGTATTACATAGCAAAGAAGCAAAAAAGCAGGATGCTGTTTTCCTTTTAGAGACTGAATAAAAAGCATCAGAGCAGCTGGAGTTAAGGCTGCCATTCCCAAACATTCATGGAGAAGAGCAATGCAGGGCATGAACACAGCAATACAGAGCTGATGGGAGGACACTCGCAGAACCTGAACAAACTAGGGGGGCTGGCCTGTGTGAAGAAAGTCTTGCAGTTGGTTTTGTCAGCAGGATAGGGACAGTGTATAGTAAGTAGGGTTAGATACATTTAATAAAGCCTGGGGGAAAGAGAGGTGTCAAAGTAGTTGGATCTCATAGTCTGTTATGACATAGGCTACTGAGTCCAGTTTTTGCGTGGGCAGGTTTCAAAGCACTTGTCCAGCCCTATAGGTTACTGCCTGTGTCTTTCAAGGTCATCTAAGGATTTTTTTCTTACAGGAAAGTGAAGTCTTCTCTATGGACAGGCAAGAAGGCTGTTCCAAAATTGCAGCTGTATATATGAAAGGAAGGCATCACCAAATTCAGTTTGCAGAAGCACTAGAACAAGCTACTGTGAATATAGCCTTCTGAGTCTGTAAGAGGTAGAATTTGAGGGAA
>NW_009260667.1:3234255-3258033 GCF_000687185.1 Egretta garzetta
TTCCTGCTGCAGCTAAAAAGCTCCTTCAGTGTAAGGCAACAGGTCTCTTCAATACCTTCTTCTCCAAGGCCCTTTGAAGTATAAGATGCCCTGGGCTCTGCTAACAACTCTCCAATGAACCATATGTCACATTTTGTGCAAAGTTCCCAGTGCCTGAAAGAGAGCAAACGCTTTAATGAAGAATAGCTGAGTCATTCTTAACATGGGGGAGTCACTGCTGCTTAAGGAGGCAGAGTATTTTGAAGGAGAGGCTGGATTCAATTCCAGTTCTTCCTTGGACGAGTCACAAGAGAGCCAAGCTGTGCCTTGCATGGCAGCACGAAGTGGGGCATAAAACTACTAGTGCTTGTAGTGTAGCGGTATCAGTGCCTTGTGGTTTTGGTGTTGTTTGGTGAGTATAGATTTACAGTCATCAGGTTACCTTGGTTCTGGTAGATCATCCATCCCCAGCTATAAGAAAGGTACCCTCCCAGGAGACTTTTCCCACCTCTCCTTGTCAATGGATTATCAGGATTACTGCAGTTTGCTTGGGTGGCACAGGTGGAATCAATGTGGACAACACAGCTGTGCAAAATGTTTCAGTTCACCTCTGCTAATGCCAGTTGCTGCATCTTCTCTGTGCTTCACATCCACTACTAGTCAATTCCTGCAACACTTTGAAAACTAATCAAAATCTTTCAAAATCGGGACCTAAGCCATGAAGTAGGACAAGATTTAGGAACAAGGGTTGCATTTTTAGCTGTCATGCCTGAAGTACTGTTCTTGCTGGAATGTAGCTTGCAGGACAGCTAGAGAGTGTCATGGTGCTTTCTTAAGGGACTTGTTTTTGCAGTGAGTACTGTGGGAGACTAGATGTGCTCAGATTCTGGCCACCCTGTGCTTCTGAGGCAGTAAGGCTGTGCAGAGGTCTATCCAAATTGCAATAGTAACATTCCTGATGCTCAGACTAGCTTGGCTGTGCTACCTTATGCTTCATTGTGTTGACTTCTGCTTCTAGAGCATTGTGTTAGGGCTGCCTTTCAAGACTCTGTTAAAGCTGTCAGCTCTGAATGCTCACCAGGTTGTCCTATTTTGACCTCAGAAACTTGTGTACGCAATTTTTCTTGCTGCTGATCAGGGCATTGCTCTTCACTCTTGATCTCTTACTCCTTACAGTACCACAATCTTCCACATTTCATCAGGATTATAAATTTATACGTATGGCTTTGTAGGAGAAAAATCCTTTCCTAGTAATAATAAAACATGTGAGTTCCTTTACTGCAGCCCATCAGAAGTCTACGCAGTGATACGTCCTGCTTTTAACAAGTACCAGGTGCTATAGAGAGAGATGCAGGAAGTCCTAATTACATAATTTCTTGCACATTGGAACTTATTCAGAACTTTCTCTTATTAGTGGTGGACTTATATTTGAAATGGTAAGAATTTTCCGTTCATTTAAAAACAAAACAAAAAAACCCTTACCTGGAACAGATGCAGTTTATTTATTAACAAATAGAGAATCTTAATTTCAATCTTCTTGTGTGTTCAGCCTTAGTGAGACTAGCAACAGAATCAGTGTTTTGTGGATGAACTGATTCTTACATGATCACACACACATTAAAAAAAAGGCTTATGTTAAAAAACAAAACAAACAAACCAAACCAGAAATCCACTTGCTTTCTGGTGATGAAAAAAACATTCTGTGGAATGTCTCTTCTCATTTTCCATGGCTCTTTTATGATCCCTCCCATTCATCTTGTCTATAAGTGAGGCAGTCTTTTTAATAATCTCTCCTCATATGGAAGCCTTTCTAAGCCTCTAATCACTTTCATCATCTGTCCTTGGATTCCCTTTATTTCTTAAAATCTTCAGTACATTTAGAGGAAATAACATAAAGGGACCTAGAAGGATTAGAAATGTGGAAAAAAAAAAAAAAAAGCCAAACAAACAAATCAAACCAAGAAGTCCCCACCCAAAACAAAAAAACAGTCCACCCACAGTTTCAGGAGAAAGGAAGATTTAATCTCCTGGTGTTCCTTTAAATGCAAAGGCATAGAAGTAATGCATGTTCTGGGCTTTTGTGACTTATAACCAAACCTCCAGATATTTTGTGCTCGAAGAACTTATGCACACTTTTCCCACAGTTCCCTCATGTTTTGACACAAGATGAAGATAATTTGATGAGACAGAATATTAAGACTTCCAAGCATTGGTTTTAAATCCACGGTATATCTAGAAATGTGTGAAACCTGACAGAGTAGGCTACATGATGCAGGAGTATTGGGAAGAGGGAAGCCACAACGGTAATGTGAACCCAAAAAGACAGATTAGCTGGTTAGAACTGAAGAAAAGCCTGGTTTGTTCATGTGAAACAGTAACCATGTTTTGATTATTTTGTCATTGTAGAACTGTAACTTCTTAATTATTTTGCTAGTTTGAGAACTGAATGTTACAAAAAAACACCCCCAGTTTTGTAAACTTTGTATACTTTTTGGGATTAAATACATGTACAAGCTAAAGGTCAATGTTAGGTGTAATTTGTTGTTGTCAATTGAAAAAATGGGGGAAATTGTTGCTGTGCAGCTTAGTATAGTATTGCTGTGCTCCCCTGATCCTGCAAGGTGAACCTATTTGGTAGAGTTATAAGCTGTAAAGGTTGTATTTTTCACCCAATCCATCTTCTCCCTTCCAACCCAAGACAACAGTTTTAAACAGTAAGTAGAAGTGGGGTTGCATGTGTTTTTCAAGGTTCAAGCTGATCTTTAGGTTTGGAAGTTTTATACTTAGGCCTTTCATAATTCTTGGCCTCCACCCTTAAAATTCATGTCTCTGAAGATTGTACAATATCTCCTTTCCTTTGCTGTACTTTTGATTCATCCTTACTGCAGTGGATAGTATTGCTTGCAGGACTGGGGCATCTATTATCACCTTTTAAAATGTTAGGTATATTAAAAAAGAAACCAGTTACTGGAGGAAAATCACCAACCTTCTGGTTTGCTTTCTTTTTGAAGGACATGTAATTGTCCTTCTGTCAAGTTGCCAGTGGTGATGTAGGGTGATGCCAACAGCTCTGGATTCCTAGCTTGTTTATTGTCGTCATCTCCATAAGTAAGGCTTTAACTAGGCACCACCTGGCACAATGTCTGTGTAGAGGCTGAGCCTTTAAGGTTTTGGCTGGATTTGATGTGTAACATTGTCCAGGCTAAAAAGATTGCCACTGCCTGTTGTCCAGTTTTAGTTGCTTTGGCACCATTACCAAGTGTGCAGCTTTCATCTTCACCCCCACAGTGAGTGTGGCTTTCAGAAAGACTTTTGTGGGACGTGAGTTTCTGTGTAGTGTTGGGGAATGGTGGAATGTAATTCTCACTTTTCATTTATGTATCCAGATAGAGAAACTTTTCTAAAGAGCATTTGCACTATTGCTAATGAGGGTTGCAAATATCTTTACTATTGAAAATTTTCTGCTCTTCCCTTAGTCTGAAAAAGAGCAGAAGATTAATAAGCAAAGGCAAAAATAAACCTGCTGTTCTAAAGCCTTGACATATGGGACCTGGTATGCAACTGGGATGGCTTGTAGCTGTGCAGCTAACCTTTTTCAGATACTCAGCAAGTGAGACCTCCTCTTAAGGCAGTTTTTATATCATTGTACATAATGTAAGCTTTAATTTAGGGACAAGGATGAGTGGAGGGAGTCTCTACTGGCTGAGGTATAAATAATACCTACAAATTGTGAGCTGCGATGCTGTTATTGTAGAAAACTGAAATAAGGCTGCTTTTTTTTTTTTTTTTTTTCCCCCCAAAATACCAGAAAAGCTTAATAATATTGAGAGTTGTCCTACTTCATTATTGTTCTGTTTAGGTGTTGCAACTGGATAAAATTCCAGAGGGCAGAAGTTACGGAAACCACTGCTACTAATATTTTCTTAGTTACCTCTGTATTGGACACTGAGACTATGGTGTAATTTAATGGACCTTTGATATAAAATATTTGGCATCAATTCTAATACTTCTTGGTTAACCGTTACTATAGTAGACACCTTTTCCTTGGTTTACCTATCTGTGTACAGTTTAGTAACAGTTACCTTCCTACATAAGCTTTTGTTTTGTAAACTTGGATGAATAAGTTACATGGGGATGCAAAGAATTAACACTGTGTTTCTGAGTTAAAATAAAAATGTGATCAAAGTAGTGCTGAATCCATTGGAAACTTTTGATTGACATCAGTGGCCTATGGACCCAGTCCAAGATTAATTAGAACAGCCTTATGGAAAATTCTCTACACATTAAGCATTCTTTACAGGATGGTAGATACTACTTCCAGTTTGTATTATAGTCTCATCTAACTTAAGCCAGGATGGTGTAGGTGGGTTTTCATCTTCAGTTTTGTTTTGTAAATAAATGCTCTTGTAGTCAGTTTGGCTAAAAATGTATGGAAACCTGTTTAGTTTCCTGGCAAAGGTTGTGATGAAAAAAGCAGCCAGTGTGTGTATATATATCTAAGGATTGCAAGAATTAAACACTCTGATTATCTATGTCATGTGATTTTTATTTTTTTTTTCTTTGTTAAAGTTAGTAGGACTATGTCTTTCAAAAAGTCTACTCGCATTTACAAGATTGGCTTCTCAGGCATTAAATAAGATATTTTTTTTCCTGTCAACTTGCTAATCCCATGTTTAAAGCAAGGCTTTTAATTTGAAGATGAAGCATTATGGTGGAAGTTGATGTTTTAAAGATAGGAAAGATTGCAATGCTCTGGAATCAGTTTATATGTGAAGATGTTGATTTATAAGGTGAGGCAAAGCATTTCACAGAGCTGGTGGAAGTATAAGTCCTCCATTCTAAAGACAAACCTGCCTATCACCACCAAAAAAGCAAGTATAGAATCATAGAATGTTTTGGGTTGGAAGGGACCTTTGCAGGTTATCTAGTCCAACCCCCCAGCAGTGAGCAGGGACACAGCTAACCAGATCAGGTTGCTCAGAGCCCTGTCCAACCTGACCTTGAGTGTTTCCAGGGATGGGGCCTCCACTACCTCTCTGGGCAACCCATTCCAGTGTTTCACCACCCTCACTGTAAAGAATTTCTTCCTTATATTCAGTCTAAATCTGCCCTGTTTTAGTTTAAAACCATTACACCTTGTCCTGTCACAGCAGGCCTTACTAAAAAGTTTGTCCCCATCTTTCCTGTAGGCCCCCTTGAAGTACTGAAAGGCCGCAATCAGGTCTCCCCGCAGCCTTCTTTTCTCCAGGCTGAAAAAGCCTAACTCTCTCAGCCTGTCCTCATAGGAGAGGTGTTCTAGCCCTCGGATCATTTTTGTAGCCCTAAGTAACAGAGATTACAGGAAATGTGAGGAGTCAGTGCTTTGGGGTCTGCAGATTATTTTTTAAATCTAAGTGAATTTCTAAGCAGGCTTTCAGTGCTACACTACAAGAATTATGGTGATGGGAAGAGAAGCCTTGTTAGGGTAAGTTGAGGTAGCAAGCTTCTCTGGTTTTACAGCATTCATGCCTCCTTTTATTCCAAGTTATTCCAGCACATGTAATACAGAAATTACAGTTAAGCTAGTGCTCATTATTCAAATGCAAAATGATATATATATGCAAAAAATGTGCTGCTTTATACCAGCATGTCTGTACAGGTGAGTGACGCCCAAAGATCAAACTGATGGACCAGTTAGAACGGACTCTTAACATTTTTCTAATTCAGGGCAGTACCGTTGAGCAGTGTACTGTACTGTAAATGTGCTAAGGACTTCTGAAGATTCACTGCTTCACCCTCACTTCCCAGGAGATATATTTAAATCAAACACGAGGCAGCTGTTTGTTGGACTCTGGTGGTCATTGACTGTGTTTTGGATTACAGTAGGCAAGAAACTTTGGCTGAAGGCTGCAGACAGCTGCAAAGAAAGGTGGAAGCTTTGGAACAGAGTAGAATCAAACGCAATACTAGTCTCAAAGAGACATGTAGTGTTAGAAAAACCTAAATGAACAGGTCTTGTCGAGTGAGAGGTGCTGACATCAAGTGTGAGGAACTCTTCTTACTTAAGGAGGGCCAAAGAAGACTTTTGACTATGCACTCATTCACAGCTCCTCCTCCAGTCTGCAGCATTGCAGGTTGCCAGCTTCCCCAAAGCTGCTCAGAGCTATCTTGTATCAAGCCCATTAACAGCACCCTAGCATGGTGCTCCTTCACTCCCACTGTGTCACACTGTGCTTACCGATTCTGCACCCCTCCCAGTGCCAGGCTTCCTCGCTGCCTGTCCCAGGGCTGCAGGTTGGGAGAAATCTCTGGGTGTGTGGGCAGCTCTCAGCAGCTTTTGGGCCTGGTTAGAGCTATAGCAAAGATAGTAAGGACACATAATGGACAGGGAATAGAAGTGGGACATCACGTGCTCTGCCCAGAATGGAGTCACTCCCACTCTCTCACTTTTTTTTTTTCTTTCTTTAAGAGCAGTGTCTCCAGATGCTCTGAGACACAGGATTTCATCTGCAGTAAATTTTGAGTGTAGTGGTCTGAAGCCTTTGTATCCACACTTCGATATTTGTGCTGTATGTGGACACTGAATTATCAGTGTCGATAGTGTCATATCAGTGTCAATACATTGTAATTATTTTATTATTATAAAATAATAAGTTATCTTTTGTAAGTCTAGAAGAAACATGAATTCAACTCTGGAAATTATCGTAACTGGGAAAGGACAGGAGAAATGCTTCTTGGTGTTGGGGGTGGGGCATGCATTAAAAAAAGCAAAGGAAGAAAAGGTAATAAAATATCACTAGAGTGAGAGTGACTAATAGAGTAAAAATGTTAAGCAAGAAGTGTACATTTTTCCTGTTAAGGCAATTTGTTGAAGGAAAGCTTTGTTAAATATCAACTTCTGGAACCCTTTCTTCTCATACCTGCGTCAATTCTACTGTTTGTGAATAATACTCTGGTACATTGGGTTATGAAGATGATGCATCCTGTATCACATGCCTTTGGATTCTCTTTGGTCTGGTAAAATAAACTTGACTGCACTTACTGAATTTTATATCTGGCTTTATTTTTTTTTTTTTTTTTTTTTGGTTTTTAAACTTTTGGTACTTAAACCACTAAGAAGAATCTGCAATGTATTGAAGCAAGCATGGAAAATTGGATTTGGCTAGAATCAGGCTAAAAATGCCAGAGGTCAGGTGTAATTTTCTTGTTTCCCTTCTTGACTCCACATAGATGACTTGAAAATAGAATAAAATGCTTCAATACTTGGTATTACTCCAGTTACTGATGCATGTGCATAATATGGGGGTGTGTGGCTCTTACTATGTTAGGAATCTTTGTTTTACTCAAAGTTTTGGCAAGAATAACGCAATTCTGTGTCATGGTTGTCCCTGATATTTGTTGCCAGATCAGCGAAGTGTTTCTTTACATCATCATGTTTCTGATTTCTTTCTTCCTGCTTCCCTCTTAAGTCCAGAAAAAGTGGTTTTCTTTCTGTCCCGTCCTTTTTCTGAGCAAATTACACAATTTCAGTTTTGATGAACAAAAGAAGGATGACAGCCTGCTCCTAAGATAAGAATTAAAGGGATATTCTTAGGAGTCTCTTTTAAAGCCAGGTACTAAATGTCAGCAGACTGATTCAGTAGCTGCCAGGCTCCTATTGTGCTAACATGTGTCGAAGGTTGACAGTGAGTTTGCCATACTCTTTAAGTTGCTGTCCTTCTCAACTTTTTGCAAAGGTGTCTACAGTAGAACCCTTTCTTCACGCACAAATTCATGCAATGGGTGACACTCAGGCCCTTCTGATACACAGCCCCCTGACGAGGGCCTGTGATCTGTACAAGGATTATCCTCTTTCCGTCCTGTGTGAGTGGATTGGATTTGGTAAATCCTTGTACCAGAGGTATGGGAAGGCTGGGGGATGAGAGAGAGTGAAAGCATTTCTTAACAAGACATGGGGAAGATTTAAGAAAAGGAGAAGAGTGAAGACAATGAGAAGATCTTTGACAATCAGTGAGAGTTTCTTCTCTATTTGCCAGTAGGTATATGAAGAAATTCCAAGGCTGTGTTGGCCCTTGTATGTTTTCATCCCATAAACAGAATGGATGAGGTCCTAAGTAATTTGTCTTGGGGAAGAACCAAGGAGCATTGCTGTCTGTAAGAGCTAGCTGCTTACTCCTACTGGTAAAGGAGGTGTGCCATTATCAGGTCATTCCATTGTGTCTTTCCAGTGTTAATTCCTACAGTATTCTCTCTCTAGTGTACAGGGAGATCCTGTTGAGCAAATCTTCTATTTCTGAGATTTATGAAACCGGCTTCCTGTGGATTTCTACCTGAGGGGCATCATTGTGTCTTGCAATATAAATTTAGTGTAGAAAAAAGATGCACCTTTCTTTTCTGTGTGGTTTTTTTGCCTCCAAGGAACACTCTCTCTCTCCTTACCAAGGAACTGGAAAGTCTTGGATTGCATGTAAATATTCAGGAGAATGAGTAAGACATGAACTGACAAAGCTCGATCTGAAAGTGATCCAGTGGAATCTTTAGTGACATTTATAAAACTTGGTGTCAAGCTGTTGTTTGTGATTTGTTCATGCCAGAAGCTATGATATTCTTTTAGGTTTAGGAAGCTGGGCTTCGAGTGCAGTAGCTTACAAATTGTTCTTTCACAAAACGTTTTGACCTACGTTGCCACTTTGCATGAATACTTTAGGTGGGATTTCTCATTTACAAGTGAATTAATTTTAAAGAAGTACTCTTGCAATGAAGATACACCCACTGGGGGTGTTTTGAAACAAATATCCAAGCCCTTGTTTCAGTTATTCTTGTCTGCACTTGAGAGAGTCAACTAGAATAATCTTTGTGTGCTCTGTGCCATTATGTGGTGTGGCAGTTAATGTCAGAGAAGGCTGAAGTTCAGTGACTTGCTTGAAGAGTATTCTATGTTTTGAAATGAAGTCTGGAGCAGTGGTGACAATGTCAGCCTAAGGCTCTGGTGACATGGGTTCAGACTACTGTGGCAGCTCTCAGCCCTTGTGTAACGATGGGAGTCGTTTAACCTCTCTGAAGAGAGTATGATTCCTCCCAATGTGCACAGGGGAGGGGATAAATACTGTGAAGGATGCATATTTCAGAATCATTAGCCATATGGATGGACTTAAAAATGAAAACCAACCTCTAACGTTTTTGCGGAGATCCAAAAATATGCAGGGGATGCACAGTCCTGTTTTCCGCATCAGGCAGATTTTAAGACTATCTGCCATAGATGCTTCTTCTCCCCAAAATTGTACAAGTCTTGAGTAACTGTTTTAAATTGGGCACCTACTCTTAGAGTAGTTGTGTAGGGCACCCTCTGTAGCTGAGAGGGGTACAGCTCTTGCAAGTGATCTCTCTGATCTCTGTTGATTTGGTAGAAGCTTAGAAGCTTAAACTAAGTCACATACAGGTGAGCATCTGAAGTTGGGTGAGACTAAATCCACTCCAAATAGCTGTGTAACAATGCATATTGCAGGCACTGCAGACAAGATGCAAGTTTCACCATCTTTCATGAATTTTGGAACTAGATGTATGTACTAAATATCTAGGCATCTATGCCAGATCAACTTTACTCCTGAGTGGAACTTAAAGTTCCTTTTATTAGGCAGACAAGCAAAAGGTTTTTTCTGGCTCTCCCTCTTGCGCTGTGCATTCTTAATATTACTGAACCTTCATTTCACTTATGCATAACTGGACTGTTTTATGAAAACAGGTTGTTTTGTTTTTGTTTTTTTTAAATCTGTCTTCTGCCAGCTTTGCCATTATACATAGAAACCATTGGTCTCTGGTTGCTCAGAAATTTGGCAGTACAGGATGTTACCTTTCCTTTCCCCTCTTCTCTCTGTTTTGGCTTAATTGTGATTATTATAGAGTGCTCCTGCTGTGCGTACTGTACAGAAATGCATTATTTTTCTCTGTGTAGTTAAGCCAGAATTAAATTGTGAAAGGCTTGCTTTTTTAATAAAGGAAGAAAGGTGAAAAAATACCAATGTGTGACTTGGAAAAAAGGAGAGCAATCTTAAGTTTACTGCAAGAAAGTAAAAGATTGCTTCTGTAAATCTGTGGGCTCTTTTTACTTCTGGTAGCAGCATGTGCTTCCGATAATGTTAAATTTGGCAGTGTTTTGCACTTTGTTCATGGTGCACTGAATTGGAATTAGACTGGTATTGGCTTCCATGGGTTGTCGTGTGGGAGACTTGAGGCTGCAGGCAGATGAGACCACCAACCAGGGGATTCCCATCAGCTGTGTCCTGCTCTTGGGTAGATCAGCAGCAATGCTGGGTAATTTCAGTGGTGCAGGATTAGGCCTTCTGCAGATGCTATTTGTAATAACTTCATTAATGAAAACAGGCATTTATGAACTTATAGCATGTCAGTAAGTAGTCAGAAAAGAGACAAGTTTGTAGTGATTTTGGCTGTGTATTCCCAGTTACTCTGTAAAGTATTTTTGTTGTCTTATTACAGGTGTAGCTGATGGGGAAAAAAAAAAATCATTCTTTCAGGAAGGCAGGCATCACAAGGTTCAGAATTCAGAACTTGATTTTTTAAAAGCTGAAGGCAGAAATTTCTGTAGGAGCTTATAGAATGTGGGATTGGAAAGTGTGATTGAACTTGTTTGTTTGTGTATATACGGTACTACTTTGGGTTTGAAGTAAGCTATTTTTTTTCAGTACATTTTTCTGTTGGTTTAAAGAGCTCACCTTGGCCTTGCCTAACCTACAGCAAAAGATGTAATGATAGGACATATTAGTTTATTATTTCTCATGTATCTGTCAGAACTCAGTCTACCTTAACCTTTTTGGCAGGTTCTGCCAGTTAAAATGATTCCTCCCTAGGGAGCAGGAATCTAGTTTTCTAAGACTAGGATGTAAAGCTCTAGTGTTTGAGCATATGCAGCTAGTCTTCCCATCTTGGCAAGAAGTGCTGTGTGGTAAATTTTCAGTGTCGCTCTCACATGTTGTTTATATGAGACTACTTTATGCCCAGACACTGGCAAGTATTAGTACTGTTCATTTTGTAAAGTAGGTGTGGATGAAAAAGAAGCCTGTATAGCACAGTGGCAGGGGTAGAAGGGCTGAAGCAGGCTGAAGTTTGAGGTGGAAAGACTGTCTTAGAGCGCTGCTGTTGCATGTATAGAATTGTACTAAATAGCTCCAACAGATGTCCAGACTAGAGGGTGCCTGAGAAAATACATGACTTGCATAAATCCTGGCCTTCCAGAGACAGGTGATACTGTTCAAATTCCTTTGAAACTTTTAGTTTTTATTACCATCTTCTAATTTTCTCTATTCTTCAGAGTAAGCATGTATTAGTTCCCCTTGTCCTTCTTCAGCATGATCTGTCAGTGAATTCCTGAAAATGTAATGTTTTCTTTTCAGAATGTGCCTCATAATCTTCAATATGTAATTGGTTTTGCTATTTCTGAATGGACTTTTTGAACAGAATGGGGAAAAGGAGGGAGCTGGGGAAAAGCAGAAACTTCTGCCCTTTACCTACAGGCTCAAATCAATGTCTGGGTAAAGGAAATTTGGGTCTGATGCTCACCACTCTTCAAGTGTAACTGTTTAGTTAATATTTGTGCCTGCTTGCTTGTGACTGACAGTCCATAGGGAATTGCAGCACTGGTCCCTGTTCCTGCAGACACATAGCTTATCTTGGCACATTCCCTCACTTTGTCTTTCTCTAACAATGAGAAAATAGATGTTGTTCAGCCTTATATCATGATTACAGATGCTGATTGAGTTAACTTGTACTGAAGTTGTTAATGTGGAAACCGAAATCTTAACTGAGGACTTGGACTAGAATTTGAATATTTAAAATTGAGTAAAGTAATTTTGTGTTAAACAGAACCCTCATACTGCTTTGGGTTTGTTTTTATTTTTATAACTTCTGTGTCTGATTGTAGGAAAATAAAGGACTACAATTAATACGTAGACTGCCTATAAGGCAGTTTTAAAATGTCACATAGAGTTAAATTCATATTATTAATATCCCTTGCACATTGCAATAGAGTCTTTAATAACTATTTTTAAGAAGAAATTTTTGTCTCTGGTTGCATCTAGTGTAGCTTGCTAATTTTAGGGGTGTGAACTCCTCATGGTTTAGCGAGACAAAGTTTTAATAGCTGTGTCTGAATGCTTGTTTAAAATTTATCACTGTATGTTTCTATGCAGGGCCAAATATGTTGCTTATGATGTTGCTGTTTTGGTGACCAAGAGGCTGATGGACTGATAAATACATACTTTTATTAAAGTAAGGTTAGTGAATTGGAAACAGGAAGAAATTTTAATTCCAAGATGATTTTGAACAGTCTCATGTCTTAATATACTGAATCATCATACCAGCGTGTTTTAACGTTGCAGAGTTAGAATTGGCATGGAAGCATTGTATTTGAGCTGAGTTTTTGATATTTACATAGAAGGGGCAGTGAACTTGCCATATATTTTGCTAGCCAACACATGAAGCAATATCTTTATTTCCTAAATTTGGGGAAGCTTTAATTTTAGAAGGGTAGTGCCTGGTACCATCCAGTGCTGTGATTAACATAGCGGGAAGATTCAGTTCTGAGTGCTCTGAGATTTTTATGATAGAATTGCGTCATTCTCTGAAATGTGTTTTCCTCCTGGGGCAGACAGGTCTATCTGTTGTCATTATCTTCGCAATAGCAATAAGATTTAGGAGGCAGTCATGTTAACAAAGGTACAAAGTGTCTTCAATTCAACAGCTTCCAAACACAAAAGCCCCTCAGCATTATCACAGCAGACGTGCTTGCTTTTTTTGAATGTCGAATGCTCAGAAGTATTCCTTAGGCTAAGACTATGCTTAGCTTTCTTCTGCATCAGTATGCTTTGCATTGTTTATTCAGCCTTTTGCCATTTTAAAAGAGAGAATGACTAAAGATGATGCTCATGTATTGTTTGAAATTGTAAGTATATGTTATATGTTCAGCATCACTTCTGTATACATTTTTCAAAAGTGGAGAAATTGACAATGTGGAAATATTGCAATGTTCTGGTATTTGAACTTCCCAGAAGACACACTTCTGTTCTTAATCTCCTTTTTCTGAATTATGTCAAGTCATCCCCCTGTTCCCACCAAAGTAATGGACTGTCTCTACTGTATAAAGCTATTTTCTGGCAAAGTGTGTTCTTTGTGCAAGGTGGTGCTCTCAGGATAACTTTTTTCCCTAAATGGACTCAGAACTCTGTGTTCTTGGTATGCTAGATATTACTCTTGCAGGTGCCAAATGAAATTCCCTAATTGCTAGGCATTCATTTAAAATGACCAGTTTGCACCAAATATGTATTTTCAGTAGGAATAATTTTGGACCTGACGTTGTCTGTGTTTTGTGGGAAGGAAGAAAAGAGGGCAAGGATGTAACTTTATTGCCATAATATATGCTGTTGTGTGTTTTGTTTTCTACATATGTACACATGTATATATGCATGTATAAAATATTTATACCCTTTCTATAAGGGTATAAATTTAACCTTTCTTTTCCTTTTAGAAAAATAAGCACAAACAGAACATGAAGGATGAATACTGTATTCACCTTAGAAAATCTGGCTGATCTTTGCCTCCAGTGTTTTGTTTGTGAAAAAAGAAGTTATTGTAAAATTACACCATGTGAAATGCATGGTATGTGATTATTTTTCTTTTTTTTTTTTTCTGGGAGCTATATTTCATACCAGTTCCTACAGTTTTCCATCTCTGGGAAAATTTATATAGAAATTGTAGTTTTATCAACTTCATTCTGAAAGGACAAAGTTGAAAGAATAGAGGCAAGAGCTATGAAGATTAGGAAGTCGCTGTTAAGCATTGTTCATCTGCAAGCTACCATAAGAAAAGTGAATTTTATTGCTGTTGGCTCAGGACATATCCTCTTTTGGGATTTAAAGGCCAGTATGAATTACAATAGCAACATGTATTAATATTTTTCACTTAAAATATTAATATTTCAGTGGCTAAACTGCTCCTACTCTTGCATGTGACACCATGGTTTTAGCCAGAAGTCTCATAAATTGAATTGCCTACGGTGGTTGTAGTGCTGACAGTACTTAGATTTGGTAACAAAGAACCTGTGCTATTGTATCAGCATATATTTTTCATAACATTATAGAAAACCCAGGAACCTAAGCAGCCCTAAAGATTCATCATGTTGCAGCTTTAAATCCTGTCCAGAGCTTTTATGAAACTGATGGATCACTTTCAGATTCTTTGGGCAGTCTTTTCCCAGTCTGAAACATGCAGATTTCCCATTACCTCCTAGACTAACCTTTCTCTTCTCTTCCCTCTGCATGCATTTCACTTTGGGCTAATACATTCTTAATCTTTTGTCTCATTAGGTTTTGTGTCTCTTCAATACCTTTAAATTGTTTGTTAAGAGATTCAGATACTTGTTTCCAAAGTATTTACTTTTTTGATTCCTTAGAACTAGAAGCACTATGTTCCACTATGTAAATAAAAAGCAAATAGGTAAATTCCCCAGTGAGGATCAACTGGGAATGAGATTAGCCTATTTAGGTTTGTGCATAGAATTTAAATGGTTAACTTTGTCCTGGGTGTTTGAGAGGATGCTGGTGTTTAAGAGTGGAGGCAGAACGGCAAATCAGAGTGAATGTGTAGAAACGTACTTATAATCAAGGTGAAAATAAGACATGGACTTCATCTTCAGTCTTTGTGCTGGAGAAAAAACTTCAAGGAGTTATGTTGCCTTTGGTGGCGTGGCGACCTGGTTCAGGAACGGCACGGCGACCGACCCCTGGCCACTCGGGCCATCAGCCCGCAGACACCAACGTGGTGGACAACAAATGGCGTTTATTAGTGGGTAGCACAGCGTTATATAGCTTCAGCTTACAGTGTCACTTACGTCTGCTTACTTCATGAGCTAGACACTATTGGCTATCTGAGGAGGGGGCCTATCTTTCCGTACAGCGCGAGATCTTCCGACCGCCGGGCCCTAACTATCCACAGAGTTAGCAGGACTAACCCTCCTTCAGAAGAACAGCAAGTGTAGGACCTCTTTGTAAAAGAGGAAGGAATACTCCAAGTAAATAAAGGCCTTAGTATAACCTCAGTGGAAGGCTTTAAAGCAAATGGATATCTCAGCAAATTTTCAAGGAGAGAATAATGAAAGACTTAATTAAAGACTTGAAGGTAAATGGAAAATGAAATAAATTTAACTTTTGGTTTAACCAATAGTGGATCCTGCCAGGTAATACAGTCTGTTATCTTAGCAAAGGTAAACACCATGTCTGCTGAATTCCCTGTGCTTAGAATATGAGTGCAGCCCTGAGTCAGTCTTGCTATAGTGCCACATGATAAACAGTATGTGGAGATGTCATGGGGAATAGGGAGATATAAGAGAGATGGGGTTACAGATGGTTAATGACCTTGCAAAGCGTCTGGTATCATTTTCCTTTAAGGAAAGAGAGGTAGTTTCTACTATTAAATTAATTTTCATATAATGTATGGCATCCTGCACCTATGCACCAATAACAAGGAGAAACAGTTGAAATCAAGTTGGGTGTAGAAGAGGAAGATCTAACTGCAAGTAAAAGTAATAAGATAAAATTTTTATTCATGGGAATAGTGATGTTCTGAAATTACTTTCCAAACTTGAGCAGCAGGAAAAATACATGATTTCATTTGAAAGGAAGCCTGATAAGTTTTTGAATGCAATTTCAATGTTAGGAGCCAGGAATTTCCTTTAAGTCCTTTGTTTCTATCCTGGAAATTATTTTACATGTTTCCTGAGGCTTTTGCATCATTCAGGTCTGTTGAAGTGAATGTATTCTGTCTAATAAATGTGACTGGAGACTAGTGACTTCAAAGGTAATGAGCCCAGACATCTTCTGAAAATAATTTTTATGTGCCCTCACCAGGTACTTAGCCATTCTCATAGGGAGTGAAAGTCAGACACAATTTGCCTGTTATCCCCTGGCTGGCCTATTGGCCTGTCAGTAGGCAGATAGTTTAAGATTATGGATATAGGAGGAGGCAGAAAATATTCTATAGCCTTTTGGGGAGTTAAGAGAATCTGAGGGTATTTGAGGTGTGTGGAGTGAGGGGCTCTGGGAGGATGTTGCTGTAGGAAATGAGTGTAAGGTCCATATGATACTATGTTTCATTGGTTTTGCTGAACTAAGCTTCTGCTGGATTGTTGGGGACAGCCTGCTGTATAATCCCCTGCCACTTCTCTACCAGTTTGAATGTGTTCAAAGGAATACGGCGATTGTTCCACTTTGCTACCCAGGCTGAGCTAAGGCTCAAATCTTTAAGAGGTAGTGGATAATTTTGCATTATGGAACACTTTCAAAAATTCTGTTTGTGGTAGAGAACCATCAGCTCCCCCATTGTGCTTTTCCACACACAGGAATATATACACACACTTGTATTTCAGTTCAAATTAAATTATTCTGTTAAACTGCTTAGCTAACAATCCAATCCATTTAGTGATGGGTAAGTCTTGATTTTGCTTAATGGTGTTAGAGTAGAACACATATTCAGTGTAGTCCTCTGCCCCAGCTGCTGGTCCTGATACCCTCCAGGTGTATTGGAAAAAGTTGTATGATAGGCAGTGTGCTGCTGGAGTTCATAGCCTGGGTAATTTAAGCCAACCACAAATTATTGCTTAAAAAATAGTAATGCTGTGTTAACGTGCAGATATTCTTGCCCATAGCACTCACCAGTTCAAGCATTAAGTCACAGCATAATAGAAGATTAATGTTCCAAGGACATCCAATCTATTATTTAAAAATGGATTGGCTAGACTTTGTGGGCATATGTGGTTTCTAGCAGTGATTTAGAGATGCTTCTTGGAAAATTCATACAACTTTGTCATAGTAATTGTTGTTCATCTGTCAACTGTCAGTTGCTAGTGTCTTTAAAGCAGTTACCAGTATTTGCTTTCAAGCTGTAGAACTGTAGACAACTTGTTCAATATACAGGCTGGGCTCAGGTATGAGGTTTCCTATTTAGCTTCTTTAGTAACCTTAGAAGCAGATGCCTGTCTGCTGGTTCTAAACACAGTCTGATGCTGCTATATGTAACCAGCCCTGCAAAAGAGTTCTTTCTTTCTCCCCCTCCCTCCCCCCTCAATTTTTAACCATTTGTGGTCTCCTCTATATTGTGTTGCTAACAATAATTACACCCTTCATAAGAAGCATGGAGTTAACGTGGTATCAAGTTAGCCAACTGACGCATAACTGGTGCTTATTCAGCTGCTGATCAAGTGTAACGTGTGCCCTCTGATAGTGTCTATGACTACCATTGAACTCTCTCACAAAAGGCAGTTTTATACTCATAACTTGAATAAGGTTTTCGTATCAGCAGGGCAGCGATAAATTGACAAGGGCGTGTTAATAGTGAAAGCTCTATTAATGATTTGCCCTAAATGCTTGGGTGAAGGTGCTCTAGCATCTTCAGTGTGTCACGTAGAAAGAGAAAATGGACCTGACAGAGAGAACTCTGTAGGAGCATTGGGAAGGCAAGTTTGATTTGAACACAACATCCCAGCCAACTCTTGTGCTCTTAGCAGCAACTAAGTGGCCAGAGAAAACATTGTGAAGGAACGTAGATGACTTCAAAATGAGATAGTGTGCCTTTGGGAGGGCAAAACATGTCAAGTGAAGAAGCAGGTATTGGCAGCAGACCACTTTGCTCTGGTGTGGTGCTTGGTGTTACTCAGCATGCTTCCTGCCACAATTGATGTGCACAGTTATTCTTGTATCCACTGCCTGTTTCCTATCACACTGTTGCTCCCTTCATTGAGAACAAGTGCCCTTCATTGAGAACAAGTGCCATAGGAAGTGTTTGTGTTGATACGTATAGAATGTGTCATTGAAATTTTAGAAGGGCGCTAATTTTTTTTCTTTCCTTTTTGGCTATTTCTGTGGTTGCATTTGTTATTGGAAAGTAAAATCTTAGTTCTTAGTTTTAAACAAGTGTTGGTCTTGGTTTTTTTTTTTTTCATCAGTGTTCCATGAGTTAATTCAAGATTCACACAAGACTAGTGTTAACTAAATTTGGGCACATGCTTCATGTGGCAGGAGATAAATGGAAAATTCTTGTCAATCTACATTTTGAATTCTCTCTCCAAGAACACAGCATGTTTATTGCTGTCTAGTGGTTTTGGTTTTTGGCACACTTGATTCAGTTTGACAGTGTTTCATTGTCTTCAGGTGCATAGTATAGTGATGTTCCTGATAATTTTTTTGAGAATCTGGATTTATCCATGCTTGTGAACACAAAAAGCAGTTGATGTTAGTCAAATATTTCTGCACTGTTTAGCTGCCACACAGTGTGGAAGAATGGTCTTTACTAAAGTAGCTCCGGTTGCTGCTTCTGAAACTCTCGATCTAGGTGTCTTGACAGAGCTCTGGGGGTTTTCAGCGTGCTTCATTCCTGTGCATGACATTAATATTTCACTTTCACAAGCACTGAAACAAGAAAATCATGAACTTCATAAAAAATTAACAAATGTTGCTTTTTTTGGAATGGATTGTTGTGTAGTATCCTACCAAGTGTTAAATGTTTAACAGCTTGTCTACATTTAGTGCACTTTCATTAAAAAAATAAAATCTGACTTCTAATGAGTGCTGGGCTTTGCTGCATACAAGGCTGGATATTGCAGGTAACTTTCTAGCACTCATTCAATTTTTCCTTGCCAAACTTTAGACATCCATGTTAAGATTTATAATCTGAAGAACTGAAGCTTCAGTTGATATTTTTTTTCAGAATTTTCCGATTAACTTTTATAATACCTGACATATAGAGCAGGATTGTCCAAGAAAATGTTCCAAAGGCTGTAAGCTATTTTGTGCAAGTACTTGCTGTCCTCTGACTAGTTGATGAAAATCTCTTTCATGAGTATATTTAATAGAAAAAAATAAATACAGTAGAGTTTTAAAATAACACAGAGTGCTCGGGCTTAACAGGTAAAGTTGTTGTAAGCAACAGCTTGGGGTTCTTAAGTCAGGAAATGTGTGCAGAGGTGTCTCAACACTGACAGGCTCTTGTGACTTGATTTCAAACTGGAGTGCAATCACCTCTTTTCAGCAGTGAATTATTGAGGTATATAAGCCAATTCCAGCCTACCATGATTTTAGAGGTAACTAGATGGTATTACTTGTGTTACGCATTTACCAAAGAGGTAAGAACCGTGTATGGAAATCAGGTTCTGCTTGCAGTCCATTTAAGCACTCTGGCTTGCATACAGTACCATTCTTCAAGTTATTCCTGTCAATATTAAGTAGCGATGGATGTGGTTTTTGGTAAGCATTCAGGTCATGGTTGGTAGGGAACATTATAGCACAATTGCACTTTTAATGGGAGAGATGTGTGGCTCAAACTCTGCTGATTAATAATGTACTGAAAAAATGGTCCAAAATACAATTTTCCAGGAACAGGATAAAAATTAGACTCAACATGTTTCACAGAAAAAGCACAGCATGAGTAAGCTGCTGCACTAAGGAAAGGAGTCTGGACACCTTGTGTATTCCCCACCATCTTGTTTGATGAACTGCTTGGGAGCCTGCGTTTCTGAGGTGTGCAATCTGATCAAGGCCTCCGTGCCTCCTGAGGCGGGTTGGCCCCAGCACTATAGCCCTGTGGGGGCTTAGGGTGACAAGTTCCCTGTTGAAGAATAATAAGAGCAAGCCTGAGAACACAAAGCAACAAGCTAACGTGCCCTCTTTCAGTGACACTGTATTTCTTCAAAACATGTCTGTGGTGTGAGGACAGTTTTCCCCTTGCTGGGGCACATTCTCACTGCCCTACTCTCTTTTGTAATCTCTCCATAAATCTCAGGGTGAGTGGCCAGAGCTCGTCAGGAGAGGCAGAGGAATGCCATTGTCTTCGCTGTCAGTTTGGTGGTTGGGGTGTCTTCCTTGAAGCTGAGAGTTTGAATGTGTCTGAAGCAGAAGAGAGCCTAGAACCCAACTGTTACTTCCTTGATGAAGAGTCCTAACTGATAACTAACCTGTAGGCTTGTTCTTTCCCTGTCCCTATTGGTGAAGACACATATGACTAAACACGTGATTCATCTTCAATGGAGTATTTCTTCCCCGTTGATTTCTGCAGTGAAGTCATGATACATTTTGCACCTGAATTGATTCCCCTGGCAACAGACTGTGATATCAGTGCCCCTGTTAGTGGACTATTATGAAGTCAGTGCAAAGAAATCCTTGGAGAATGAGGGAATAAACTCTTCAGAAAAATAGATTTTAAAGCCTGTGAAATAGCAGGAAAAAGAATTCGGGAAATGACTAAGTGCATCTCACTTGAAACAATGGCACTTGCCATAGTACAGAGTCTTCAGACTACCTACATTAGTTCTCTTGTAGGTTATTTAGAATCACGACACTGTTTCAGTCAGCTAAAATTGCTTTTGAAGTATTATTTAACATCTTTCCAATCTTTGTTATTGGCGTGGCACAAAATAGAGACAAAAAGATGCTGGCAGTTCTTTTAATTATACAGATAACACAGAGCTTTAATTTATTATTTCAATTGCTGTAAGCTTAAAAAAAGTTCAGCTAAAAAAATTGGGAAGTACATTTTATAGTGCAGTTGCAATCATCTCCCCCTCATGCAGTATTTACAGTACAGTGCAATGGTAGGTTTTAAAGCAGATGTTATTTTTGCTTGACAGTCAAGTGGCAGCCTGGATAGCCTCATGAGTAGATTATGGCCGATAATAAGTTAGCACTTAAGCTTCAATACTGGCCTGCATTTGTTTGGGGTTGGTTTGTTTTGGTTTTTTATATATGATCCCTTTCATACTTTTTTATACTTCTGAGAAGTGAAGGTGCATACACAAGAGACTAGAGAGGAAAAAGTTTCTTCCAAGTACTGGCAGGCTGATGGGAAAGGCTGAGAGTCAGAGCTTGTTACATGGCTTACAGAGCTGCTTGTTCTGCATTCATGTTTGTTCTTATTTCTGCAGCTGCATCATATTGCTGCTGTTAACTTACTGTTAGACTCCTAGAATTAAAGATGCTGTTGCTTTCCTTGTAAAGTTATGTAAACTAAAGAGTATCTGTACGTTGGATAAGGCATCTTTTGAGAGACTGAGAATGACCTACTAGAAGGATTGTGCTTGGATAGTAGGATTATTTTCTTTAGATTTCCTAATGTGAGTGGATACTGATATGATTTACAGGAAGTTGTACCACTAATGACAAATTATATGCTTCTGTTATAAACGTCAGAAAGCTAGATCTTAGCTTCAAGACCCCTTGGCTCAGAGATGAGCAAAATCTAAATTGAGTCAGGAAATTTTTGGGAGTAGGTAGATCCTGCAGAAATTCTGGGTTAGGGGAAGGTACCCACCTATTACAGGATATGCAGATAGAAAAGTGAGAGGGAAGCAATGACAGAGAAGGAACCAGGAACAGAAAAGTTCCCAAAAAAGTATGTAGAGATAAAGGAAGGGTGGAAAGCAGTAAGGGGAAAAGCCTGAGCTCATGTGAGGCAGAAAGTCTCATGAGCTTCTGCTTACACAAATAGAACTCATGAACTTGTGCTTAACTAGTAAGCTGTGATTTGAAGCAAAGTCCTCGTCCCATCCTCCAGGAAGGAGGAGAATAGGTCCTGCAGTGTCCTCCCTGAGCTTAATACTTAGAACTAATTCCAGGCCTTCCTGCTTCACCCAAAATAGCAACTGGTTCAGCTTCCACCTGCCAAAGTGGCTACCATCACAATTTATGGATGCCAGACACGCTGTGGATGAGATAAAGTGGAGACATAAGAGCTTAGGTTATGATTTGCAGGTAGCAGAATCACTATGTGCAAGGTGTCAGGTGCCTGTGGTATCAGACTGAGGATGAAATTTCACCTGAGGTGGCTGCAGGAGCTTTGTGGCATCTAAATGTAAGCACAGATCAAGTGTCTGTGGTTGTCAAAGACACACTTTTGGCCTAACAGGAGTCCTTGAATGTTTCAACAATGAAAGCAGTTGTGACACTTGATCTTCTGTGGGCGGGAGATCACAAAATCTTCATCTTATGAACAGTGTTAATACTTGGAACTCGTGACTGATTTGAAAGAACAATGTGGTGATTAGTTTTTGTTCTTTTCATCTCTGGCTTGTATTGCCCACCAGTGTGTCTGTGGCCTTTGGGAGGAGGGGAAAAGGCAAATTCCTATGGAACACGTCATTAGGTACATCTGGCATGACTATCTCAATACAAGCTTTGTGATACAGTTTGTCACTGGAGCTTCTCTTGCAACTAGTGGAGTTTTTCTAGGGTTTGCCTTTTCGCAGATCAGAAGCACAGCTGAAAGCGTTCCGCCAGGTTGTGCCAGAGACTGGTATCTAGAAATACCAGCTATAACTTTTAACTTCTACTATTAACAATGAGAACTCTTCAGAAGGCAATCATACATGCATAATACCCCAACTCTGATAATTTTACTCTGAAAATATTTTGGCCTTGCTAGACTTGCTCACTGTAAGAGATATTGGCAGGCTGCCAAGTCTGTAGGTAGTCATTTTATGTACATTTACATACAGCAGTCTCTCATATGACCAGTCTGTTAGCGCATCTACTGAATCCTAGTAGTTCTCTCTGAATCTAGTAGTTGCACTCTGAGATTTTTGTCTGTCGGCTAGGTAAGTTACTTGTATTTGAGTCTTAGCATTCTAGGCTGTAACAAAATTTCTCTGGTTGGGTTAAAACTTACATAGTGCCTACAATGTTGTTGCTGCATGTAATGAAACTATATACCTCCTGGAACAACGGTCTTTCCAGGAGGTATTTCCAGGAAGAGTCCTTTTATTCCCTACAGATAATAGTACAACTGTAAGAAAAGTTGTGATCAGTTCTGACACAAGTTTCAACCGTAATACGTTAGGTAATCAAATATCACAGTATTCTGATATTTTAAACATAGGAAGAAGTTTTCTTATCTGTTACCTCATGTGACCCAGAAGCTACCTGGAGAACTTGAAAAGCAGTGTTAAAATAGTATAAATGTTTTATTACACCATGTTGTGTCTTAAGTTATTTACACTCTGCTAACCCCCAACCCCAGCTCTGCACACTAAACAAGAATGCATGCGCAGCATCGTGCGTGAATCTTTTATGAACCTACATGGTGAAGTCAATACCAGACACGAAACGTCACCCATGTCACACTAAGAGGAGTGAAATAGCTTTTAAATAAAAAGATAAATAATGACAAATACTTTTTACTAGTCTATTTATACTACTTTAAATGTGCTTAAGAGTTGTTACATTAATATACTACGCTACAGTGGTCCCAGTATCTGTGGCTAAGCGAATCTGAAAATGTTTGAACATACCGCTTCTTTTATTTTGGTGAATCTTTGCCTTTCAGCTAGCAGACAGCCCTAACAGGCTTCTTAAGTAATTTTTACTGTATCTTTTGCTTTCAGGCTATATAACTATTGTCTAAACATTGTTAAATTACACAGAGGAACATAACACCTGGTGTATTTATTTCTGTACTGACCTTTATTTTTATAACACCCTTGTTAAAGCAGTAAATGAACAAGAAAGATAATCAAAAGCAAGTAAAAAGACCAAATGGGATGAATAATTTACTACATCAGTTTAGTCCATAAAGTTAAAATGATGCAGTGTTGCCTGATTAGTACCAGAATCTTATGTAGGGACAGACTTAAAATCTGAATTTGGAGAGCTGATCAATTAAACAAGTGACTTGTCATTTGCTCTTTCAGTTGGGGGTGGGGCAGGGTTGAGTTCCTTGCATTCACATTTTGTTTCTGTTGCATGGAAGGTTTTTGGCCTGTGCAAATACCTG
>NW_009260667.1:3258131-3288943 GCF_000687185.1 Egretta garzetta
CCCAAACTTTTGTTTTAGTGTAAGTAGTGTTAAGTCTGCAGGAGCTACTTTATAAAGAATATTTCTGTCCAAACTTAATGCTGGTAGCAAGGACTTTTCTTGACTTTGGAAAATAGTTGATACTCTTGGAACCAACATCCGAACTGCAGCTAGGCTGGTGCGTGTTACTCCTGTGTATAGAATGTGACAACTCTAACCTGTTTCTTCCACTTCTTTACCTGCCAGCAGTCTGCTTTGATTGTAACATACATACCAAGAACTAGAAGTCATAAGCTGAAGTAGCTTCCATTGCAGCTTGCACTATAATTTCTTGGACAACCTTCTATTTCTTTGAATTCAAAGTTGTATCAGTAAAAGCTTCTTGACGCAGCATCAAATACAAGTTGTTCTGGGAAGGGAGTCTCCAACTTAACCACTATCCATGTGGCTCCTGAATTTTTTACCTTGTCTGTTGTTGTGAAACCTGGACATACATTGTGGAATTTCCAGTGAAGTAATAGGTAAAAGAATTCCTTAGAAATAATGGAATTGAAGTCAAGGCATGACAGACTTCATGGATGAGCAAAGAGCAGTAGTTGAAAGAAAAAGTGAGACTTGCTTGAGGAAATGTTGACACCATTGGCTTGTGAAAGAGCTATGGTGTGATTTATGGGTTTCTCAAACTTGCCAAGTAACTGACTACAGAAAGTGAGTGTATTTGTCAGTCTGTTTATTTAGGAAGAGTATCTGGAAAATGTTTTTTCAACATGTAATACAGTATAGGATATTAACTCACTGTGTGGAAGTTGTAATTAGGCTAGCATCATTTGGCTAATCTCACAGGAGGCATATTTTTCAGGGTTTAGTAGTGGATATAGAGCTTCATCGGCCTGTTGAGACCACTAAATACCTGATTTATAGACGGTAGTTTATGCAGGTTAAATTACTCTAAGGACATACCCAAATGAGAGATAAAGGGGAAAAAATATTTAGACAATTTTCTAATGCCTTGATCTTTTAAAATGAGTACTGTGTTTTGGGTTTTGTTGTGCTTTTCCTCTTTCAAAGGTATGAGGTCTCCTGTGTCGAATGATAGGCTGTTTACTACAGGATTCCGGAGCCTGTAGCCAAGCACAGCTCCCTGCTCAGGTACGGAGCTCTGGCTCAGTGCAGTGCCAGTAACTGTGGTCGGACTCCAAGGACAGCATGACTCTTGTCTGCTTCCTTTCCCACTGAGCTCCGCTTTGTTCCTTTTTTTCTGTGCTGTTGCTATGACTGAATATGGTAATATGTTTATAAATCTTTTACACCAAAGCCAACCATGTGATAAAGCATATCCTTTTAGACTGCCTGAATAGAAACTTGAGAGGAAAAAAAAAAAAAAAGAATCTATTTGGAAAGTTCAAAGGAGAGGCAGGCAGGCTAGGAACAGAATATTGATTGTGGCTTCATTTCTAATCAAATCATATTGGTGAATAGGCGGCTAACATCTCAACTCTAAAAATAGAAAAATCTAGTATGAGTTTAATACATAGGAACTAGCATTAAAAGAGAATTGGCAACTAGCATTTATGTGCTTTTGAGAAACCCTCTATGTTTAGCTTGAATGTAAGCTTGAACACATGCCATTTTCTGTTGATATTCTTTTTTAAATGCTCTGAATTAAGATTACAAGCTGCTTTGTAAAGACCATCAGGCTTATTGCAGTATTTTATGCTGTAATAAAATTATATGGGGAAAGTAAGTAGGGAAGCACATGACTGAACTTCTGTATCCTGCTTTAAATGTTTCTGTTGTGCTGTAATGGCCAAAGAACGTGGGGAACAAACTTAGTTGAGTTGGGCAGCCTGTAGCTTCATACAGAAATGCTATAATGAGATGAGTGCAACTGTTTGACTGTGGCAGTGGCTTGAGAGAGGCTCTCCCAATTCTCTGTGGTTAGGTAAGGTAGGCAATGACTTTCAATAAGCTGAAAAATAACAAAATGTTCACTGAGGCATCTTGTATTGTTTTCATACACTTATCAGACTCTTAAGAAACATTAATGCATAGATTAGCAATTTTTGTAAATCTTGGTAAGTATTGTACCAGGTAAAATAGATCCCAGATAAAAAACATGATTAAACTAATTTCAGATAAAAAGATGAAGTTGCAAATATTAGATGAGCAAAAGCAAGAAAAGGAAAGATATAACTGAAAAGAAAAACGTACAAACTTAGAGTGAATAAGCATATAACTGTCAGTGCAGCTATTATTTCTGTAGCAAGCTATACTTGTTTTTATTTATCTGAAGTTGACTGTACTACAATAGTCTAATGACAATATTGTTTCCTCTTCTAAAACATCTCAGTTTGATTAGTCAGTGGCCCTCATTGATATGACTTGACAAGTTTGCCTGTTTTATCTTTAGACTCTAAATTATGGTTACTAGGGTGTCTGGCTATATAAACATCTCAGTAAAGTAAACCTCTCTTGTTTGAAGAATAATTTTATCATTACATGAGAGACATTATCCCAGCACAATTTAACATTGTTAGTATTGCCCTATTTGATTAAATAAATAATCCCTCTGGCACCATCACATACTCTGAAGGGTTAGGATGAAACACCCAAGATATCCTTAATAATGCTGAGATCCAAATTAAATTGTGACTCTAAAAACACTATGAAGGCCTTAATCCCTTCTGTCCTCCTAGATAGCATTTTAACAAAAATAATAAAAATGAAAGGCCTTGAATATGAAGGACGGGGCCTATAACAATTATCCAAAGGCAAGAAAAGACAGTAAAAGCAATACAGGCTGCAAATCTGTCATTGCTTGTCATTTTCTTATGTGACTCTTGCTGTTGCATTATTGCTGTTGCTTTTTTAGCCCTAGCTGTCTACTATGATAGTGGTTCTTGACTAGATCTGTGCCACATTGAGCCCTGTTTTGCATAAACATATTAATGTAGCAAAGTTGCATCACGTTGGTCTATAATAATTAACCCACCCTCTTAATTACTGTATCTAAGATAAGGGGTTTTAATTTCACTGTATTAGATTAGATTAGCAACATGGTTTTAGCAGATTAAGACAGACCAATTTGAACACAGGTTTTTCTACTGAATCTATCCTCTTCTATGCAGTTTCATGTGCTGTGCAATTTCTGAGCACTTTCCAGTAGTCTGTTAAACAAAATCACTACTGTTTCTTGTCTGTGATTCTCATTTTGCAGTTCTGCATTTGGGAATGGTTTTTGTGTTGGATGGCAGAGGGAAGAGAGTGAGAGCGGAGTTTCTGTTTGGTTTTGGTTTGGTTTTTTATTTAGTTTGAGCACTGAATTTGTGCCTAAATTTTGTCATAATACACATTCTCTTGTGTATTTATATTACATAAAGAGATGTTCACCAAATGTGCCCTTTAGTTGGAGTAGAAGGCAGTGAGCTTTGTAACGAGCCTTTAGTACCCATGAAAGTTCATTCTACCCTTGACATTTCAGTTCTGGCCAAACAGAGATGTATTTTCAGTTTGCAAGCATCTCTGAGATGAAGAGTCTGCTTTGATTTGCCAGCACTACCCTGGCAATACATAATGGTTACCACTCAGTCATGTTCAAAATTACATCAGAGGCTTTGTGCCATACTCTCAAAATCACCATTAAAGGCAGTTGTTTAAAAAAGTTTCTTTCTTTACCCCTAAAACTTAAACAAATTGTGATTTAGCACTTTTGTTACAAGTAATATGGTGACACAAGTATAATTTAACCTAGTTTATCTTACAAAATTGTCTATTGTTTGAATTGCTATCTCAAAGTAATTCAGTTTAATAAATCTCACTAACTGGGAAAGTATGTTCTCAAGATAGGAATATTTTTAAGACTAGATAAAAATTTTATGATAGAGTTTTATTCCTCTCTAATTGGGTGAATCTTTGATTTTCTTTTCAGTTAGGCAAGCTAGATGATCTCCTGAGGTCCCTTCCAACCCTTGCCATTCTGTGACTCGCGGAACTTCGCTATGATACAGTTTCTTTTACTGGTTGAGATACCTTCTGTAATGTGTGTTAATATTTGAAGTGGATGGTGTATACAAAAAAATTGAAAGAAAAAGAAAAAATGGAGTATGCAGATGACCCATCACTAAGTACAAATCATTAGATTGAATATTCAATGAAATTGATAATAAGAGTCTTGGCTGAACTTGGTTCAGAGATAAAAGACTGGTGGGAGAGTTGTTTATATTAATTTTTTTTTTTTTTTTTTTAAAAAAACAAACCCTCAACCTCTTCTAGGAAATTATTCATGCTGGTACAAACTCATAAACATTTTAAAAGATTGTGTGAAAAACTATTCAAAATCGCATGCTATAGACATTGTTTTAATGTATGGTGATTCCTTCAAGACACTTAACCTAAGAGTTTATTTAAAATGTCTTGTAGACTTACATTGCAACTAACAAATAGGCAATTGGTGCAGCAGGTATGTTGATTGACACATTGCTAACTGTGGCCCAGGTAGGAAATTGGAAATGTTTCTGTGATTGTGTTTATCTTTCGGCAGACTGTAAGTGAGCAGGATGATTTCCATCCTAGTGACCTCAAAAAAAGGATAGTCTGTTGGCTGAATAATGTAATTTTCATCACCTTAGAGCTGTCAGTTCAAGTAAAATTTCCTGAATATTTTTCACCAGAAGAAGATTCAAATCTAGAAAAGCAGGAAAGTAGAAGGTGCTGCCTCCACCATCTAGGAATCAGAGCGGTCACAAAGTTGGTCAAATTCAGTGCACTCTTCTGCACAGGGGGATGCAAACCCACATGAAACATATTTCTGGAGAGTACACAAACTATCTGAGATAGTTGTTCACTCTGATGTGTTGCTATTATGTGTACGTGGAGCCTCTTCAAAATGGAGTCAGGGAGATACGCTTGTAGAGGCACAGTCATCTTCAAAAAGTGTGCTATTTGTGTCTGTCTTTTCTGGAAAAGTTACGTGTTTTGGGAATTCATGTTTAGTTGTAACTATTTGAATTGATTCTTAGGATCTAAGGAAAACTTATAATAAAAGCAGATTCTCCAGAAGGTGCACAACAGCTGAAACATGGCTTTATTTATATATATACATATATAAGTGTGTATGTGTGTGTCTATATATGAGATTTCCTGTGCACTAGTACTTGCTTATAATAATGTTATGTGTACTTTTAAAAGTATTTATAAAATCATTTGTATATACGTACATTTATATAAATAAGAAGATATATGTATGTAAGAATACAAATAATATTTGAAGACATTTCCTCCAGAATAAGGAGGACTGTTGTAGTGGCTCTCAAGATCTGATTAGGCAGAAATAGTCACCTGTGACCCAGTTTAGTAGCATAATCACAGCAGCATAAAACCTTGTTCCATTATGTTTTTACTTCTCTGAAATACTTATGTTAACCTGGTGGACAATGTTTCAGTTTCTTCCAGGAGAAAGAAATTGCCAAGAGTACTGCCTGAGTAGGAAACTCTGGTTCTGTTGCCTAATGCTTTATATTGCCCCTTCAATAAAATTAAAGGAAAAAATTTTTGCTATTTTAAAAAGAAATTAAGTAAGAAAATGCTTTAAAGTTCCTTTATTGTGGTCTTGAGGAGGTAGAGGGTTAAATCCATTGAATTTGCAGAGAATTTTGGTACTTACTGCACCGCAATTAAGATGTTTTCTCCATTAACACTTCAGATCAGTGTTAATCAGTTATGTGTAGTAGCTTAAAATACCATTATTGCAGCAGTGTTTTGAATAACAAATGACCTGTATAATAATGCATCTGTGTGGTTCCAGTTTTAGTTGTCCTTATCTTGCATAATGAAATAGTTTTGTTAATAAAAATAATTTTAAACATTTTTTTTTAAGTCTTTCAAATAAAAGCTTTCATCTCTCTTCTTTCTCTTCTGGGTTTGTTTGCTTTCTTTTTTTTTTTTCTTTTTTTTTTTTTTTTTTTTTTTCTTCCAGTATATCTAGATCATGAAGTGTGGCCAAAGTTTTTGAATTTTGGTGGCCCAGTCTCCCTGCAATTCTCTGCCTTTGGCCTTATTTGTGGTATTGGGTACAAACACAAACCTTGGATATCAGGTGTGGAACAAACAAATGCACTCATAATGTGTAATGTGGTAAATAGTGAACGTTTGCTTGTGTATATAAGTAACTAAGCTTTAAAAAATAAAAGTTGTCTTATCAAGAGCTGTACTAATTATTATGGAGAGGTAAATAGAATGCTATTCAAAATGGAGGTCTCCCTGGAGAGCAGCCTGAGGTGTAAGGGCAGGGATGGGGAGGAGGAGAGGGGAAGGAGAGACCTTGTGGTGTTAGCACATTTCCAAGTTCAACTAGGTTGGTTTGTTTGCTCTTGATACCTGGAAGGAGGGCTACCATGTATTGAACTTAATGGACAAGCAAAGCTTAGAGCCTCGAGTATCTAAAAGAGAGATGGGAGGAATATCATCAGGTATGTGTGTAGTCTTCTTAAAGAGGGCTCAAAGTCACAGCTGTAAGCCTTCCAGTAGTTTCCATAATAGTGAAAAATGACCTCTAAGCTGTTTATTAGGCAGCCTGTGGTTGTTAGTCACATAATGTAGTGAAGCAGACCTTATCTTTTGATTAGGCCTTTGTATCAAAAAATGAACTAGAAGTCCTGTGTAAAGGCGGAACTGCTGATGTAGCAGAAATGTATGTCTGAGATTTTACTTTATCAGCTCAGTGTGGAGAGAAGAGGGAAGAAAAAAAGGAAGAAGCAAGTAGGCTCCTTTGAGTAGGTGACTCAGGTCATGTACAGGACAAAATGTGATTGTTTATATGCTCAGGATGTGCTGCTGCAGCATTAACGCAAATGAAAAGGTCTTATGCGTGATGGAGCTATTGTTCTCTTGTTTATAAATGGAAGTTTTGCAATGGTTAAAACAAACAAAAGACCCACGTCTTGGGCCTTTTGCACATGATGGCCAGTCTACTGAATTTAGAGTGGTTTTATCTCTGAATGATAGTACTTCCAGAATTTCCCTGTAAAGTCTTAATATTCCTGTTACAAAATAGGTTTTATGTAAGTGTTGCCAGCTCAAAGCAATAAGATGTCATGAATTAGACTTTCTAAAATCACTGTTGGGTTGTGGGTTTGATTTTTTTTTTTTTTTGTGTGTAGATTTGTAAATCATGTATTTAAAATTTCCTTAAATTGTCTGTGTTTTGGGGGAAGGAGGACTTGGTTGGTTGTTGATTATTTATTTAGTTGTGGGAGTTATTTCTCTGTAACTGAGGGCAAGAAATTTAGTAATATTTCCTCGAAGTCTCTTGTATGACTATACAGTTCCAGGAGTTGGGATTTCAGGAAATGCTTAGACGATCTGAATAGCAATGAAATTCAGCATTGACTGTGAAAAAGAACCAGGTGGAGGGAGCAGGTGACCTGTTGTAGCTTTATCAACATGGAATAGATGATTTCCGATGTGAAGTTAGACAACGGAGTGTTACGAAGGAAAGCACACTCTAAATCACAAGTGCTGGGAAATCGGAAGCATACGCTGTAACTATGAGAAGTGGTTAGTCATGGCAGGGATGCGGCTGGCTTTTTATCAAATTCTCATTCATAGAAAAGAGTTTAATAATTGAAAATATATAGCAGCTGGCTTTTCACAGTATTTCACAGTATTCTGGAAAATTTAATTCTTGCTGCCTATTTGAACGTCTATAGAAAAAGAAAGCTACTTATTCAGTGGGAGGGGGAGAAAATCCATAAAAACTGTGGGGAGGGAAAGCACTTATTAGAAACGTTAGAAGTGAGCTGAACAATGAGTCTAGAAGAAGAGATAAGAATGTCTTGCATCACTCTTGAAAAACATGCCACCCCCAGACTGATTCATAGTGGCTGGGTTTCCAGGGATTTGTGTCAGGTGAAAGGCACTCTCCAGCACCTCTCGATGGAACTACCCGTGTAGCACCTGTGGCTCTGGGGCTCCCAAGTACTTCCTTAGATTCTTGTGGAAACCTGAAAGAGAAGGAACATGCACCCAAGTGACATTTATTTTGATTTAAGAAGTTGAGAGAGAGTATTTTAATTTCTCCTTCTTAATTAATGGCACCTATCTAAAGAGTGGGACTGATCTAAAGCAAAATAGTTAACTGTGGGGTGTGGAGCCTACCTCTTGCCTGCTTAAGAAATGTAAACATAGTAAATTTGAGTATTAGTTCATTACTGTATTGTTTTCCCTAGCCAGGACAATGAATTTTTTTTTTTTTAATTATTATTATTTTTTTAACATGACTGCTGGACAGTACAAGGAAAGTAGCTTGCTTGCTTTTATAAAGGTCTGTTGAGGTTTGCAGTGTCTAGGCACAGAAGTTGTTTGTATTGGCACTGGTTTGCTCGTGTCAGTTTATGCTGTGAAACAACCTGGAACAGGACTGAGTGCGAGTTGTGACATGGAAGACTTTTTTTTTTTTTTTCAGTGGATGTTGTTGGGTTTTGAAAGAGCTAGTGTTAGCAGTGAAACAGAAAATTGCCTCTTCCCCCCATTGTTCTCTTCTCCCATTGTTGGTTTAATCTCAAATAGTACCATATCTAAAGGCTTACTTACACACAAGCAGTGACCTAGCTAATTTGGCCTTAGTTCAGTCCTTCAGTTAGAAATAGATAAAAGGTTATTTCTGGGAACTCCTAGTTTGAACTGAGCATGTCCATAGGATTTGAGGCAAAACAACATTGGTGTGAATTTGGCTAATCGGGTCACAGGTTATACATGGCTATTTGGCATTGATCCAATTAGACTAAGAGAGTAGAAGCTGTCTTTCTAGAAACACCAGAACTTCTGTATATGCTTTTTTAAAGCATTTTAAACTTTTTTTTTGCTTAAACTAAAATTGCAAGCACAGTTACATCTTTCTTGAGGTGCCTGTGCTTACAGTCTCAACTCTGTGCTAATAAAATAATTAAAATGGAGGGAAAGATAGATCACCAAACTGCCCCAGAGAACGAGTGGGTTCTATATCTGAGGTCCTGCCTAGTATGCTTGGTTGCTTAGTCTGTATCTGAGATCTTGTCTAAGTTGCTTAGTATAACAACTGAATTTTTATAATTACCAGACCATGTTGGCATAATGGGGAAAATTTTCAAAAGTGTCCAAAGCCCTACAGGCTGGGCTGCCTCTCTATGATGCCTTACTAATGAAATAGCGTTGAAGCTCCTCAGCCTTTGAATATTGAAGTGCAGATAGCTGACAAAGGGTATCTGGGATTATCTTTGACTACCACCTGGAATAAACTGATGTGTGTTAGTGAGAGGCCTTAGAGCCTTAATGTTTGTCTTTTTGATAGGTGATAGAGGAACTGTTGATGGTAAAAGAACAACCTTCTGTGTTGTTTGACTCCATCAGCATTTGCCAGGAGGTCTCAGACAAATCACTTACCCTGGATCTCTGATTTCCCTGGTAAAAAGTAGAAGCAGGGTTTGCTGTCTCTCTCCATTCCTATGTTCTCACCCCTCTGCATGATTATGAGCATTGTGTTCTAAGTGCAGGTACTTGTAGATATTACTGTTAAGTAGCTCTTTAGAAAAACTTGAGCAGAAGGTGTTTTGCTGTAACAGACTGTACAGCAATTTGGGGGGCTGATTTTATATAACTTAAAATCTTTTATGATGATTAAGCGCTGTTTTAAGCTTTCCATGAAGGACTCTTCTCCTGTGGGTTTTAGCAGGAGCAGTGAATTTAAAAGAAAAACCTCCTCTGCATGCTCTTTACCCGTTGGAATCCCTGTGCTTCTGGTATATGTATATTTCTTGACAATAAGATAATTACTCCTGATTATTTTTGTTGCTATTGCTAAACCTTAAACGTTTTAGAGCTGCCTTAATCCTATCTTGTATGTTTCTTAAAGGATTCTTCTTCTAAGCGCTAATCAGATATCCCTCTAAAAGTCTTTCAAGATAGACTTAAATTGTCATCGTAAGCTTTTGCTTAGCTTGCACAGCCATGACTGGTGATAGCAAGGAGGCTGTTTGCAAAAAGAAAAAACCAACCACCTTTCAACCAAGCCTATTTGAATAAGTACATCATTTTGTGCCTTCATGGTTTGCTTCTGTTAGTGAAGCAACCCGAAGATGTGTGTTTTCTGGAGCCTGATGTGTATATGCAGTCAATGACCCTATCTTGCAAATTCTTTTTCTCTGTGCTTCTTTCAGCCACTTTTTAAAAAAATATTTAAAAAATATATGAAATAACCAGCAGAATTCAGTTTGACACCTGTGAACATAGGTGGCTGAGCTCTTGTGTGTCAGTGGAGAGCTATTGACATACTCAGTGGAACAGAAGTGACTCATCTGAGCAGCCATGAGATGTGTGCTTGACGGTGGGCTGCATGCTCTCTATGTTCTATTCACTACATATTTCTCCCAAATGGATCCCACTGAAGATGGGGAAGAAATAACCTTCTACATCTGTTTTGCGTTTTGCAACCAGAGGATATAATGGCCAATCTAGATAGGCTGTTAAGCGTGATGTTCTTGCCCGTTCAGCGGTTCCTGTCCATCTGGAACCTTTTCCAACAGTCTTACCCATGGCATTTGGGCCTCTTTTGTGCTCTGAGCTTGTTGTTAGCATGGCCTGCAAATCTGAGGTTTGGCTTGGTTTTGGAGATGGTGAGAATACATGTGGATCATTGTGATCCCTACATGTGGATCATTGTGATACAATCCCTATCCTTGCTTTTGTGATTGGGTTTTCGAAGCACTATTGTGCTCTGAATGCTTCTTTATGAAAGGCAGGTTGCCTTTTACCCTGCCCTCCGCTTGCCATTAAAGACAGAAAGTATACCTGCCAATTCATGTGTAACAAAGGGCTCCTAGCAGTGCTGCCATGGTCATTGCACTGAGGAGTTATCTGCTATCCCTTTCAAAGGTCTGGACTTCGGCTTGGGATGGGCTGTACGAACAGCCTGGCCATGCAGCCAGGGATCTGCTTGGCTCCTTAGAAAAAGGGGGGTTGGGGCAGAATGAAGTTGCTTTGCCTCTGAGAGGTACCTGTTTCTGCCTAGTCATCCGTGGTGTCTGGCTCTGATGCGGGCAAGAAGGCTGAATTGCTATGCTCCTGTTCTTAATAGCTAGTCTTTGACCAGCACAAAAATTACAAATAGTTCTCAACTGGGTTGTAGCAAAGTGCCTATGTGAATTGCTCCACAAAATGCAGTGGTCTCTCCAAGCCCCACATTTCTTCTTTCAAGCTAACATCAGCTATGGATATCCCAGTAACCATGTGCCAATTGTTCTTTCCCTGTTTTTCCCAGAAGCCAGATCTTGGACATGTCTCTGGCATTTCCTCAGACTCTGGGCTGGTGCATTGCCTACCACTTGTCTCAGGACTGCTTCCTGTCATCTATTGCTAATTCCCAGCTCCCTATTAATTGTTATCACGACAGGAGAGGTGTATGACGATTCCATTCTTTTTTTCTTTAAGTGCTTCTCACTTCCAAAAATGCGGCTGGTCCCACATAGGTTGTTTTGGCTATTGGGGCCTCTACTGTGTGTATATATATTTTTGCTTTGTTTTGGCAGCCACAATGAAAATCTTAAAAAAACCAAATCAATCCCTCAACAACTTTATTATTAACATCTTGGTGTCCTTGTGAGGCGCTGGTGACCCGAGAATCACAGAAAGAACAATGGTGCGGGTGGCATTCATCATCTCATCCTGTAGTGTAGCTGGAAGAGCACTCGTGTAGTTTGAGGGAAATGTGCATTCAGTCTCCTGTGTGTGGGAGGATTTCAGCCCACATCGCAGGAGAGCTCACCAGTCCCTGTGGAGATGAGGTAGCATTCCAGACTCCTACTGACAGTCTTCTGCTCAGTGTAAAGAACTGGGCATTCGATACAGCAGGAAGTGTAAGCTAAGTTTACAGTCCTTCAGGAAGGTATGCAGAGAATGATTCTTCTCATCTCAAGATGGAACTGTTGCAGCACAGAAGCTTTGGGATAGGATTTGAGATAGGATTTGAAGTTGGACCTCTGGTATCTTGGGGTAACATTAGCGTTGAGCTATAAAGCATGAATCGCAAATGGGTCTTTGCCAAACTGTTCTACTTCATCAGGATAGAAGGCAGGTGATAGGCCTCTTGTCTAGAGATACCTGGGTTCTCCAGTGTCTGCTCGCTTCTGATTTTAAAAAAGAAAGAAAGAAAGAAGCAAAAAAAAACCCCCAACAAAACCCAAAAAGAACAAACCCAAAAAACAACCCCCTGCAAACCCCCACAAAAACAAACAACCAAAAAAAACCCCAAACCCAAACAAAAAACAAATGACAAAAACCACCCCACCAACAAAAATGTGTATTACATCAAGAGAAGATTTCAGGAGCCTCTGTTGCTTAACCCAACCTTGCATCACGATGGCAGGAAGACAGCTGCCATTTTAGTCAAATACAATCAGATAGAGAGATGTCTTGGGTATTAGTTTTCTGTACCCTTGGTGAGGTCTCAATCCAGTAAGCTAAAAACTAGTAATAGTATTGTTTTAGGAATTTAGACACAATTCTTTTCTAAACTTCACTGAATTTAAACTGACCCTATGATTAGTTGTACTCATTTCAGAAGTAGATTTGCCACATGCTAATTGATTTCCTCAACCCCCAAAGCAATGTAACTTTCAGCAGATGTATTCCTTCGATGCTATTGTTCTTTTTAATCTCTATTGATGTTGTGACCTTGAAGTTCCAAGAAGGCAGGGTGTGCATGGTGATGATAGACCTTGCTGACTGCTAGAGACTCCAGTGAGGGAGAGGACATGAGGGAGAAGGGATCTGGTTTGGGCTTGTTTCCAATTATTACAATATATTTTTAAACTATTTTGTACTAAGGAAGTAAACACTTAATGCTGTGTAAAGGTTAGAGACAGACCCACCCATTCTTGGAATTATGTGCAGCTTGTCCCGAGTGACATCAGTGATGGATCTGTCTTGTGTATATATGCAGTTTGGTGATTTATTACAGTATAATTCTGTGCCAAAGCTTATTCAAAAATGTCTTAGGTTGTTTCAGGAAACTGTTCCTTTATACTGAGCTTTTTTTTTCTTTACTGAATTTGTCCAGACTTGGTAAATCCATTTAAAGAAATATTTGCAATACGGGGTACAGACCTAGTATATAAGCTTTTCAGCTATTTGCCTTGATTGCTTTTCTTTGCTGCTTGAGCTTTTTGAAAGATAAAAATATCCTATATCAAACTGTTTTTGTGTATATTAAATGCATATTGTAGCTACCACAATAGTATTATAAGTGTTATTGCTTTAAAAAGTGATCTGTAAAAGCTATTTTTTCTATTAGTTATATTTAAGTCTTTTTCAATTAAAAGAGAAATCAATAAAAATGGAAGTTAGTTTTGACACTTGTGATTTTTGTCACTCGTTAAATTAGGTGTCACCCTGAATATAGAATGCCATCCACGTGTCATGTGCAAATATTAAAATGAGATTTCATCAGTAAAGTGGGTTTTCTATGAAACACATATGACTGATATTAAATCATATAAAATTTTCATATCTTTATAAAAAATACTTGCACCTCTTTAATAATTAAGCATATGGCTCAATATAAATTATTTTTAACAAACTGGTAAAGTGCAGAGCTATTAGGGCACAGCACTGGTTTAATCCTTGGAATAGAGTTAAAGTCTTAAAGGTCACCATTAACCAATATTCTCCAGAAGAAATTGTCAACTCCAGAACTCTTCAGTTTGCATTTTTCAAGCGTCCATTTTTCTTGGATGTTGGTAAATGTGAACTTTATGTTACCTGGTTTGCACCCTGAGCAGTGCAATAGAAAAAGAAAAATTAAAAAAAAAAGTACTGTAATCCTCAGTAATATAAGGGTAAGAATATAAAGTAGGAGTAGAGATGATCTTGTCTCTGAAATGGTAAGATACATATCCAATTTTATAGCTGTATTACCCGCTCTGTGTTTGTAACCCATCATGATAGACACAGGGTGAGAATAGTTCTCCTGATCAATCTGTGTATGATGCATGGCATTAACAGTAGGACAATCATGTCTGGTTCCTGAGCCTGTATTTTAAGAGGAACACAGGAGAGAATTTCCAGGAGGGCTGCCAGAGCTGTGCAAGGATGAGAAAACAAGCCTTACAGCAATGCTGAATGATGTTTTGATGTTTTTAATCAAGGAAAAGATTGAATGATGGTCACTGGACATGTATGTGCACATATGTCTTGCTGCAAGTTTTCTCTGGTCTTAAAGCTCTGAAAAACCATTATGGCTAGAGTGTTAAGCGGTCTCTATAGATAGGATGTAGTGGCAGCTTTAATGAAATACACCTTCTTTGTCACAGAGGCTAGCATGAGATGCTGATAGGGATGAAGCTATTCTGGTTAGGCCATTCTTGTCTCATGCCTCCCCCCATGGCTTTGACCTTATATGAGGAAATATCTATTTTGCTACTATAAGCTACTTGTGTATCTGTCATAATTACATGTGGAAAAGGAAACTGAAAGTTGGGTTTTAAAAAGTAAAATTCAGATTCCATTTATCTCTTTTTCGCTCTCCTCAGGTGGAAAGACATGACATGAATACCCTGAGTTTACCGCTTAACATTCGCCGTGGAGGCTCTGACACCAACCTGAACTTTGATGTACCAGATGGGGTCCTAGAGTTTCACAAAGTCAAACTCAGTGCAGATAGCTTGAAACAGAAAATCCTCAAGGTTACAGAACAAATCAAAGTTGAACAAACGGCTCGAGATGGAAACGTGGCTGAGTATTTGAAACTGGTAAACAGTGCAGACAAGCAACAGGCTGGGCGCATTAAACAAGTTTTTGAGAAAAAGAACCAGAAATCTGCCCACTCCATTGCCCAGCTACAGAAGAAATTGGAACAGTATCACAAAAAGCTCAAGGATATTGAACAAAATGGATCTTCCAAAAGTACTAAGGATACTTCCAAAGATAACTTGAAAGATATTCAGCATGGAAAGTCTCGTACCTCTGGGCATGGAACAGAGAGCAGCAAGTCTGGTGTGCCGGGTGTATCCTTGACACCACCTGTCTTTGTTTTCAGCAAGTCTAGAGAGTTTGCAAACCTGATCCGAAACAAATTTGGTAGTGCAGACAACATTGCTCATCTCAAAAATACCTTGGATGAATTTCGGCCAGAAACAAGTTCTAGAACATATGGGGGCAGTGCCACCATTGTTGCCAAACCAAAATATGTTAGTGATGATGAATGCTCAAGCGGGACGTCTGGCTCAGCAGATAGTAATGGGAATACGTCCTTTGGTCCTGCTGTGGCAAGTACCCTGGACAGCCAAGGAAAACTTTCCATGATCTTGGAGGAACTAAGGGAAATCAAGGAGACGCAGTCACAATTAGCCGATGATATTGAGAATTTAAAAGCACAATTTAAAAGAGACTATGGCTTTATTTCTCAGACATTACAAGAGGAAAGATATAGGTATTTTTTTTTAACTGTTCTCTTGAAATGGCTTTTGAAATGAGTGTAGAAGCTATCTGGAAAGTGTAAATGTGTGTGTGTGCTTGTGTGTATGGTATTTCAGAAGCAAGAGGAAAAGATAATTCCTATCAATATCTGGTACCAAAATGTTCCAATCCTTCCAATAATTGAAAATACATGTAGAATATTAATATTTCCTATCAAATGATGTGGTAGTTCTTTGCCTTTTGTTGAAGGCTTGCCAGAAAATTCCCTCATCTGACATCTTACTGACATATTGTATTATGTGAATGCTGCATATAGGAGTTGCCAATTGTTTTGTAACTGGTGGAAGAATTCTACTGTGACTTGAAAATGCTAATAAGTCTACAGTGTAGCAGAGCTGACCTACAGGTGACAAATATGACCCTTTAGACCCGAGTGCCTTGTCCAATACACATCTACAGACACATTGCTATCTGTGGATGCAGTGTCACTTTGTACTCTGGTATAACCCATGGCTGTGAAATGTAATTCTAAGTGCTGTGGCACAACTTCCTCTTGCATTTGTAACTTGGCAATTAATTTGTTTATCGGCCACTGTGGGAAGTGAGATATGTTCTACAGAGGGCTTGCACCTGCTGTACCTATATCGCATTTGTCATATCTCTTGTTAAAGTAAGCACTGATTCTTGAAGCCTTTCCTATGCTAATGGGCAAAAACTCAGTATGAATTGCAGTACCTAATGTTTCCCTTGTTTACACTTCTTGAAATACAAGGGAAGGCTGGATATCAGGTGGCAACATGGGGGAGGGAAGAACAGAGCACGTGGTCTGCTCCACTCAGGACTTGCTTTCAGGAGACGGCAGAGTGGCCTTTTCTCCAGCTTGCTGCTGTTAAGATCTCAAACCTCCTGCCACCGTTCCCACAGCTAGACAATTTTGCCTCCATCGTTTTTGTGCCAACTGCAGTGTTTGCCTGTCTGTGTTGAGCCAAGTTATAAACTCACCAAAAAAATTTTACTTTTCTGATGGTTTAGTTGAAATGGTTTACCATGCAGAGACATGCCAGAACAGGCTGTACAATGAATGGCAGGACCTTGCAGTTGTGTTTGAGAAGGGGATCCAGGGAATGTATTTTTCCTTACACCACTGGTGAGCTGTTAACTGGCTCAAGCTTACTTATGAAACCATATCTTGTCTAAATGAAAAATGAGAAACGGAAAAATGTGAGTTGGATACCCTTAGCCACTGTTTATAGTTCATATAATTTGCCAATTATGTACAAATATTTGCTTTTTAACACTCACTGCCAGCAAAGAACATTCAAAAAAGGCTTTCAGTTTGCTGAATAAATGCTTATGGAGAGTTTCCAAGGTTTTTACTGATTTCTCTATGTGCTCTGTAATGCCAGTCAGATGAATCCATAGTACACCAAGAAGTTACCTTTTAAAATGTGTAATTGTTTTCATGATTTAGCATTACTTGAATAGAATGCACTAAATTTAGACCTTTTTTCCTGATAAGATATGAAAGATTGGAAGACCAGTTAAATGACCTCACCGATCTTCATCAACATGAGACAGCAAACTTGAAACAAGAGCTAGCCAGCATAGAGGAGAAAGTGGCTTATCAGGCATATGAGCGATCACGAGATGTTCAGGTACTTTTTTTTTTTCTTTTTTTTCTCCTTCTCATAAACTTCTAACATTTTGTAGAAGTCTTGTACTGTATAACACTTGCATCTTTCTACATCTTTGTATATAAGGAATCTGGGGAAAGATTTAAGCCCATGTTTTGTCCGTTTTAAAATGAAACTCAGCACGTTCAAAGAGGTGGCAATCTCCATTTGTTTCAATGGATTCAGAATTTTATCTGCTGGATTTGATGGTATAGCCTAGGCAGACTTGTGGATGAAGAATGGCCTGTCTTAATTTCTTGCACCAGATGAGGAAGGAATTGAGTCTCCTTGTATTGTGTAAAATGCCATTTTTGGCAATGTCCTAACACAAACCTCTTGCTCAGACTTTCAGCAATACATAGCCATATCACTGGCAAGGTTTATTATAAACTGAGTTTCAGGTAAAAAGAGAGCTAACGGATAAATAGACTTGTACATTTGCCAGTTATAATTTAAGAGTTTTAATCCATGGTCACAGTGGCCCCTATAATCAAAGCTGTAGGGTGTGTTCACTTCAGTGATCAGTTGTAGTCATGCCTAGCTTCAATCAAAAGCCAGTAATAATTTCTACAAGTGTGTCCTGACAGCATGTAGTTACATATCTGAATATTTATATACAATATAAGCATTTATATAATGCATATATCTACCCAAAGTCTAAGTACGTGGTGAAAAACGGTGAAAATGTTGTTCAGCCTTGCCTTGGGTTTAAATTCACTAACAGCTGAGGAATGCTCAAAGACTGTCTTTGTATTGGCTCAGATGGTTAAAAAAAACAACAACCAAAAAAAACCCCAAAAAAACCCCAAACAAAAAAAAAAACCCAAAAACCAAAGCAACCAAAAAAACCCTGTCCTGTACACCCCTGTGCTCACATTTCTGAACGAAGAGAGTGCGGGCAGCAGGGTGATCGCCCTCTTTCCTGACTGGCATGTGAGTCAGGAACACCCTGGGAACAGGGTGGGAAAGGGAGGGTACTGAATCTAAGCATATCATAGGTTCCTCCATGGGTTTAAAGAAGAGAGGTCTCTTGTGCAGGACTCCTTTCTGTGAAGGCATCTTGAGGATGTAAAAACGGAATGAGACCCGAGCTCTCCAGCAGAAGGGCTGTGAAATGTTCTCTGATTAGCAGAACCCTGGAGGGGTGTCAGAGACTTTTAAAACTCATTGAAGTGCTACATCGATACAGCCTTGTTTCTTTCATCTCTGTACAGTCGAGCCTGTTTAAACCTTCTCTTTGGGGGTTTGGCAAATAAGCTAAAATAGAGTAAAAGCATTTAAGTTGTGGATGTTTTAAGTAACAACTGAACTTTGCAGCATTCTGTCCCTAAGGGGCGGGCAGATCATTTTTAAAACGCTTGAGCAGCCTCCCAGTGCAGAACTGCAGGTATCAGACTTTTACAGTGGGACTTTAAAGCAGCACAAGGTGAATTGAGAATAACATACGGTCAGAGTGGAAGAAGGACTGGGGAAGTTCTTTAGTGTGGAGTGGAGAGCATGCATGAACCCTAAGGGACTTTGTGCCACCCATTAAGAAGTGTCTTCTATATCATTACTAATTCCTAGAACAGAGAAAGGAAGCAGTCTTTTGTAAGGTGCTGTGCCGTGGGCTTTGGTGACTGGCTGGTCACATGGTAAGCCAGTTCAACTTGCCAAAAGAAGAGAGAACTGACCCAGGCAAAGAAAGCAAATAACTCTGGGTGCAGTGGTTTTGTTTGGTTGGTTTTACATGGAGGATTGGGTTGAATCAGCTTACAGTGTGAGCACTGCTGCCAGTGCAAGGAAAACATTTGGAGTTTGAGAGTGGGGAAGGAAGTAGGGATGCTGGAGCGTAATTTTTCTCTTTTACACAGTGTACGGTTATGAGAAGTTGATCGGTCTCATTAAATTATAGCCTTGCACTGTGTTACATAGTAGTGCCCGAGTCCCAACTCCAGCAAAAAGTGGCATTTTGGCAAGTAAGTGAAGCAGTCGGAAATTTTTCCATGTTTTGCTTTGAGAGGACTTAAGTGTGGGGTTAGTGACTTAGGAACCATTTTACTCAAAGACCATTTTTTAGTCCACTCTCAAGCAGAAAGCAAGGCCTGCTTTCTTTAGAATAAAATGTGAAGTGGAATATATCATGTGAGAGAGAGGATCCTGTGAAAGCATCACCACAGATTTCTCCACCATCTCCCCTGCACGCTGCCCACTTGTGGTATAGGTTAATGAGCCTTCACACTGACAGAGGGAGAAGGCAATCTCCTACTGAGGCCTCAATCCCAGCACTGTACAATGGGTGGCTTTGAGAGAAAAAGTGATGTAGACCAGGGAGGCGGTGTAAACCAAATGGTACGTGTTACAAAGTAGTTTTAATGAGGGTAGTACAGGCTTGCTGTGATGCTAATGTTTTCTACAGTGTATACAAAGAAACTGAACTTTGATGCTGTTTTAATGCAGTGAAAGTTGCCATGGCAACAGCTTTCCCCGTACTTTATCTCATCAGTATATGCATGAAACATTATCTGTCATGAACATTAGAGTTATGATACTTTTCCTCAAGCGTGAAAAATGTAAGAACTACATTTTGGACAGTGTTGTCAGACTTGATTATGCGTGAGCAGACAGTGATACCTGCATGCAGATATATATGTGCTTTTATTTTTAAAAGAGTTGGTGGTTCATTCAAGTTTTAGGAGTCTGTAATAAATTACACTTCCAATCTAGCTGATGGATGGCTCTGCAGCTAAAACGGGAATAGTGGTGTATGGAAACACAGCTGCCCTAATTCCTGTTTTCTGTCTCCAGGAAGCCTTGGAATCGTGCCAGACCCGGGTTTCAAAGCTGGAGCTCCATCAGCAAGAACAGCAAGCACAGCAGTCCGAGACGGTTAATGCCAAAGTGCTCCTGGGGAAATGTATAAATGTTATCCTGGCCTTCATGACTGTCATCCTAGTGTGCGTTTCTACTATTGCAAAGTTCATTGCTCCTATGATGAAAAGCCGTTTTCATATCATTTGCACTTTTTTCGCAGTGACACTGCTGGCAATATTTTGTAAAAACTGGGATCACATCATTTGTGCCATAGAAAGGATGATCATACCAAGATGAAGCTGCTGGTCTGGCTGCTCTCTTTTTCTTTTTTTTTTCGTTTGTTTGTTTTTTTTCCCCTTCCCCTCCCTGTTTTTTAAGTGCTGTATGTATACAAATTATTTTTTGTCAGTTTAAATGTGCAGACGGGATGGGGAAGGCTACAAAGACCCTTGGACTTTAAGGTGTAAATACATAAATGCATACTTGTTGGCAGTCAGTCGCCTGTTCAGATTGTGTCCAACTGGCGATGTCTGTGATGAACTGCTCACTTATGTCAGTCTTTGGCCATAATCCCCAGTGGGTTTTCTGCTTTCCAAACCCACTCCTCTCGTGGATGGTATCATGCTCTGGGAGGGAGCCGAGCAACTGCAAATGTCAGGTGTGCTTTTTACTGGACTGGAGTGCAAAGAGCGTGATCAGGAAGGGAGTGCACCGTAATGTGTATCAACCAGCCCTGTTAGACTAGTAAGTTGATTTTCTCTCTGAATCCAATTAGAATGATAAGCTAAATTATACAGTCATATGTATTATTAATTATTAATTCTTGATTCTAAATCAGTGGGTATTTGTATATGGGGCTTCTAGTTTTCAGAACCAGCAAAACTTGATTCTTCTGGTAGTAACCCTTTGCACAGAGAATTTATTGTTTGTAAATTAGACCAGTGATGACTATTGACCACAGTTAATGCTGGTTCTGTGTCCTGGCACTGTTCCTCATCACACGTAGGAAACACATAAATGTGGCATAAGGCTTCCAAAGATGAACTGAATTCAACGACGAGATCTCCAGGCCACCTTGTAAAGGAGTGGTGGGTATATTGGCATGCAGACCAAAGCACTCGCTCACTTCAAGCGCTGCAACCTGCAAGGGGAAAGGAGTACGCAGAAAGGCAACGCTTAGGTTAGCCTCAGTTAGCACTGCATTCTTGGGGTGCTCTGACTGACTGCAGAGCAGGTGGGTGGTGGGGCTCTGGGTACAGTGGATTTCTCTTGCTTGTGTCAGATTAAGGGGTGTGGAAGAAGCATGAGGGAACAGGTCCTCAGGGGAGCAGGGAGTTAAACTGTAAATATACAGACACTGTGCAGACTCTCTTGACAAACATTCCTGAATATAATGTATTAGCATACAGTACCACTACTAGGAGACGGGGTTGGTTTTGTTTTCTTACTGGAATTTATTTTGCTTGATTTGAGAACTGCAAAAAAAATATTTCCCTGAAATCTGCTTGGCTTTCAGCCATGATGTAAAATAAGATCTCTAATTTAAAAACAAACAAACAAAAAAACCCCACCCAAAACCCCAAGCCACCACAACCAGAATTCTTTTCCACTCTCCATTCACGACAACAGTGTCTCCAGTTATTTGATGTTCAGTGTTGCTTGCTTTGAAAATAATTGTCAGGACAGATTTTCCTTTCAGTTGCAGTATTTGTTACGCTGGTTTCACAGGAGGGAGGGAGGGGATTACTCGATGTGTGTGTTTTTAATCAAGTGCAATAGTTGGTGTAGAAACTCAGAAAACCTTATGCTGAGGGAAGGGAGTGGGGGAGGGGAGGCAGGGGAAGAACTTTGACATTTTACCACGATTGGATTAACAGTGAATACTGTTATTTTTGTGGCTTCAGGGACTGAAGGAAGGACAGAATTCACGGCATAAATCATGATATGACTCAGCATTTAGAAAATTCACTTAAAACACTTTAAAAATCATTAAAGAATTCTTTATATGTGCTACGTCTTTGAACAGAGAAATTGGGAAGGATTGCACTGGCTCCGCCAGCATGGGAAACGGCTCAGATCAGGCACACCCTGCTATCCTAACCAGCCCTGCCTCATCTTCAGGGGAAGGTGCAGTGGAAAGCAAAAGTCGGGCTGAGAGGGATACGCCTTTATAAAGCCCAAACTTACCAATTGGTTTACCCCTGCCTGTGTCAGGAAGAATTATTCCACAGATATATTCCTTTTCCTTAATGGCTTGGTTTTTTGGGGTTTTTCTCCTCTTTGCCTTTACCCCCGTATTCCTATTAACCCCTGAAGAAGAGGTATTGTGCTGTGCGTAACACTCCTCTGCCTTAATTGCTGCATGTGCTCCTGCTGCTGTCCAGTTCTTCCCACGTCTCCCAACCCATTTCGGCACTGTGTGCGTGCATTGCAACAGGCCTTGGCCCCCACCTTCCAGCACCTGCGCTTAGCTGCCTCTTACAGCCAGCTCATAAGCTGAGGAGATTGCTTCCACCAGTGCAGCTCATACACTTACCTTCACAGGGAAGTCCCTTCCACAGTGTTAGAAAGGTTAAAAGGAAAAAAACAGCAGCTCTTTCCTGGCCTTTATATCACAAGAAAGGGTTTGCCTTTGTTTATTTTTATGCCCTTTTGATGGGTCCTGAGGTCCCCTTGGTTTTTTCCACTGTTTTCTTATAATTTGTTCCCATCTTAATTTTTGAAAAGGCGTATAATGTCTTTTTATAGTCTGTTCTTTCCATTTCTCTAGCCAATGAGTGAGCTTCTATTCAGAGTCGCTTCCTTTCTGAAGTCTTTTCCTAAATTCCACCACCCATTTTACTAATCAGCCCTACGACTTTATTTATTCCCCTCATTTCCGTAGGCCACAGGATCATACATTCATTACAAAAACCCAAGAGACCCGGTACTGATCCTCAGAAAGCTGTGACTCTTTGTGGTGTTTCCTTGCCATCTCTTTTATAATCTCCATTCTTCTATTCAGTTTGCACAGGCAACTTCTAGTCTTGCCACTTGAGAAACACTGTTTGTCTAGCACTTTGTTAAATAGGTTCAAAAGGGTACATGTGCAAGAAAGGAATACCGCGTGTTAATAATTTTACCTAAGAAAAACTCCTTTGCCTGTTGCGTGGTTGTGTGTTTAAAGAGAGAATCCTCCTGGTTCTAGTGCATGTGTTTAAAAATGTAATGCCAGGTAGTCTCAAGATCAGGCAGGAGAAAGGTTAGTCATTTTTCTTACAACAAAGGAAGGGGGTATGGTACAACCCGGGGATGTGAAGGCTTCTGCTCCAAGGGCATCCTGTCACAATCCTGGAAGATGACCTCGGTGCAAGCTGAAGGTAGAACATAAAATCAATGGGCCTACAAAAGATTGCTCGCTGTCTTGCTAAAATGTGACTGGGTCCGAATTGGAAAGAGAAGCGCCCTGCGTTTCCATGTTGGCTTTGTATCTGGCAGAGGACACAGAAAAAGCTGTAATGGCTGCGTAGTGTTACTCATGCAAATTGAAACAACCCTAATTCGTAAATAGGCACAGCGCTTCTCTAGGTGATTTCCCCTGCTGGATTCAAATCACTGGTGGATGTGACACATATCAAGAAATTAAAAATTGATGTGAAGGGTGAAAGCCTGCCTTTGGGTGCAGCTGCTGCAGTCCTGCATGGAGCACGGCTGCAGTGCCAGGAGCTGAGCTGAGCGGCAGGCCGGCCACAGGGGAGGGAGGGAGGTCTGCCCCCTCCCCGCCGGCCTTCACCCTCCTGTGTCTTACCCTGTGCTGACACTGCTGTGCCGTGCAGTCTTCCGAATGCCACGCTAGCTCACCGGGCTGGAAGAAAAACCGAGCAAAAGGGGTGGCCAGCTCTCCACTGGAGAGCTAGAGGCTCAAAGGGCTGGCGGGAAGGTCTTGTGAGTGCAAACTGGGGACAAAACGGGAGATGAGCCTTTTTCTTTCTTGCTGGAGTGAATCATTAGCTGCCCCTAAAACCGCCCTCTGAGCAGCCTCCCTGTGGAATGATAGGGCAGCTTCAGCGCAGAACGGCTCGTCCTAGCTTTTGCCTATGGGGCATGGATGCAAACAGCAACGGGATGTGGTAGCGCAGGCCAGCCAGCTGTGTCCCCACCCAGGAGCAGGCTGGTGGCCGGGCTGGCCAGGGCCAATGCCTGTGCCACTAACTTCAGAGCCAGCGTCACTTCCACCGCTTCGGCTGGGATTATACGAGTGTATGCGTCTGGCCTGCAGTCAGAGCTCTGCTTGCTGTGGAAGTATGCCTAGGCCATCCCAAACAGCTGCAAGATCTCTCTTAATGAGAACTTCATTCAGCTTCTCAACCAATTAACCGTGTTCTGTCAGGAGGCCGTTTGCTTTTATCTTCTCATACAACACGTTAGACGTTCCTAGTATACTCCTTACGCTTACTCATCCTGAGCCTCTCAAACACTCCCACGCAACAAAAAGTTGCCAGACAGTGATTTTTCTGCTTGGTGCTGCCTGGTAGCCAATTATTTCACTTTGCTTTGATGGTAGTTCTCCAATTGAAAAGCCCTTCAGTTAGTTGTTAATACCTGTTCTATAGGTGCTTGGCAGCTTCTTTGCTCAGAGGTTTCTGGAGATTTAGTTTCTCGTGAAGGTTAGCACAATTTTCCTGATCTCTCCCATTTCAGCATTCAGGCCTGAATTAGGTTTCCTCTAAAACGTGTATAATGGATCCCTCCACTAGCTCCAACTCCATTACTGCTGAACATCCAGTTAGTCACTGACAGCGCTGGATGAGACCCGGGTTAAGTTCAGTCTCCTTTCTGCTTTACATCATATGCGTTCAGGCAATTTCTCATTTTACTGCGCTCCTGTGATGCCTACGAATTCTTGGAGAAGCACTATCAAACCCGACTGCTTTTTAGTTTATTAGCAAAATGCTGGTGTTAGGCAGTGCCTCTGCTGCAGGACCAACACATACAGATCTGGTGTCTGCGCTGCATGGAGGATATTTAAAAGCCAGTGGTTTTCTTTGAACAAATCGTGACTGCTGATCTGGGGAATAGAACTTCAATAGGTGAAGGCAATTTGCTGTAGGAAAGATACACGATCCACTGACTAGAAGCTGAAGCTAGACAAATCCAGTGTGAGCATAAGCTTCTGGTTACTAATCATAAGGGTTACGAGCTCATTATTAGTTACTGAGTGACATAAACAAGGACTCCAACATCTGAAATTAAGGTTGAATGCTGCTGTTCAAAGAGTTCAGGCTTATGTTTGACACAAAGTCAACTGCATAATCACAGGTAGTTCTTTCTGGAGTAAAAAAACCAATGAACAAGAAATTATTTGGGGGAAAAAAAAAAAAAAAGCAGCTTGTGGTTCATTTACATGGAATGGAAACCAATTTTGGAAACCAAGCTCCTTTTTGCTATGATATCGAAATTTTACTTCTGGATTCAATGGTACAACAGAAGGTAAACACAGATTAATGTAATTAAACATTTTAATTTGGATAACAATTTAATTACTTCTGCAAGTCCATCTAAGAATAGCAACCAGGCAAGTTTATTCTCTTTTTTTAATCAAGAAAATATTTATCTGCTTTTTTCATTTACCGTCATGCCAGAACATGGCTTTTGATTAACTACATTGCTCCCCTTTACAATGCAAGAGATGATTAAAGGCTTGTTTTCAGATGAAGTCTGAATGGCCTCTCTGATGCTGAGCACAACCCAGCGGAGAGAATCAGACGATTTTATATTACAGCAGTGAAAGACTAAGAAAAGCTTAATTTTAGTTAATGGAATTGCTTACTTTCCCTGAAAAAGCAAACTGAGATGATGCTGTATATAAAGACTGCATGAGGACTAGTCAAACTATCCTGTACGGTTGATTTGCTCTACATTTGGCGTATTAAGTTGTACTGTTGTGGGGAAGTTTTGCACAAAGCCACCTTTCCTTTTTACCCAGGGAACCTGGGTCTGGTAGTATCGAGGTGTACCAAAATTTGTCTGTTTTTATTGACTAAGGTTAATTGTCTCAGTGTGTGATCTGCAATGTTTCTCATTCCAGTTTCATTTTGTGCAGCGCTGTGGAACGATGCAACTACGAAAATGTAATTTTTGTATATTTTGTTGTATAGTCATGACTGCCTCTAAGGTGCCATTAACATTTTTAAAAATAAAGATATTTACATTTATTTGGTGATGAACACTGTTCCTTAAACTTCCTGTCTGATCGCTCAAACCCCTATCAGTTTTTCTTTGTCAAAGTTCCTCAGTTGACAGTGACACAGTTATTCAACTGAGCATAAGCCCCAGCTTTAAAATACCGATGAAACTGAGCGTTCTGCTTTGCTGCAGGTTTGACCTAAACTGGTAAACTTGAATTTTATTTACAGCTAAGACATGGCAAACCTGCAAACACCAAATGAGTTTTCATCATTGCTCTTCTCCAGAGCTTGTGTGAACAGGCTGTGCAAACGTGATGCTGTTGTGCCAAGCCGTTGGACTCACTTTGGATTATTTTCACATTATTGTCAGAAATCTTGGTCACATGTGCCAAAAATGTAATATTGACATGCCTAATAGTTAACATAGCTGACATAAAGCAAAACACTTGCGTTTATTTGTCACAAAGCAGAGGTCTTGTCAGCTGGCACCGGCAGCCATCGGGAATGACACTATTTTTACACCAAGAACAGAGCAGAAGCAGTGCGGTAACAGCATGTTGCTTTGCGCTCACGCCATACTTCCTTTTTCCTCCTATTGGAGGAAGTGGCACGTGGGTCAGGGTCCTGTCATGCTGAGCTTCGCGTGGGTGCCTGGAACTCCGTCTATACGAAGGCTAACTCCATTCACAAACAGCAGGCTCCCCCCAGCCACCGGTAACTCCTGCCCTCTTCTAGCACGCGCAGAACCATCCCTGCTGACGCACCGGCAAACCAGGTGTAGAAAGAGGCACCTCACTCATCATCAATTCCCTCAGTGGTTCATAACTCTGGCTTTGAAGAGCGCATAACGCACCCTGGTACCTGTTTTAGCACCCAAAAATAGAAAGGCAGAGACGAAAACACAACGGCGCTGTTTAACTTGGCACAGAACGGGAAGCGTCACTCAGAGCCAAGCAGTGGTCGCTATAGCGTTAGCAAGCACTGGGCGTGACAAACCACCCTTACCGGCAGCGTACACTGGCCATACCTCGTGTTGCTGCCCCCAGCCCCTCTGACAGCCAGTGCTGTACGAATGTACCACAAACCATCGGAAGGCACCCAAGTCTTCATCTGCTACTACACCGCAACTAATTCTGCAACACCAAAACCTTTGAACGAGCTAGCAGCGCGGTTTAAACTTAGCGATGAATGCTCCCCGAGCGCAAGTGTGCCATCGCTCTACTCGTGCTACTGTGGAAGAGCACAGCAATCAAAGGGCAGGTGCTGCCTCCCGAGGCAACTCGCACAGAGCCGATGTAATTGAAAGGAGAAATATCCGCGCTGTGTCCTCCTCAATTCATGTCGGCACTGTGGACTCATTAGTTTTGTGAAGTTACCTAGCGGATCGATGCTATGTTACCTTTTAAGTGCAGCCTACCAGATTCAGACAGAAGCACGGCAGAGAGCCTGAGCTCCCCTGCCTTAGGAGGAGCTCGAAGCTGGCCAGTGCTTGGCTGCTGAAAGCAGCATCGACATGCTTTTGACAGAAACTTTAGGAACTGAGCTCGCATTTGATGTAGCTGTGATCCCTTTGGTCGGCAAGTGTGTGGTTCTACACATCTGTCTGCGTAGTTTTGGAAAAACTCTTTCTAGTTAGCTGGCTAGAATGGAGTCAATCTAATGGAAATGAAAGCAGAGTCAGGAGTGAAGCCTGTAATACATGAAAACAATTCACAAAAATGTGAAATCTCCTTGTAGCCCAATAAATTCCCTCTGTATTTTTCTGTTGAATACCATTTTAATAAGTTGGTACTGGTCTGGGAAACATCTTTTTTCCCCATAGCCACAGGTTAAAGGGGAAGGGCCCGGAAGATCAGTGTGTATAAGCACAAGGTACTCTGTGTACATGCTGAACAGAAAAGCAGCAAACACAGCGCCTTGTGTGACCACCAGTCCCACGCAACACATTTGCCTGAGTAATGGCTTCATAACCTGCCTCACACTTTATGTCTATGGACGTCCTACGTGCTAAAAATTACAGTCTGTCCCCACTGAGCTCAACAGTAAAAACCCCTCTGAGTTTCACTGGGAAAGACTCCTATCATAGCACTATCGCATTTACAAGCATCTTCTGATTTTGCAATGCCAAAAATACTGTTTTTCTCAGGCAATCTACACACAGCAACATAAGGTTTGAACTCTCCACTACAAATAGCATGCGACTTGGTCACAGACGCTTCTGCCACAATTGTATGAGACGATGACACCGTTCGGATGCTTTCAGGCTCTGCTGACTCAGAGGCTGAACAGAGCTTGTACTCCCAGCGCTAATTCCCCATTTGGCCTCTGTCCCGCTAGGTTGGATTCAGGTCAAGGTCACATAAACTAAGCATGGATTAAACTACAGGTACGACCAGCAGCATGTGTACACAACAGCAAAACCCCTCTCTAAAGATATGCCACTGGGTTACAGGAGCTTGAGGATTTACCTAATCTAGCAATTATTGTCACCTTGGTCAACTGAGGCAGAAAGGAAGTCTACACGAGCTTTCAAACTCATCAAGACATTTTCTGACCACACTTATACAGCATCTTCCTCCAAAGAGCGTATCTGCAAAATGCATTGAAATATTTTCCTGGGCTTCCCCACATATGTTACAGCTCTTCGTATGTTGCTCTCTTTGTGTGAGGATGAACTTTGCTGCTCTGTGAAATGCTGATCTACCCAGAACTAATATAAGATGACATTTAAAGAGACATAAATAATCTCTAATACCATCAACCAAAACCCTTGAGGTCTCTAAATGAAATCTCTTTATTTTTACTTGAGCCCCACAGTCAATTTAAATAGTGAACTTTAAAGAGACTTTACTTTTTTTGTAAAATAAACTACTGAGATCTGTAACTGCATAAATTTCTATTTCTACAAAAAAACAGCGTTGTGGGAGATGTTTCAAAAAGGGGAATTTGCCAATGATGGTAATAATCCAACGTACTTTAAAGGTATTATACCTGTTTCCTTTAGGTACTGACTTAATTAGAAGAGTAAGACTGACATAAACAAAGAGGAAACAAACAAACAAACAAGCCCCAGTAGGTGTTTCCCCTCTCTCCTCAACAGGATGTCTTATTTTCATATTTACTTCTCTCTCTTTTTTTTTTTTGTTTCATTTGTCTTGTAATATTTACAGTCTCCATTTTCTAGCTGATCCTCCCTCTTACTCTCTAGGATCATCTCTTGATTGACCCTCTTTTTGCTCTGCTGTGTCCATAAGCCCCACGCACCTGCTTCCTATTCCTCCTTCCTTCAGCCATCTCCTCCTCATGCCCTGGAGCTCCATCTTGTCTCCTGCTTTTTCTCTCTCTTTCCTTGTACTCTACCAGATTCCCAGACCAAGCCCATCTGAGTTGCTTCAGCAGCTCTATTTTTAAAGCAAGCAGTGGTAGGAGCAGTTTTCCAGCCCTGGACGGTCACTGTGACAAAGAAGAGCATCGTTACTGCCCATACTTCAAAAATGCGAGCTATCAGGTGATTAACTAGAATTACCTGACTCAGTGGGCCTCGGAGGGAAACAAGTACCTGGTTTTGATCAATTTGAAAAACATGGAGGCAAAAATAAAGGAACACAATTTCCACCATCTTGAGTCATCCACTTAGAACAAGATTGGAAATGATTACGCAAAGCCTGCACCATTATCAAACAAGTTAGCTGGCAAAACACACCCAACCCTGTCTGTTGATTTTAGTCACCTAAATAATTTTAGGTTGTCATTTTTTTGCTATGTCCCCTGCAGAGCTCACACTGAGTGACCTAGATTCTTGACATCATGTTTCTCATGTAAATTAATTGTTTTCCAATAGATTATAGCTGTGTAATCCTGATGTGAACAGACACTAATAGAACCAAAGAATGAATCTGGGCCATGCTACCGTTCCTGTTAATGAAGCTGCACAAGGGAGGAGGACTTCTGATTGACCTTAGTTAGCATTAATATTTGTAGAGCTGATCGATAGAATAATAGTTTCAAAATGAGCAAATTTGATACAGAAAACAAGAGGCAGGCATGCAACTTCATAACAGGTAAAAAAATACTTTTTTTGCATTGTGAAGCCACGTAGAACTACGGCTTTTTTTTTTTCCTTCAGCAAAATCTGTTTTGCACCAAAATTAAACTTTAGTTCATTTGGAAGGTGAACTTTTAAGTTATTGTAATGTTACTTATTTCAGCGTAGGTCTACCTTGGTATAGATTGAATACTGGTGATATTTCACTTCTAATATTGCAGAGGTATGGAGCACAAGCACAACATCCATGTAAAGCTGCACAGCAACATCGGGCTGCTCAGCCGGGCTTCCAGGGAAGTAAGCACTAAACTCCCGTCGCTGTAGCTATGGAAGTGACTGTAATGGGTTTTAGGCACCTTCTTATTAACTAAGCTTACAGCCTCTAGGGGGGCCTACTGTACCTGTAACCTCCAGATCTGTGTAAGACTACTGGCAAGTTTAACATTTGGCTTTTTTCCTCTTTTTCCTTGGGGATGCGTGCGTATCATCAGCAATACCCACCTTCTAACATACTAACTGCAGCCGATTTTAATCCTTATTAAAGGACTGTGAGCCTTCTTAGGGGAGCGTCAATACCGGCCTGGTCGATCGATCTCCCGCTTTAAGAGATTTTTTAGAGAGAAACAGAGCGAGTTTACCAGCAGCTCACATTTACAGTACTTCCCCTCCCCTTACAAGCCGGTTTCTTGTCAGAAACCAGGGGTCGCTGCC
>NW_009260667.1:3290820-3318107 GCF_000687185.1 Egretta garzetta
GCGGAGCGGGCCGGGGCTTGAGGGGCAGGGCGCGGGTTGAGGGGAGGCCGGGGGCGGACTGGCGCTCACTACGTGGGGCTTCATCCTGCGGGGTATCCGAGCCGGGAGGCTCTTCGGCCTTTGCTCCGGCCCCGTCCTCCCATCCCCTGGGCCGGTAGTGACCGAGCAGAGAGCTGCAGAGCCGGGAAGGGAAGTCGGCGGCCTGTCCCAGGGCGCCATCGTCTTTGTCTTGCGTCCCCTCTGGTGGTAACAGCCTGCTGCGGCCTCCCTTGGCTGGTCGTGGGCTGGTGGCTTTGGGGATCGCCCAGCGCGAGCTCGGGACGGCAAAGTTCCGGGGTAGGAAGAGCCCCCTCACTGCCAGGCTTTCAGATGTTTACGTTTGCATGCTTGCTTTTTCCACCAGTGAACTTTCAGCCACGTGCGGTTTGAGGATAATGCTTATTTTTCTGCGCTTCTGGATGTGTGACACCCGCATTAGTGTTGTTCCTCTGGCCAAGCTCTTGCATGCATAAGTCATAGGAAAATTAACAGTAAAAGTATTATGGTGACTTACATGGCTCGCTTTGCCTTTCACATGCTCATTGTCCACATACAGTAAGGTGCATATAATCGTATTTCCGCCTACAGGAGGTGTAGGATGAGTAAACTAACATGAGACCTATGCCCTGTCTGAACATCTCTTCTTTTCAAGTCAATATGAAAGGGAAGTGATGTTTCTAAAGAGTTTTGGTTGTGGGCTGTAGAACTATTTGTGACAAGCAGCCACCTGTATGCCCGAGTAAAACTTGGTATGAGGTTCTAGTGAGCAAAAGTTTCTCACGTGTGTTTGAAGGTCTCTTGTCATGAAAAAAAAACAGTGGAAAACACGTTGCATATGTGGCCTAGCTGTTCTTGAGTACAGCTAGATTTGCCAACTGTAGCTCCCATCCAAAATTCCAGTTTGATCAATTACTGCTGCCAGTTTGACTTAGTAACGTATATGGCTAAAGCAAAAATTTTAATCCTGAGTTAAGACATAACCTTGGTTTTGCTTTTCACCTAATAGTTAACTGTACTTCTAGTGTAAGACAGAAATTGAAAGGGTGATACTGTGTGCCATGTGTAGGGATGGACACTGAAATAATGTATGCTTAATTGTTGTTGGAATGTGTACTTTGAACAGTGCTGTGGAGGAAGTGATAGTAATTGGAATGAGATTGATGTCTTCTGTAATGTAGAAGTCATACAGATGTTCTCCAAAAATTCTGCATTTAGGCATGCAAAAGTATTAAGTGTTTATTTTCACTGGATTCTCTACAGTTGTATCCGAGCGGTGTCCAGATTATGGAACTTCCTATAATAAAGGTTTTCTTGTTTCTCTTTGATTTTTTTCCCCCCCCCACATATATGTTTGGGGTTTTTTTTAAGGTGATTACTTTGGCTATTACAAGTTGCTGATGATGCATTTGTAGAATATAGACTGCTAAAGTAGTGAGAGGTATGCTATCGTATTTCTCAAATTGTATATAACTTTGTTTTCTGTTTTTATTTACTTGATGTTCATGGGAAGTCTGATCTCTCATGATTGCATTGCATAGTCATTTAAGGTAGGACTTGTTTCACTTCACTTTGTCTGTCTAAAAGCTAGGTATCTAGTCCAAGGCTGGGATTTTGTGAACATCTGAGCTCATGATGTGACAATCCTCTGCTCCTGAAAGGCGAAAGCCTTGCTCCTCCTCCTGCCTATTTACTTGTCTCTTTGTTCCTTTCTCCTAGCCAGTACCAGCTGCCTGCTTTCACTGATGATGTAGCTTGTTGGATTTTTCCATGAACTAGCGTGACTCACTGACCTCACAGAAAAACCATTGAGTGTTTTCTGCTTGTTTTAAGTGTGTTGGCTTCTTGAGTTAAATCAGTTCATGGAAGGGTCTGATGAATGACAAATCTAGGAATGGGGATGAAGAGAGGAGGAGTGGAACCTCCCATTCCCGGTGACAGTGAGCTCTTATATTGGATTACACTTTTTCATTAGTTCATTATCCAGTCTTACTGTAGACTGTTAGGCAGGGATGAGAAGGGGTAGTGTTTGGAGAGTCACTTTTGTGAGGCTGTGCTTCCTTTGAGTGTCTCACTTATTCTGTCAGGCAAATAGTTTATTGATTCACAAGACCTTGGCTGATTCAGTTAGGAAAAAAAGATTAAAACATACATTGTGGGAAACAGCTGTTTGGCTTTCATCAGATTTTCCTGAGAATTTTACTGCTTGAACAAAACATGGCACAAGGCTAAATACTGTTAATTTTTTTCATCAATAGTTGCAAAATTACATTCATTGTATCGTCTGACTGTTTAAAATGGTGTTCAAATATGATAAGTTTGTGTGTTCTAAGCGTGGCGGTGGTATGGAAAGTAGAACCATGAGCGAGATGTATATGTCACCCGATTATTACTAATACATGCTGAAATAATGTAATTTGGTTATGCCAGGTAAGCTAGGAGGAAGCCTTGTTGTAAACAACATACAATAAAAAAAAAGTGATATAAATAAATACAGTTATATAGATATCTTCATATTTTTCTCTAAATGCAAATATTGTCACCATTTTAAGTGCTTGTAGCAAACAAAAAGTTAAAATAATACAGCTGAAAAATCTTGTAAGAGAAGAAAAGCCCTTTCGTGATATAAAGGAGAGAGATGTGAGGTAGGTCTTTAAACAATGTTTCAATCTGTATGGAAGTGAACAATTGGAGAAAGGCAAAACAAAGGTGGTTCTTGGAAATGTAATTGAGTTACTTCAGGTAGCTAGATATTCTACAATAAATATTGCTATTTTAGCTACTGAGTGTGCATTTCTTAGCTTTCAGGACTGCACTAATGCCTTTATATGTATATATCTGCACAAAATGATGTTTAAATTTCATAGTATGAATCTGGGGCAACCGATACAAGTGTGCCGTTCTGTAACACGATAAAATTTTGCAATTAATTTTAGATATGATGTGGTTTTATTTTCTTTAAAGTATGTTCTATTGTTCTCTACTTCTTGAACAGATCTCCAAGAGAGGAAGAAATTTTAACTAGTGTTCCCTTAAAGTATTTCTCAAAAATTATGGGCGTAGTCTTGTGTAATTTTGAAAAGTGTTTAAGGTCTACTCATTGACTGTGAGCAAGTACCATAAGCCATTAGCATAGAAGAAATTCTTGTTAGTAATGTGCTTACAATATTTGTAGTCCTGAACAATGTTGACTATTGACAATTCACTGCCAGGAACTATTTTATGATTGGGGGGGAGGGAGGGGAAGGTTTTTATTTGTAAGAATGTGAGTAGGTTAGATATTACAAGTTTCTATTAATGATTTCAAGGTAAGAGCTCTCGTGAAGTAATGAAATCTCTCTTACTGTAGTTTGTTTCACAGTTGTCACCGGGAATGCAAAACTTAAAATTTGCCACTAGATGTCCCTGCAAGCCAAAATAGTTTTGTTTCCTTAAATACATACTGCTTAGCTTTCCACCGTCTGAAACAATTGTTTTGTAAGCTACAATTTTTTTTCCTCTGTTCTTTCCTTTTTTTCTTTTTCTTTAAATCTTCATGCAGATGAATACATGGCCAGGTGTGTGGCTTGCTTTATGTTTTTTGCACTTTTTGATAGTAGCAAAAGCTGTGAGAGGAAATATACTTCCCACCTGCAGGAGCTTGGAATTGAGAGTACAAAAGGCTGCATTTCCATTTATCTTTTTCTTTTGGGTGATATGTTCTCAGAAAACATCCTGGCTTTTTGGTATCTTTGACTTTATATTTGTTATGCCACTTCAGAAATACTTCTTACTCAAGTAAGCTGCAGGATTTAGACCCGACTTTAAATCCTGTGTTCCTAATTCTGAACTGTGGCTTACAGTTTGATAGTTACATTTGTTATCTGCATCTTATGAAAGCAAAGACCTGAGACAGAGAAAAGTACTATTGCCTGGTGGTTGGTTGGTTTGGGTTTTGTTGAGGGTTTTTTGTTTGTTTTTTTTGTTTCTTTTACAGTGATCATGATAACCCTGTTGGTATGCGTGGAAATTCATAGGGATGTGCTGCCTTGGGTTTTCTCTGTGTACCAGAACTTTCCATCCTCTTCCATGTTTATTGTCCTTAGGATCACTGACCAGTTCTCCTCATACAGCTGGTGGTTTAACAATTGAAAATGTCTTTATATTGATTTTGGAAATTGCTTTGTTTCTCAACAACCAACAAAATTCAGGAAAGAAGAACAGATACTGTATTGATTAGAAGGTTCTTCAAAACTTGTGCTATTAACGCTTGAAATTGGTTGTGCATATATAGGACAGTCACTGAGGAGAATGTTCTTTATACTGATTTCTTCCCCCTTATTCTCTCTGCAAATTTGGGTAAAGCAGAATACAAAGTTGCTGTTGCTGCTTTGCCTATACTAGTGGTGTAACTCTGGTAGATTTTCCTCTGACCTTTTCCCATCTTAGTGATGGAGGAAGGAAAAATGGGAAAGAAAACTTAAATGTAAGACTTTCTTGACATTATTATGTGTTTAGTGGAATGGGCACTGACATGCAACGTTTATTTTCCTATATGGAAGATAGATTTTCATCTTGCGTGTAGTTCAAGGGTTTATAAAATCAAATGGTAAGTGTTTAAGATAGATCAATGAAAGATTTGAAGAGTGGAGTGGTAGAAAACATTATATATTCAACTGTATATGTAAACAAGGTGAGGTATTTACAGTGATGGTGGAGATTTAACTTTTTTCCTGTTTGAGTTTTACTTTGTGCAGTTACACTGTGTAACTTTGAATTATACTTTGTACACTGCAACCATGGAGTTCTTAGGCATCAGTCCAGTTATGCTAAAATGGCAGAGTAGTTGGTTTCAAAGTTTTGTAACTTCCCTAACATTGTTACAGTCAGTAATGATCAGCTTAATACATCTTGCTTGTAATATCGAAAGGAACTAATGAGGCATATTAGAATACTTCCCATTTCTCAGCATCTGTCAATTTGCAGCTTTCTCGCACCAATCTGATATTGTCACATTTTGCAAAACTCTTTTTGGAAAGGTCACAAGAAACCACGAGATAAACTTTGAAAATGAGGAAGTGATATGTGTCGGTGATACACTTCAGGGCTGAACTTCGGGCAGGTATCTTCCAGACTGCCCATGAAACCTTAACTCTTCTCCAGAGAGGGCTTGATAGGAATTCAACAGTGAGAATTATCTGCTCTTCTTCCAGCTGAAGTGATGGTGTATTGACTAGTACAACTTGTTAGGCTAGTGTGACTGACTGTGATAAGTAGGAGTAAAAGCTGTATGTGCCTGATGTCTGTGGCCTCTGGTTAACAAGGCATAATTAGGGCATTACTAGCATCATAGTTTGATTCTCAGTGTACAGCACTAAGTAAAAATAACATTCCATGTAATCTGTCAGATAGAAGTGCTTCTGCTTATTTTGTATTGACTCAAATAATCTCCGTGTTTAAGTTTCTTCTTTGCCCCTGGAAGGGCTATTATTTTTCGGGGCAGCCAGAATGAACACAGAAGAGTGTTGCCCTTTCAGTAGAGGTTTCTAACATGACTTACAGGAGAGCCAGGGTTCTTCTATGCTGAAAGCAAAAGTAGAGTGTGAAATATTTGAACTGTGAATGTACTTGATTGCTAATTACATGTCCTTGTGTTTGTTCAGGTGACTCGATCTTCTGGGATGTCAGCAGAAAAAGTGGATGGCATTGTAAATTAGTTAGCAGTTAATTTTTATTTTGTCTTCTCCGTACTCATTGTGAACAGTCATCATAAAATGGATGCTTTGGGCAGTCTCCTTCCTCCTGTGGTTGGAAACGGGGATACGGCTAATGCACAAGAATTACAAAAGCTTCTGATTGATGAAAAAATGCGATGTGAGCACCATAAAGCAAATTATCAAACTATAAAGGCAGAACATCTAAGGTACACTAACTTAAACAGGTTTCTTCCTTTGACCTGTTAAAAGGTGAAGCTAAATGTTAAGTGGAAGTGATTTGTGTGTTAGCTATTTCTGTATTTAAGGACAGATTTGAACGTTGTTCTTATTAGAAAATAAACAATTCAAAATACACTAAGACATTTCAGATTATGTTTTTGCAATACTTTATGCTTGTAAATATGGGATAACTTTTCAGTATATTACAGGAAGAGGATATTAATAGCTTAGTTCTAACTTGGTATTTGCATGCTTGCTTCTGCATGTGAGTTTTTTGAGCTTTAAGATCTAATTTTAGAGGGTAAATATAAAATAAATGTGTGTTTTATCTTGCAGACTACAGGAGGAATATACAAAATCACAAGATGAACTGAAGCGCTTGTTAGTTGAAAAGCATGAAGAACATGACAAATTTCAGTTTCTTCTTGCTGAATATCAAGAGGAATTGCTGGGTAAAACACAAGAGCTGGAAAAACTGAAGATGCAGGTGAGATAATTTACTGGCAGGACTTAACATGAATTTTAATCCTGTAATAGGGCTATGCATATATTTCTGTTTATGTAACATGTATATATAGCTAGCTTGAATATATTTCAGATATCTCACGTAATGTTTCTTCTCTAGAGTGACTATCGGTTGAATTTATTGTTTTCTTGTTTAACTGAATCTTCCAAATCCTGTTGTTGTGTGCTATGTTAATAGTAAGACCCTCAGTCTCTGTCTGTGTGTGCTCTCCTGTTATGGGGAGAATCATCTGCCCTGGAGGATAACTTTGATGCCTAAACCTGTTAGGATAAGTGCCTGGAAAAATAGGTACTTGTTTCTCTTTGTGATGACAGCTTTCTTCATCTTAAAAAACAAACAAACATGAAAACAAACAACCCCCCCAACTTTTAAGATAACTTGGATGACACTTTCTGTAACTGCTTGTTTCCTTGAACTAATGCAGGACATCTTCTTTGGAAACAAATACAGCATCTAACAAAGGATCCCAGCTCCAAGTGGAGGATATGTGCCTCGGTACTATAACTGGAATTAGTTTTCAGGGACTTCAGGGTGGTAGGTAGTTTGCTGTATTAACCATACCCAAGAAAGCTTAACAAAATACCATGTGGCACAGAGCTTAAGACAGGGAATCTTTCCTATTCTTAGTTTTGTTTCAAACCAGTACCCATGTTATCTGTTGGAGAACACATACCTAATATGTTTTACAAGGAATTGGTTTGGTGTTGCTCCTTTTGATTCTTTGGGGTTGGTTCACTTAAACAGTAAGTTTTTCCAAACGCTAATTCTTTCTCTTTTGTGTGAGACCACTTTTCCTTCCTCCACTCCCCCGCAAAGGACATAAATCTCTTGGCAATTCAGTTTGACATTTATATTGTTTCTGCCAGTAAATACTGACATTTTAGATGCTTCTGTTATCTTCCTAGAATATTTCTAGTTCACTAGTATGTTTTTTTTTCTTCTGTAACTACTACCGAAAATTCTTTAGAAAACCATAAAAAACTAATCAGGATTCCTAAAATAATATTTGAAATACTTTATTCCTGGCTATTTGTCCCATCACAGTATAAATAAATGAATATGACTATTTATGATACCTTTCTGTCTTAAGGTGCTAACTCCTCAAAAATTAGAACTGCTAAAAGCACAAATACAGCAGGAATTGGAATCTCCTATGACAGAACGTTATCGGAAGCTAGAAAATGTAAGTAGTAAGTATTGAAATTCTATTTCATTTAGACTTTAGTAGTGGTCACCAGTTTGTAGTTGTTCCTAAGGCCTTAGGAAATTAAAACTGAAAGGGGAGCAAAGTATGACATTCTTTGTCTGGTACTGTTGCCCCAGGCAGTGAAGGCTGAAACCCTGGAAGAGGGAGAAAGAGGGATTCAGTTCATCAAATATAGCTTGTGAAATCATAGGAACATTGCATGGACATTTGAAGGAAATAAATCTGAAAACCTCTCTGACTGATGTTTTTGGGTTTTTTTGTCTAACTTAGGAAGTGGAAAAATACAGAGCAGAATATAACAAACTTCGTTATGAACATACTTTTCTGAAATCAGAATTTGAACATCAAAAGGAAGAACACGCACGTATTTTAGAAGAGAAGAAAATAAAATATGAGGCTGAGGTACCTAGTATGTTACAGTAGCTTAAAATGTGTCTGATGACAAAGCTTCTTGAACATTGTGAAAACGGTGGTACTTGATGGGGTGTCAGTTTGACACTATTTCATAATGTAGTGTTTGTTTCCGTTCTCTTAGTTCTCAAAACACTTTTATGACTTAGCCTAAAGCTGTCTCTGTAGGTTTGTGCCGTGATGTGTTGCAATATCATTTGTGCTGTTATAAGTAAGAATAGACTTGCCTCCTGATAAATGGCAGCCAGTAGCTTTGCGTAATGCTTTTTAAATCACATTTGTGATGGAATTTGAAACATTATGCTAATCTGAAATTAATAAATTATCTGAGCCACCGATGTAAGTTTAGATTTTGAATTACTTCTGTGGCAACTAATCCAGGAAGAAGGCAGCAGAAGATACTGTTAATACCAGACAAGGGTACTTTTTGCAACTAAGTTGGATCATGACAGTGGTGGTCAAAAAGATACTGAACACGTTGCTAACTTTATTTCAGTTGTATTAACTCTTGAATAAACCATTCATTATTTTTCTCTTTCAGAATTGGACTTTCAAAAGTGTAGCTAAATAAATTGCCAGCTTATTTATGTTTTAAATATATGCGGCAGTGTAAATGAGTGTTGCATATGTCATTTGCATATTCATTTAAGTATTTGTCTGGGAGCGTATATCCTAAGATGCCAGATTTGAATGTATTAGTCCAAACATGAGACACAAATCAAAGCAATCATCACTCTGAAAATCAATCCAAATTTGCAAATGCAATGCATTAAAAACAGAACAGTTGTCCTTCCCGGAGCTAAACCCACATGCTGCTTTACAGCCTGCCTCTCTTGTGGGCTTGTTGAGTTTGTGCTAGTCCTGCAGCTAATTAGCACACTTGCAGAGAATGAAACTACCTTGAGCCCAGAGTGCAATGTGATCTAGTTTCTCTCTCTTAGAGCCTTTTTAACCTTCCATGCCGTTTAGCATAAGGAGGCTACAAAACTATCCTAATGTTTAAATTATTGCTTGGGCATGTCATTTCCTTATAAAAGGGATTTGGAGGGCTTTTGCTGCAGAAATTGGCTTTGCTCCGTAGGGATCACTGATGCAACTTCTGCATTGCTGCGGATCAAAGTTTGGACTAGTCTCCAAATATCAGGAGAACTCTTACATACCTTACTTTCTTACTCTCTTGCCCCCAGTATTACATTCAGTCCACGTAACTAATTTTGAAACACAGGAATCTATTTATTTATAATGTGTTAGTTACAGTCTCAAGATTAGTTTGTACCTATTGTACTACCTTGTAAAAGAAAGGTTTTTTGTTTTAGTTTGGTTTGGTTTTTTTGCTTTATTTTGTCTTGACAGGGCCCAATCATGCTGTCTGTCTTGAGTTACTAGCAGATTTGAGTTCTTTTGCAGTTATATAATTGTGCAAAAAAAATGTGTAATATAAGTTGGAAGAGACATCCTTCTAGTCTAACATCCTGCTTAAAATATTGAAATGTAATGAGATCGGGTTGCTCAGGGCCAATATCCAGTTGGGTCTTGAACATCTGTGAGGATGGAGATTCTGCAAACTTTTTAGGCAAACTATACCAGTATTTAACCATTTTCATGGTAAACTTTTTTCCTAATATCTAATTGGAACTTCACATGTTTCAACTTGTGTCCATTGGCTCTCTTCCCATCACCATGCATCTCCTCTTCTCCAAGCTGAAGAGGCATTGTTCTCTCAGCCTGTCCTTATATGTCATGTTCCCGAACCCCCTGACCATCTTAGTGGCCATCCACTAGACTTGTTCCAGTTTGTTGTTATTCTTCATGTACTGGACATAATCTCCAGATGCAGTCTTACAAGCACTGGAATGGGACAAAGGATCACTTCCCTGAATCTGCTAGCTATCCTTCTGCCAGTCTGCCAGGATGCAGTTGGTCATCTTTGCTGCAGGGGTACTCTGCTCACTAGTGTTCAACTACTTGTCCACTAGGACCCCCAGATCCTTTTCCATGGAGCTGCTTCCCAGACTGTTGCCCCCAGCCTGTACTGTCACATTGTATTACTCCATCCCAGATGCACGACTTGCTCTTGTTGAAGAGGTTCCAGCCAGCCCATTCCAGTACAGATCCCTCTAATTAGCAGTTCTGCTTTCCAGCACGTTGACCATTCCTCCCCAGTTTGGTGTCACCTGCAAGCTTGCTGAAAGCGTACTCCATCCCATTTAGGTAACTAGCGAGGACATCAGTCAGTATTGGACCCTGTACTGATCTCAGAAAGACCCCACTAGTTACAGGCAGTAGGCTGGGCTTTACACCAGTGATCATCACTCTTTGAGCCTGGCAGCCCAACCAGTTTTTCACCCACTTCATCCACTTTTCCAGCCCGTACCTCACCAGTTTGGTGAGAGAGAAGATTATATGAGACTGTATCAAGGACCTTGTTAAAATCAAGGTATACAAGATCCACTGCTCTCCCCTTGTCTGCAGCACCAGTCACCTCGTTCTAGAAAGCAGAGCGGTAGGTCAGGCATGATTTGCCCTTGGTAAACTCTGCTTTCCATCACCTTGTCTTTCATGTGTTTAGAAACGTTTAAGAGGTTTTGCTTCATAACCTTCACAGAGACTGATGCGAAGCCGACTGTCCTGTAGTTATCTGGATCCTTCTTCTTGACCCTTTTATTCTTCTTGATGATGGGTGTGCTGTCTGTCTCTTCCCAGTTATCAGGAACCTTCTCTGATCACCATGACTTTTCAAAGATGAGACTAGCCTTGTGATGATACCTGTGAGCTCCTTCAAAATGCTTGGATCCATTCCAAGGACTTGTGTGTGTCCAGTGGATTAAATGATCCCTAACATTTTCTTCCTCTGCTCTGGCTACTGCTTTATTCCCACAGATTTCTAGGGGGTTCAGGGACATCTGAGGCTCGAGGACAAGCCTTATCAGTGAAAACTGAAGCAAAAAAGGCATTGAAGAATGGGTCTGTTGATTTTCTTACTCTAAGAAAGAAAATAAATGTGAATGTAACTTCTTAATATTTTAAATGCACACTGCTGCTCTTTCCTGAATTGTCAACTGCTGTGTTTGTTGCTGCCTGACACCTAACCCATGTAAAAGCTTTTCTTTTTCTGATTAACAAATATCAGATTGCAAGGCTGGATAAAGATAAAGAAGAACTCCATAATCAGCTGCTTAGCGTTGATCCCACGAGGGACAGTAAACGTGTGGAGGCACTCTCTAGAGAAAAGGCACAACTGTATCAGAAATTAAAAGGCTTAGAAGCAGAAGTAGCAGAACTAAGAGCAGAAAGAGACAATTGTGGTGTGCAAGCAGAAAATGTTCAAAGAGTACAAGTACGACAGTTAGCTGAGATGCAGGCTATGACAAGGTCTCTAGAGGTAAGATTCTTTTTTTAAATTTTGCTTCCTTGTAGAGTGTAGTGAGAATAACGCTTGGCCTGATAGAACTGTCACCAAAGCCAATGATAATTTTGCCATTGACTCCACAATTTGAATTTGTACATTTCAGATGTAAAAACAAATATTAAGTACATTGGGAGTCATCTACTGCCAATTCAACTTTGGAAAGGTGGGGAGTTCAACTGAGAGATTCTGTTGAATCATGTTCCTTTCCAAACACGCGAATGTGATCCATGTTTGCAGTCAGCAAGATGCACATGTCACTTGTCACTCAGCTGGAGTTAGAAACTGATGACAATATGTTAATAATCTGCTACAGTAAATTTTTTATTCTTTCCAAAAATGTCATATGATCCTCTCTATTTCTTTAATCCTTTCCTCGTGTGTCATTTTCTTTCTTGCCTACCTATGTCTCTCCTTTCTCCAACACGTTACTGCAGTTGTTTAGTTCTTGGCTGTCACTCTCCCTTAAAGAACGGTTGGTATTTCTGGCCTGTTGTATGTTTCCCAGGGTTCCACTGCATTCCTCATCTGTGGTCTTCAGTCCCGCTGTCAGTTCTTGCTGTCTCCCTAGTCCTTCCATGTAGATTTCCTGCACAGTTGCAGCATGCAGATAGATGGCTCAGTTTCCTTTTTACTGTTATCAGTGCTGTATACCTTTGTTACAAAATGCTCTGATCACAACTTTAAAAAGTGCTTTAATGTTCTTAATTTAGAAAACTTAGAAAAAAAAGTCCTTTTGGAAATAGGCCCGCTCGGAAAAAGGAAGGTGAAATAGTAGGTTAGATTACATTTTTGATACTTAATAAAGCTCGGGGTCTTGAGCCTATAATACAGTAATTGCATTTTATTTCCTCTCCATGATGTTAATTCTTCAGTTAGTATAACTGCATAGGCCAACATATTATATCTGTTTGAGCACCACTTATAGTCTTACTGGTGTTTACAGCCCAGGAATTTACTGGTAGGAATACCTGCTGTCTCCTAACCAAGTCAGATTACTTCTGCCTCTTGTGAAATAGGATTGAAAATGTGTGTGATTCAGTGCAGGCAGTGTTAGTAAAAAACTTTGTGACTTTTGAGTAAAATTCAAGACTGTTGTATTGGAGCATATTGTTAAGCAAAGATTAATATTTATATATTTATATTATTATATAATATAAAGTCAGGAATATCTGAAAGCCCAGATCAATTGAACCTTTCAAGTGAATAGCAAGAGACAGGCCTGGTTCAAAAATCTTACAAATACCTCCTTTATTTAAGGCAGAAAAGAAGTCTGCTGAACTACAGATTGATCGAATTGAGAAAGAACTGCGGATGAGTCATGAGCAAAACATTCTCTTAACTAGCAAACTTCACAAATCTGAACGAGAAGTCAGTTCCTTAGCTGCTAAAGTAAGTGCTTTCATGGTATCTGAAAAGCATTTTTCATGTCCTGTTATGTTTAAGTTTTTCTGTTTATATTTTACATTAAGAATAAAGTAACTGCCTTCTGCTGTGACTTAATGTAGGTTTGGAATTTTTTTCCCAGTTTCATTTGGAAGATATAGAACATATACAGGACAAGGGGTAATGGTTTTAAACTAAAAGAGGGTAGGTTTAGACTGGATATAAGGAAGAAATTCTTTACAGTGAGGGTAGTGAAACACTGGAACGGGTTGCCCAGAGAGGTAGTGGAGGCCCCATCCCTGGAAACATTCAAGGCCAGGTTGGATGGGGCTCTGAGCAATCTGATCTAGTTAGCAGTGTCCCTGCTCACTGCAGGGGGGTTGGACCAGATGACCTCTAGGGGTCCCTTCCAACCCGAAACGTTCTATGATTCTATTAACATGTGACTTTACAGGAAAAACGTCATCCCTGAAAGTATCTCTAAAGATTGAGGTTATGCTCTTTTTATTTAATTTTCTGTATCTTTTTTCTAGACAGAACAGGGTTTGAAGAGGTGTCTTTATATTCATGTTTTTAGTACTCATGAAAATAGCCAGCCTTATTTCATGGAAACAAGCATTACTTTTTCATAAAGCATGTAAAGCGCAATAGAGCTTTAAATTGATTTTTTTTTTCTTTTTTTTTTTTTTTTTTTCATGGAGCTATGGCTTCTGGAGATCTTAAAAAGTATCCTCTGGATGGGCTGTGTTAGCTACAGGAAGAAAACTGCATTGGAATCACCTGTGGAGATTTAGGGTATATTAGAAGCAGGATAGTCACATTAGCATAGCGCTCTTCTCGGACCAATGCCAGCATACCTTGTACAGAAACATTTCTGTACAGCACTGCATTGTATCATTTTAAGTAGATCATTGTCTTGCAACCTGTTGTGTATCTCAGTTGCTGGGTTGGCACCAGATCTTAGAGGTTTTGTTCTGTTTGTATGTTTGTTTTTTTTCTTTTTGAGATCTTAGAGACATTTCTAGAAAAATACGTAAGAAAAAAAAGATCAGAAGGCTTCAAGTTTAGGAAAAACCTGAAAGTGCTTGAGAAACTTGATATTACTGTTTAGTATTTCAGCATAATTAGGTTAGTATGGATGCCAGATTCAGAGTTTTGTCTGGATGCAGTGACTCCTCAGCTTCACAACTTAAAGACAGATGCTTTATGCAGTTTCGTATGTGATTATTTGAATAAATGAGAAAAATGAAACATTAGTAAACCAATTTACCTTCAAATGTTGCAGAATACTTACATTCCTTAATGTAAATTTGAGTCAGGATACTAGTCCGAATGAAATAGTTACTTGGATAAATATTAGCTTTTTACTGCCCCTTATTCCCTCCTTTCTGGAGAGAATACTGGATAATGAATTTTTATCGCATCTGTCATTCCTGGTAGCAAATTTAATCCCCAGTGTCGTGTTACCTTTCTGGAGAGGCTTTAGTTAGTTCAGAACTAACTGTAAAGCCAGTAACTTTGGTCTTGCATATCTAGCTGAATGCAAAATTAATTTAAGCTCTCTGTTGACTTAAAGGTATCCTGTGTTTCTGAATATACTTTCCAAAATAACACTGACATGCGCTTTGTATGGGTACAGAAGTTAATATTGTCATAATATGCCTCAAGAAAGATTACGAAGAAAACTTTAACTTTTACCATAGTTGTTCTTCAGAAATCTCAGATTTAATTCAAAATGGGCTTTACAGTGCACATTTATGTGTGAAGTATTTCATTTTCGTCCTTAACCCAAAAAAATTCTAATTTACTGTAAAAATAGGATATACCTATACCAGTATTTAAAGCCTCTTTATACAATGTGTCATACTTGTCTCACACGAGTAATAAATGAGGGGGAAAATTCTGTTAAACATTTTTTAATCAATTGTCTATTGGAATATACAGCAGGTTGTTACAGTCCTTACGTTTTGTATCGACTGGTGTTCTCTGCTCACCTCCAGAAATAGGAGAAAATTAAAATGTTCAGCGGTGTTTCTTGAAGGGAGAAAAGTAGAAACTAATTTCCATACTAACCTCCACCCCCTTCTGCACCCACTCAAGCTTGTTCCTGAGCACAGGTGCACGCATGTGTCTTCTGGATTTTGTGCCTTAAAAAAGCCACCTTAAATCTTTGCAAGTTGCCCGAAATGTTCTCAACTTAGTATTTAAGCAACCAAATCCACCGTGTAGTTACTTAATAAGCTACTATGTCATTCTTAACCTTTTGCCACTTGTATATCCTAGCAGGTTGTAATTACATTTGTCATTGTGAATGGATTTTCATTATAAGTGCTTTCCTCTAGATATTTAATTCTCATTGACCGTGTAATTACTGTGTACAAATGCCTAAACTATAGAAAGTTTCCATGCAAGCAGTAATTGTCTTTGATTTGATGTTCTTAAAGCTCCTGCTTTTATGAGGCCATTTGATGTGTATGTCACAGTTGTAGAGATGCATTTGATTTAAAATGCACTTTAAAATTATGAAGACCTGGATTTTGAGGAAGTAGTGTAGCACTCCAGGAGGTCAGGGGAACTGTAAGTAGTTATATTGGAAATATAAACTGAGCTCTCTGTTAACTTAAAGCTATCCTGCGTTTATGAATATACTTCTCAAAATAACAGTGACATGTGCTTTTCACACTATTTAAAATTACTTGGAGGAGTAATTGATAATCTGGGTTTGCATACCTGCAAACTGCTTGTTTTACTTGGGGAGATTAAATTTAATTTTATTTTAGCTTGACTCTGAGGGATCTTTAGTCAGAAGTGAAGTATGCGTAAACTGACATGCTAATGCTTGAGTTAGCAATGCATCGGGGTCTTATGCAATTTGGATCAGTGTTATAGCAAGATATTTCCAATGAGTAGTCCTTTAAGAAATACCCCAATATTTGGAGCCTGGCTTCTAGAATGTATAGTATTTACTCAGAAACCAAGTTTTCACAGGCAGTCCTGCAGATCTGTGCATATATCATCAAGGCTTCATAAAGAGAGTAACTTTTCTACACTGCAGCTTGTAATAACTGGCTGGTTAGAGATTAAATACATGTCAATAGTCAGACAGCCGGGTTCCTGGAATATATGTTGTGTTTGAGCACAAGGAACATATAAAACTTGCATTTCAAGATGACTGGCAGCTCATTCAGTAATCTTCAGTGTGTGACTTGAGGAATTGATAAAAACCTGTAATAGCACTGATTATGATTTGGGGAATTGGATCACGTCAATAGCTTTAGTGTTACGGTATCTATATAATCACCATTAAAAATCATCTACAAGACTGGATATTCTCAATGGGCTTCAGGAAAGCAGTGGATGAAAAAAATATTTAAGGTATGTTTAAAATAAGTGCAGTCCATGATTATTTGGCAGATTTTCTTGTTAGCAAAGTATCACATGAAAAACTTACAGTAAAGCTGCGAATATATATATTTATTTTAGTTGATTTGTTGGGTTTTTTTTCCTAATTCATAGGTAGAAGAACTTAAACATTCACATAAACTGGAAGTAACAAATGTCAAACTGGAGGCAGCAAGAACAAAGAGTGAGGTAGAAAGAGAGAGAAACAAGATTCAAAGTGAAATGGATGGTAAAATGTGCAATTAAATTCTAATGATTTCTTTTGTAGCTTCTAGTTAGAATACTACAATTATTTTCCCTCCAAACATTCCCCAGCAGCCTTCACCTTCTACTTCTGGTCTAGGTCGTGGATCTGACAATTCATTTTGTGTCTGAAATAACTATATTGTTTCACTTGGTCTGCTAGGTTAAGAACAGTTAGACAACGATTTTGCGTTTATGTAAAGTAGTGAATTTGTGACACAATTTGAGCATAATCTGATTCGAATCATGTGCTTCATATGGTGGGTTTTTTTTTTCTATTATTGCCAAATTCTAGTCTTTCACGCTGCTTGAAACCTTAACGTACCATAGGGCTTCAGTGGTTGCCTTGTTTTCTAATTCTCTGTCCGTGGAATTGATAATAACTGGGTAAGGCTGCCATGTGAAACAAAATACAATTTTGAGCTTATTCTTTGAAGAAAATAGGCAATCTTCTAAGCTACCTAATACAGCTGAGTATGTAGGCAACTTGAAATAGCTTTCTAGAGTGAAAAGGCCAAAGCTTTCTAGTACTGGTTATGTGCTAATGATTTAAATCACTACACAGCTTTTAAGTAGACTGTCCTCACCAGTTTGCCATAGCCCCAAAATAGTACCTTTGTCTTCCTGCAATAGTTGTTTCTGTTCACTTGCTCCAATATTAAGTTCTCTAAGAGCAACTTAAAAGTGGTCTTTTCTGTATCGACAATGCATTTACAGTATATTGTGAACTAAAAATGTTGGACCCTATGAAATAGGAAGCTAGATACAGACAAGATGTAAGCTAACCTGAACTTGCTGTGGAATCCAGTTTGCATCACTGAATTAGCTAAATAACCAGGAGTCATTGTTATAGCGTGTTGGCTTATTTGCCAGTGAACACAGGTGTCTCGGTCACAGATTTTTAATTTGCATCTTTTGTCCCTGCCTAAAGAGTCATAATTTTCAGATTGCCTCATTTGGTGATATGAGTGGATTAAAATGTGAGATTTGTTGTGGCCAGGTTACTATAATTTCACTAGTAACCGGTTACTGCTTTTTACCATAATCTTTTCCGTAAAAAGAAAATAACAAACCTTCTTGCTTGACTTTTTGTAGCTATCGTGGAGCACTATTTTATAAAAAACCAGAAACAACTGCTTATCAGAAATTGCTTTAGAGTTTAAATATGTAATAATATCAACTGTTTAATTACTTTTGTATGTTAATACACCCTGTAGACAGAGATTCCAGTGTAACGGTTACCCTTCAAAAGTTTTTGAAGTGTTGCTGTTATACTAAGAAAGGCCACGTCTCTTCTGGTTTTCTTGGGTTTTTTTCCCATTCATTCTATCATGTGAATTGTGATTTTTTTTTTTTAGCTCCCTTTTATCAATTTATAAAGTTATTTTAATACTGGATTTCATCAGGTTGATATCAGTAATGACATTTTAACTTTTTTTAATGTATAATGCAGGATTGCTGTCAGACAAGGAAATTCTTAAGGCAGCTGTTGAACGTCATAAGGTGCTTTTAGTAGAAAAGGATCGGGAGCTAATTCGTAAAGTGCAAGCTGCCAAAGAGGAAGTTTTTGAAAAAATTGCAGCCTTACAGGATGAAAAGTATGTTCGTTGATTTACTGCTCAACTTCTAAAGAGGACTGTTTTGAGTAACTTTAAAAAAAATGTCATTCTTAATAACTAAACACTTGTGGCATTTTTTTGTGATTCGTGTCTGCATGTTGAATAATGTCTTAGGTTAGAACTCGAGAACAGAGTAGCTGATCTAGAGAAGATGAAATTGGAACAAGATACTTGGAGACAATCTGAAAAGGATCAGTATGAAGAGAAACTACGTGTTGTACAGATGGCAGAAGAGTCTAGCAAAAAGGAACTTCAGCGTTTGCGGTAGTGTGGCTTTTCTAACCTTAACACAAATTTCTCGTTTTTTCCCCCCCTAATTTCTTTACAGTAGTTAGTATAAAAGTTTACTATTCATATTCGTTATGGTAAATTAAACAAAATTATCTTTTGCACTGTGTAAATAAAGGGCAGAATTAAAAGTGTGCTGTTTACAAAAAATAACATTTTTCATCCAAACCTTTAAAAATGATATCATTTTAATGAACGTTTTTGGACATAGTTTTGCAAATACTCATGTTTGTTAAAATGGGGCCCATACTTGCTGCTGGTGTAGCCCCAGTGTTAGAGTAAACCATTTCTCTTTCCATGATGGCATCATATCAGCAACTGGCAAACTGGGACCCTAGTACAATATCTCTTCGAGCTGGTTGTTGTAGTTGTCAGTGAAGTTGTTTTACTATAGTATTTGTATGAAGGTCAGTATGATAAAATGAACAAAAGTCATACTCCAAAAGCAAACAAATCCATGTATTTCTTACTCCCAGATGCATTGTAATAATCAATAAAAATCTATTTTTAATCATTGTTTAGTTAAATATTTATCACCCTTTCAAATTATGCAATATATTTTATTGTCAGACTGATTTGTCCTAACTTCTAAAATCTATATTTTAATTAGATAAAAATAAGATTGTCTTATACAATTTTAGATTAAAAATTCAACAGCAAGCTATTCAGACAGAGGAGCTGGAAGAAAAGAAACGTGAAAGTGCTGATCTGAAGCAGGTACGGTTTTATTGCGTTGTAATGCTATGTAGAGAAATACAGTCTTTCCTGCAGTTACCATGTCCAGTGTTTGAAGATTCCATTGAATTTTAAGGCTCTTTTTTTCCAAAGTGACAAAATGCATACAACAGATATTTAAAAGTGAAAGTGTTCAGAAATCAGTCATGCTTTCCTGGATCTTTATAGATGGATTACAGCTTTTTGCTTCATGCGTATGGCGGGTACCAAGGATTTCAAAGCTGAAGGTTTATAGACTGGTATATTGAATACGGTTATGCACTATTTAACTGGAGATTCAGTTTCCATGGAGACTTATAAATTGTTTCTAGGTAATGCTTTGCATTTACACTGCATCTCTCATCTGAGGTTCTTCAAGTGCTTAACAGACGTTTCATAAATGAATAAACTAGTGTAGAGAGGTATATTTCTATTGCAGAGTGAATTGATGGCAGTGTTGAAAATAAAACCCAATTCTTTTAACTCCTGCTCGCCCACAATGTTATATTTAGTAGGTAAGAACATAGTGGTGCATCCAAGTAGTCTGCAAGCTGTGCGCTCTTGAAGTTTGAGGCAATATTTGGTTTTCCTCCAGAAATTGGGAAGTGGGATATGTGAGTGTGCGTGTGGGGAGAGGAAAAGGAAAGGGAAATTGGCCTTTCCACGTGCTGCTGGCTGCAGAGGTTGGGCTTTTCAGACCCTATGCTCGCTTGTTTTTGTGAACTGGTTGGTACAGCAACTGCGGGCTGTAGTGCATTGTGAGAGGGAAGAGTCTGGGTAGCTCCACAGCTCACCTACTAAACATTGTGTGGTGCTCTAGTTCTTGTTCAGCCCTGGGGCTTGATGTCAGATTTCTTAAGTTCTGGGGGACATCGACGACTGAAGACTCCTGCCTCCCTTTCTCTTTTTCATTTTAACTACAATAGATGACCTTCCTTGTCTAGTAGTGATGTGTACTGTAAAGCTTCTGGAGAAGCTGTTGAGTAAGGAGTAAAGGAACGGAGTAAAGAAAGGCTTACGAAAAGCCAGGTGGTGTCTGCATTTTGCTCTGTCTCAGTATTTCAAAACTGGTTTCGTTATTTGCATACCTTCTCAAATGGAAAAAATTCATTTCTTTATAGCAAATGCACGACATGCAACTCCAACTTGCCTCACTTTCTCAATCAGAAAATGATTTACTGGAGTCTAATCAGAAGCTGAAGGAAATAATAGAAAGATTGAAACAAGAATGTCAACATGCAAGGACTCAGGCAGAAAAAGCTCAGCTGGAAACAGAGAAGTAATTTTTTTCTTCTTTTTGGCTTTACTTTTTATATTGCTTGTATTCCTTTCTCATGGATTAATTACTGTCGATTGTAGATTTGAATAAAGTCTGAAATTAAAAATGGACAGGAAATGTTGGACAACTGTAAAAAATGGCTATACCTTCTGTTATGCTTGTGGTAACTTCAAAAATAGGAGTTTGTTTCCGTTCATGTCTGTTACAGTTCTTGACTAGTGAAATACACATTTTTTTTTTTTATAAAATTAGATCCTATTTATATTGAAGTGGATCCAGAGTTTCACACACAGTTCTTTTAAGAGTGTTTAAGCTTTGAGAAGGTTTCAGGGACCCAGTCTGTATATGTGGATATAATTTTTTTCCCTTCCCACTAGATCCTTTGAGCTCATATGAGGCAAAAAAAAAGCTTATTGGATATCTTCTAGTTCCTCTCATCAAAATTAAAAATAATCACTTTCCTTTTTTGCATGAGCTTGACCACATACAATCAAAATATGGTAATAAATGCTGAAGGAAACCCAACCTTGTTCAGAGCCCATACAGTAATGAACACTTTCCTAGAATTTAAAGATTAATTTATCAGTCTAGGAAATATTAGGTAGCCATTTCAGACTAATAAACAAATACATGTCTAATTCTTACTGGATGAATGTTGTGGGTTTTTAAAAAAGTCAGCATCCTGGATTAAATAGAAAACTTCCAAGAGGTATAATGTGGCATTTTTTTAACTTTGCTACAAATTGGTACTGCATTTGTTGCTTTGTCATTAGTTTGAGTACTGCTTTTCAGTTTAACATTTGAAGAAATTATTGCATTAGGACTGCATCAGTTGTCAGTAGCACGTTAAATACTTCGGGTGTTTACTTTAGGAAGGTTTATTCCTATTTTGAGTGAGATTGTCACTGTTATTTGAGTGGGACTGTCAGGGTCACTTATGTATTTGTGGTCCATAGACCAGTTAAGAGTAGGTTTTCCTGGGAAGACAGTGGAAGGATCTTGGCAGTCCTCAGAGATTGTTGTGTAAGTATGTAGATAACGGGCGATGCACCAAGGCTGATACTGCAGAAGTTAGGCAGCTTTGCAGCCTACATGTAAGCCCTCCAAGCCTGTCCTACTGTTACCCTGGGAGCTCTGGGACGTGTTTCCATTCTTTTTCTGACTCTGTGGGTGTTTGGACTTCCTTCCTCAGTTCAGTAGTTCTTACAAGCTTGAACTCCAAGAGTTAAGTTGCACCAAAGCAACTTGGCTTAAAGAGGAAGTGACGTAAGGACCAAAAGATAAGAAAGCCCGAGATAAAAAGTTTCAGATAAATATAATAATGCCAGTTGAGCCGTAAGTAGGCAAAGTAGCTGCCTGCCTGGCTGTGTCAATCTTAGGTTTGGAAATGAAAATTTGAGATGAGAAAAAGGGCTGAAGGCAAACTATGAGACTGATACAGATCAGAGATGAGCTCAGACAGGCACTTGTTAAGCATTTCAGGAACAGCGTTAGTGGCATTTAAAAAAACCCAACAAACTCATGGCATTTTTAAGCACCGTCTCAGCTGAAATTCTTTCACTGCTAAGCAGTGCTTTTCAAGAAAGCTCTTTGGTTCCTGGGTAGTAGTAGTTATTTACAGTCAACAGCAAGGTACAAACCACACTGGGTCTACTAAAAGAACTGTGATGGGTACCAAGTGGGCCAGGATCCTGGTTCTGCTATGAGAGTGGACAACTCCTAACGCTTCTGCTGTGGGGAAGGGACAGGCTGTTGGGTGAGGAATTTATGGAGATTCATTCCCTGTAGGGAAGCTGCATCAGCCCAGGACTGGAGCGGTATGGGTGCACTGATGCCAAGCCTTGGACTGCATTTTTTACAAACTGCTGCACAGAGTCTCACCATTTGGTTTTTGTAGAGTAATGTTGTTAAATATGCAGTTGGTTCTCCTCTACTTTGACCACAATGCGGATAGCCCAAACAAACAAGGCCGCAGGAAGAAACTGGCTCCTTTTCTATCCGCTGCTAGAGAACGCAGCCTAATTTTAGTGTGTTTTAACCATGCAAAGGCTTAAACAGATAACGTATGTTGGTGGTGGTGTATGCTCAGCTGGAATGTTGTCTAGGAACTGTATCAGTGGGAGCTTCCTGTTGTGTTGGCGTTTGTTCTGGTCGGGAGCACACACCAGTGAAACCTGTACTTCGCTGTTACTAAGGCGGAGGAGACCGCACAGGGCAGCAATCTATTCTCTTACACCTTACCTCCCAAACAGAGCAGGCAGTTGTCAGCTCCTCTGACAACTGATGTTGCATAGGTGTCTACCATTGTGTTCCAGTGTGATTATTTGATCTAAATTTAAATTTTTCCTGCAGTTAACTGGCTTATTGGAATCAGTTTTCAAAATTGACCTCATAGTTGAACAAAACCTAGGATGATGTTAATGCACAGGTTCAATTTTGGTGACTCTTAGGCACAATCAAATTTAAATCAGATGCTTCGAGTATATAAAGGTAGGAGCTGTGAAAAGATGCTTCTATTTTAAGAGCCTTGAGGCATTAATCGAATGCACTGCTTTGTCTCTATAACCTCCTTTACCTGATTTTTTCAAAGGACTTTAGAATACAAACGAATAGAGTGGCTGGAGGAGAAGCACGTGCTTACCCAGCGCATTACAGAGCTAGAAGAGAAATACAACCAAGTGAAGAACAAGCTATGTCGAGCTGCTGTCGCTCAGAAAAAGGCACGTTGACTCTTCCTTTATGAATGACCCAGCCTGTGGAAAGTTCAGCTTTCCTTTGGCCAGCTAGAATTGTTTTATTATTAGGAGTTTATTTGCAATCTGCTGAATATAGTAACAAAATGCATCGGTTCTTCAAGATTAGCATAGAAATAGATTGAAGTGATATGAAGAAGAATATTACAGCCAACAACTCTGTTATAATGCCATCAAAGATTTTGTGCGGCTTTTTGTGTGTGTGTGTGTATGGTTATTTAAGAGGTGGACTCCTTGATTAGTAAGGATAATGTTTTGGATACCAGACAAATGATGTTCTTCTTTTCCTTAATGGAATATTAAAATTTTCTATCTTCTCCTAAGCTTGCTTTTTATGAAATAACTTGAAAGGAAAAGCTGATTAAATATTTATAAAAGCTCAAGCTTAATTGGCAGCTTTATACATTGGGCATATACAGGTTATGAAACCTACCAGTAGCTTTTAAGATTGTTAAAAGTTGAGGTCAACATGAGCAAAAAACCAAAAACCTACTTTTTTGGGGGCCATGTTTATACTTATTTATATGTGGTCATTTAAAGAATGAATTTTGTACCTCTCAAATACAGTTAGTGTTTGTTAGTAGCACGAGGCACTGACCAGCGAGTGACTGACAGCTGTGCGTCTTTCAGTCGCAGCTGTGGATCACTTCCCATCTCTCTTGGTTCCCATCATGGGATTCAGAACCTTCAAACTTCTTCTTAAGGAAGGAAAATCCTAAAAACTGTCGCAGCTTTGAAACCCTACGCAATGTAGATTTAATTTTTACAGGATCGAGTCTATCAAGGCATTACCCAGCTCTGTTTGAAATGTCTGTTTGACAGAGAAAGACTCTCACTGATAATAAACAACGGAGGATGCAAGAGAAGCTAGAACTTCTGGAAGCCAAGATAGAAGAGCTGGAAAAAGAAAATCAGGTGCTAAATAGGTAATAAACTTTGCTTTTTCTTGGCTTGAAAAACGATACATACCAAGACAGGACTTACACACGTGAAGTGATTTTGAAGACAGGTGACAGTTCAGTAACTGGAGTCCAATCTAATGACATTTTCAGCAGTAGAATTCTTTGAAGGGAGTCCATTTAGGATGGACAGCTAAGAGTTTCTGAGACAACCGCAGGGCTGTCTCTTCAGGAAGAAATGGAGGAAAGATAGCTGGTAACGCCGTTGCAGGAATCCCTTCAAAAGAAGGAAGTGTGTTTAAAAAAAAAAAAAAAAAAAAAAAAAAAAAGGAGGTGTGGCAGTGAAGCAGTGTTAAAAGTACAGCATATGAAAAATAAATGGGAGATGAAAACAAAAGACTTTGGAGAATTGCAGGAGAAACAGACTTAGCATCCTCTTTGAAAGACAAACTCCTATTTTTTTTTTTCTCTTCATTGAGTACCTATGGAGGGTTTGATTCGAATAATTAATTTAATGTGGTTCCTGTGGCTCACTACTGTGAATGCTATTAAAAGCTTAATTTATTCCATGTAAATTCTAATCTGTAACACAGCAGAGAGCTTAATGTGTAGAGGGACTTTCAGGTAGACATTTAGGCAGAAGAATATACACAGCTCTCCCACCTTCCAGTCTTCCTGGTATGTAGTTTTCCTTCGTAGGCATAATAAGCAGCAGACTACTTGTGGAGAAGTACGCTGCTGTGTTGGGACAATAAGGATTTTGAGCAGTAAGAAACCTCTTATTTCCTAGGCAGAACGTTTCCTATGAGGAATATGCACGCCTCCAGAAGAGACTGAAGGACCTGCAGCGTAGGCACAATGAATTCCGGAGTTTAATTCTGAATCCTAACATGCCGTCGCTCAATCCAGTCAGTACAGTGTCATCATCTGCCGTGCCTCCCAGGCCTGAAGTGTCCTTCCCCCTTCTGCAGGTGGTGATGTATTACGATTTGTGAAAATAATACAGCAAAAGAGGGTAACTGGCACAGTCCTTCATCACAGACCTTAGCCTTAAGGAAGGAGTGTTTGATCTTTGAAGAGAGGAAGGGAACTCTGAGGAATCTTCTAGTGACGTTCCCTTCCTTGCAATGGGAGGGACTTCTTGAAAGACGAATGATACGTTACAGAATATAGCAAGCGGGCAGTTTTAACCTGGTTCTCCGTACTTTGCCCCTCTCCTGAGAGGCTTCAAATGGCTCCTTCTGGGCTAGGAACATCATAATGGTGTTCTTGCAATGTGGTTTCGTTATTAAAAAGCAGTATTGCTGCTCTCGATTTCTTGTGTGGTTAAAAGAGTTTTACTTGCTCTGATGAGCTGCTGAGGGTGAAAATCTCTCCGGCTGAGGTTGACCAGGCTGACTTTACAGATTCGTGGTAACCGAGACCTCTGGTCTGCGTGCCTCTTCCTCTGAGGGGAGGAACGCCTGCACGCGTATTTCGTGCTGATGCAAGACGATGAACATCATTGTGAAATGTCAGAACAATACCCACAAAACATTGAGGAGTCATATGTAACAAATAAGGGCATTTTGGACTTCACAATTTTTATTTTGAAATAGTTAATCAAAGAAAATGAAATTATTGCTCATTTTGGTCCCTTCTAAGTGTGACAAATGTAATAGAGCCTTTTTTTTTTTTTTTTTTTTTTTTTTTAAGTTTCAAGGAGGAACAGCATCAGAGAGAGCTTTCCCTGCTTCGCAAGCGGTTGGAAGAACTGGAAACCACCCAGAGAAAACAGCTGCAAGACCTTGGACCATCCAGAGAGCGCCTAACGGTGGGCGCTCACAGGGACTTGGCTAGAAACAGGATGGCTGGGGAAGGCGACGCGCAGAGTGAGGGCTCCCAATGAATCTGCAAACTCCCCACGCTGTTACTCTTCGGTAGCTTATTCTTTGGACGTGCTTTTAATATTTTGCCAAAAATGCGCTTGTATGTGCCTGAATAGCATAAAATATATTCCGCATAGTTTTGTGTTTATTTTCGATAGACTGGCATAAATTATCGAACAAAAGCACCGGAAGATTCACTACATTTTTTAAATGGTTTTATGTAAAGGATGTAAAATTATTTGGAAGCCAAAACATATGAAATAATCTCATCACACGAAACTTTAAAAGGACATGTATCAAGGTTTGGGTTGTGATGACATTTAAAATAAAAATTAAAATCAAATATTTTGGATAAACCTTTGGAAACCTGGTAACATCTTCCTACTCCTTCCATGTAGAAGTTAGGGCATCGGTGTGGTGTTTTGCGGGGTTGCTGCTTTGATTGTTAACGATGCTGCAATCCTTACTTGGAAGTTCCCATGCAGACAGAGAGGATGAAATTAAATTAAATGGAAAAAGTGCTGAAAACTTTTATTTGCTACCCCTGGCGATGTGCCTTGGGTGTTTTGTAACGGGAATAGGCAATAATCGGGTTTTTTAATAGAACGTAGTAGAGAGGAAGTATAACAAATTGCCTTCACATTATGAAAATGTAAGTTTGTATTTGTTGGTACTGTAATTTGTTTACTTAACTACAATAAAATTATTTATTCAAGGTTGAATATATTTACTTAAAACTTTTTTTTTTTTTTGTTTCCCCTCCATTACCAATTTAGTAACAGAAACTTGTAAAGGATCAATTCATTTTTTTGACTCAATAGTGAAAACTTTCTTGGAAGCGTAGGAATAATTTTACCTGGTGTGTGTGTGTTTGTTTTTTTCCAAAATACTGCAGCGACAGTATGAGACAGAGAGCTACCCAGCGCAATTTCTTTTTATAGCGTATTCGGTGTTGTAATTAGACTGTGGTGCTAGACAACTGAGTAACTACCTTGCGCACGGTGACATCGTCACTGATGCAACTTTTCTCTCCAGAGGCTGCATTTTTGGTTTCCCATACGCTGGGTGAGTTGGGATCGCACTGCGCTTCCCTGGGGAAGGGCCAGGAGCAGCAGAAGCCGCGCCTGCCCAAGGTAAGGTCCACCGAGCTTTGCCTGGGTCTGGTGGCTGCGAAGGGCTGGCTCTGGCCGGGGGCTCCCCGCTTATGCGGCCTCCAGCCGGGCTTTCAGCTGGGGCCGGGGGCAGGAAGCCTCGAGGGTGGAAGCAGGGTAAGAGGGGAGGACGACTGAGGGCCAGCTACTGGGCGGTGGGCTCCCTTCCCAGGCCCCCTGGGGC
>NW_009260667.1:3318141-3320277 GCF_000687185.1 Egretta garzetta
GGTCGCCGCTGGGCAGCTGCTGGGTTGCAGGCAGGTCCCCCTCCACCCCCGGCATCGCACCTTCCTTTTTTTGTACTTCCCAACTTTGTGACGCCCGGCATTCACCCGCCTGGCTCTGGCGCGGAGCCCCGCAGGGCTGGAGCTGCAGGGGGTGCGGGGCGGCTGAGGCCGGGCGCCATCTTACACCCCGCTCCCTGCCTCACCTTGGCCTTGCCACAAACTGTGCTCCCTTTTAACCATTTTAAAGCACACAAGTTAACGAAAATAACCTCCAAATGTACTTTATTCTGGATAAACCCATACAAACACCAACATGTATTTGTCATTTGCACTTTTTTTTTTTTTTTTTTACCATTTTTAAACAACAGGTTAACTTCTGTACAACAGGAATTACTTTACACATTAGTAAGGTTTGACTTTAAACTAGATGACTGCAAAATAATGCTCTGTAAGCTAGTGTTAGAGAATATGCCGTTTGCCCTAGCTGTTTGCCTGTAAACGTGTGGGAATACGTTAAAGAGAAGTTTGCTTTCGGGTTGGAGAATGCTTTTAGACTTGGTGGGTTGCCATGAATCCAGCTTTAGTCAGAGGGGGTGCTTTTTGGAAGGGTAACAGCGAATTGCAGATACGGAAGGTGCGCCGACGTTGTGTGTGCTGACCCAAACCTACCAACAGAGCCACAATCACGTAATTATACTGCACATCACTTCGTGAGATCCACTTGATGGGTTACAGAGTCCCGGCATGACTTTAAATGGGTTACTAACAAGAGTGACACTGTTCAGGAGGCTTGAATAAAAGGCGACAATCCTATGCCAGGCTGTAGGCTACAGCTACAGAACCTGCTTCAACACATACTTAATCTCTAGAACTCATTAAAGCTATTGTAGCAAACAAGCAGTAGTACAAATACAACCAATTTTTTTTTTTTTGTTTCCTCATCATATAAACACATACAGTGAAGTTCACAGGATCAGACCCACGCAAACAGATTATATTTTACAGCTTTTTTTTCTTTTTTCAAGCAGAAATATTGGGCGGTTTTGCTTTTGTTTTTGTTTTTTTCTGCCTGTACAGAAAGTTACTGTTGAACAAAACTGTCACAGTTCCTTCACATGCACTGCCAGCCAAACCCCTGAAGTGGACTGGAACCGCTGTCTAACTGGAAGGAGTAACCTGCTCGTGCCCCTCCTTTAATAGCAATTGCTGTGCTTTTTTTTAAAAAATTTATTTGATGCTGTTTTAAAAGGTTAGGTTAAGAACGATTAAAAATCAAGCCCTTAAGTACAGGTATTCTAATCTTAAGTGCTGCTCGAGCCACAGTCCACTCCTTTAGGACAGAGGGCAAGCCAGGGATAGGGATGGGGTTTGTTTTTTTTTTTTCCCCCCATTAAAATTAAACTTACCACTACATATTGTGCCAGGCAGAGAAGAGAACTGCTGAAAGTACTGCAACGTCGTAGTGCAGTTTCCTGAACAAAGCCATACATTCCATCAGTATAAAGTGTAAACTCAATAGCAAGTGTAAGACTTGAATTAAAAAAAAAAACAAAACACAAACAAAAAAGCCATCACAGTACGGGTTGGTGGCTGCCCTCACTGACCCGCAAGAGGTGCAGTTTGTGCAATCACAGGGCAGGGAGGGGGCAGACCAGTAGGCAACGCGTTTTTTTGTGTGTGTGCGTGCTGCTTCCCACCTCCACCAGCAGCCTTGCTTCTGCTGAAGTGTGGGTAGCGTTCGCCGGTGCTGGCCGGCCATGTGCCGTGGGATTGTGCCTGGCACCAGCTCCTGGTAGCCACCACAGCCAAACCAGCCAGCTGTAGTAGGGATGAACTGCAGCCTCCAGGCGCCCCCAAAGCAGTGACACGCACTAAGAAATGTTTTGAGCCCTCCGCTGCCCGGGAGCCCCGCAGAGGCATCGCTGGCTGGTCGTGGCCCCAGCACAAGATTTCTGCACCAAACCTGGGCCAGCTGCGCGCAGCCCCGGCACCCTCACCGCTGCCAAGGCAGGGAACAGCTCATCCCACTCCTGCAGGCCACCAAGCTACGCCACTCGCCTCCAGTGGCGGGACCCTCCGGCAAGGTGTGGCCGTGTGTCACCGCCTCCCCTCTACGGGCAGGCTGCCGGCTCCGCG
>NW_009260667.1:3320324-3389524 GCF_000687185.1 Egretta garzetta
GCTTTCCAGCTGGGCTAACGTTAGCCACCAGTGCAGATGCAATGGAGCCCCTCCTCTGAAAATGGCCAAGCCTCAAAAAAACACCCCAGCAGGACCAAGGCAGTTACCTCCCCCCCCACCACCCTGTCATGTTTACATCAAAGAGTTTCTCACACAGAGTCAGAGCTTACACCAGCCCTCCTCTTCTCACATGTTATTAAACTAAGCCTCTTTTGACAAAGCCTTGGTGTAGACAACCTGAAAAAAAGCAAAAAAAAAAAAAAAAAAATTGCTGGCTTTAGATTTGTGAGGCCCTTGTACAGGGATGGCAAGACTGGCCTGGACTGTCAGCACTGACGCATGGGCCCATCGTGCACCCGAGTACAGGTTTGTGCACCGAAGTTCAGCCATCGTCAGCTGCTTCGTCAAATCACAGCGGCGTTCCGATGCGGCGCAGCTGCACGGAGGTTTCACGTGTGAAGCTGCTCACAAGTGTTTCACAGCTTATTTAAGGATGGAAAGGTAGAAATGTAAACACAGACTGATGCCCGTCTAGCGCCTTTCTCCAAAAGCCTCCCCTCGGCTCAGTGGCTGGCTTCGCATAGCACGGGGAATTTCTAACCTAAGGAAGAGAAGTCCCACCACGTGGCATTTGGACTTCAAACCTCAGACCCACTTCTTCTGCTAAACAAACACGCTTGTCCTAAGTGTCACTTTGGTGCTGTGTTTTGTTTTGTTGTTTTTTTTTTTCCCCAAACAGGAACCAGCATACATTTGTCTGGAAGGAAGGAGACTGCAGTTGACCCGTATTCTGAAGCCGGAGCTCATCCTCACAGTTTGCCAAGGCTGCTGAAAGGATGTGGCGAAACATCGGCTTTCTCTCTTACAAAAAAGAGCTAAGAAGCAACTTGCAAGGTCACATGGGCAACTCTGAACTTGCAGCATGTTTTGCGCCTTGCCTGCAAGCTTGTTTTTAAGTAAGCGGAAAGCTTGCTTACTTAGGCAGTGTTTTTGAACCAAAAGGTACATGTGTTCGAGTACCTAAAAATGCTGGCCCTGCCGACGCTAGACTCACTTTCGCTTTCACGTGCCCACGTTTGAATATCTACCCCTGCCCGTACTTCATTCCCAAACGTAGGTATTACTTGGAATGGTCAGAGTGGAGAAGAGTGTCCAAATGTTTCAAACCCTGTACATGTAGTCAGTCAAAACAGTTCTGGGAGCAGTAGCGCTTATTTAAAATCCCCCACGGTGACGCTGCGAGTCAGTGCTCTGCTCAAAGCCATTTGCATTTTTTCTTTTCATCGAATAAGGCTTTTACTTGCTGGAGCTGTTTCTGGACTTCTTCAAACCCCCGTTCTCGCTCGAGTTTGCTGACAATCTGTTAACAATTAGCAAAAGAGAGAATCATTTTTTTAGTGCTTATTTTCCTTGCTGTTTTTTAAAGCCTGCTTTTCTGCATTCCAACAACTACTGGCAGAAAATGCCTATATGTAAACATTCTTTTCTGACTTTAACACTTTATTTTCGTAGTTTTCCTTTCAAGTTACTATGATTACAGGATTTGCAACACTTCCACAAAAGAATGACAGAGCCAAGCAAAAAACCCCAAACAAATCCAACACATGTTCATCTCCTGAAGCGTGAGGCAAGGCCAGTGCTCCAGTTTTACCCTGAGCAGATTTGCAAATGATATTTTCTTTCTCTTCTTCTGCCCTATGGAACCGAGGGCAATAAACTTGCCCTCTCTTGCTCTAACTTGCCCACTTGGCTCCGGCCCAGGTGATAGGAAGGAGCACTGCTGCTGTCTGAAAACTCTTTGCTGGCAACTCTACAAAGCGACCGAGGTCTCAGCAAACAATGAATGAGGTTTAGCTGCTCCAGGTCAAAAGCCAGAGGGTGGAAGAGCAGAGGGAGGGTTTCCTTCTAAGGATGGGGTAAGTTTAGCCAGTGCTAGCTTCAAAAAAGCAAAAATGGGCACTAAGATTAGAAAGTACACTGAAGTCTCCTGTGTCAACAATTTTAATGAGCTTAATAAAGCATAGGGCCACTCTGAGTAACATCCCGAGCTGCTTTTAAGGGGCAAAGATTTGACGCTGAACCCAGATAATTTGAGATGTTAGACATCAGAAGTGGGAAGCCAGCTCACAGGCGACAGGATGATTACAGCGAGTGCTGATGCTGCGCTGCCGGGGACGAAAGAGAGAAAGGTCTGGTTGCTGGGAGACCCAGACAACCTGCTGGAAGTGGTAACGAGGCCTTCAGGCAACGCACCCCAGCTGGCTCTTATCTGCGTCTCTGCGCAGGCACACGCAGCCTCCGCCAAGGGTGCGAGCAAAACGCAGAATGGAGTGGAGGACCCCATCATGCAAAGCAGAGGGCAGGGATTTGCTTACAAAGCAGCTTAGAGGTAGCCTGTGACTAAGTGCATTCAGTTGAGAAACGGTTTCTTTTGTTAGCAATAGCAGGGGCTGGAAGCTATAGCTTCTTTTGTTTAAGAGGAAGACTATTAGAGCAGAGCGGAAGAGGGCAATGATGGGAAAGGAGCAGACACCTCTTGCCGTAAGGCTGAGTGCACTCCGCTGAGGTGTTTGCAGTGACTGTTAAATGGAGATCCCCAGTGCTACAGTCGGATCTGATGTCTGAATCCCCAGGGAAATGGAGCGCGTGCACAGGAGTTGTGACAGGCATTAGCAGATGCTCTGCACACGCAGTAAAACAACAAGTCTAGACTATACAGGAACTTTCTCAAAACCGTGGGGAGAATTTTTATTGCTACTGTCTCTGTGAAATACTGCGGTGACAGTAAAGGCGCATTTACACACCTCTGGCCTGCGACCCCTCCGAGAGGTGGGGGCTCCGGCCCCCCCGGGGGCCACGCTGCTCTGGCCCCGCACAGCTCGGCGGGGGGAGCATCCTCGGCTGCCTGGCAGAGGGGCTGTCTCCGGGGTGGCACCCAGGGAGTCGCACACCGAGGCCAGCCCTTGGTTACTCTGTCAAGTCCAGCTTCCAAGCCTGAGGGCGCGAGTTAACGTTAAGGGGTTAAGCAGGAATAGCAGACGTGCTTACCTCATCATAGTATTTCACTATGTATCTGTAGATTTCAATCAAGGCCACTTTCTCATTAAATTCATTTTCATGTTTCTAGAACAGAAAATAGCTCTGGTCAGATAATTCTCCTTTTTAAAAACCAACTTAACCTGAAAGCAAATGAAGTTGCGGCTTCTCAACCATACCTTAGATTCCTGAGTTAGAAATTCTTCAACCTCTGAAGTGGTCAGTGGAGGCAGATCCCTGATGGCTTTATAGTACGCTTTCACCTCCTTCTTGTAGAGTGGAATGTCCTTAGCGTAGAGAAGTTTATTTGTTGGTGCTTCCTTAAAAAGAAAATATTTGAAGCCTTGTCAATTTTCACAGCACAGATTTCCTAAGGTTCCACCTCCACATAGTTAATTGCATCTAATTGTGTCTGTTCTCTGTGTGACTCATTTCTCTTTGCGGTGGTTATATGCAAGGAATCAAGGTTATGAAATAAAGATGAAGAGCAGACGCAGGACCTCAGTAATAGTGCATTCTGTTTCATGACAGTTGCCATATAATTATTTCTGTTGGCATCAGGAGTGATGAACATTTGTTCCTTAGACATTTTTCTTTCTTACTTCCTCCTCGCCACTCCCCAGACCTGAAAGATTGTGAAAGCTGAACTGAAGGGCTGGAGGCTGACACCCTATTTACATACAGGATACAGCAGTGCTGTGGAAAGTTCCCCTAGGGTAACACACCAGAGAGCCTTGCTAGATCCTGCCCTGGCAGAGGTTCCCCTAAAACCCTTTGGCCCCTACTCCTTTCGCTCAGGGGCTCGAGAGCACAGAGAGCTGCCTGCCAGGCACACACAGCCAAAGGGATTTGGTTTTTTTCCCCAAGGCTTCAACCACTTGGGTCAGCACTGACCTACGAGGCAGCTTTGGGCTCATCCGAGGAAATAAATGCTGATGTTTGTGGTAGGAGCCGAAGCTCCACCTGGAAACCATGTTTTCAGAATGTGTAAGTGGGGGCTGGTAGTTTCCTGTCACTGCTCTAGTTTAAATTCTGGGGAATAAATGACACAACCATGTGATATCTTGTCACTAGTGTTTCCACCCTGTGATGAAATGATTTAAATGCTTGTTTTCTAAGTGGCTGAAGAACATTTTATGATAAAAGGCTCAAAAGCGCGAAAGTAAATACATTTTAGTACTGAAAGGCCACAAGATATTTACTGCACTGCCGACCTCTCTCAGGTTTCAGCATCCCTTTTCAAATGGTTAATGGGAGCTGTTGTATCAACAGTACTTTACAAGGGATGTTAAGCGTAGCAACCTAACAGCCCATGCTCATTTGCAGTTTCTCCATCGAGTGAGTGATGTGATTAGTTTTAATTCATGACACTTCACTCCCAAAATAAGATAAATAAGCACATTATTTGTTATTTACCTTCAACAAACGAGCAGTTAGTTCAGATCACATAGGAAATCAGTCCGTTATTACACACATTTTTTTAGGCTAAAAGATCTCTAGCCTGTTTTTCTTGGTAGTATGAACCTGAACAAATGCTTCCTGCTTCCGTCCAAAGAAAAGGAAAATACCCTCAGGAAAAACTAAGTATTTCTGATCCCTAGAGTTCTGGACACTGTACTGAAGAGCTTTTGAGCGTAAGATTTCTGGACTTCTTACTGCAGCAAATAATTTTGCATATAAAAAGGGAGCAGCTAATACACGTGAAAGGAATTGTGTCAAACTTCAGAGCTCTTTCAAGTATTCTTACAGCTCTCAGTAGCTTACTACGCATGTTTTCTGCACATTGGTGTGTGGCAGACAAAATTGGGACTACTTATTAAATGATGTTAATGCTTTTAAGACCCTTGTTTAAAAATTCTTTAAAACTTCATTGAAATCTTACAATTTCCACCCTCTTCCACATATTCTATAAACACACTATGCAGAAGCCCACTGCAGAGAAGATAAGTGGCAGTTAACTATAGATACGGCATTCTAGTAGCTGTATCTGTCTGCTCCTGTGAGTTCTTGAAAGCCTTGTGAGATGGAGCAACAAGGAATGGAAATCCAGCTTAATTAGGCCACTGACAGTTTTGCCCCCAATGCCAGCAGATCGAGGACTTCATCCCCTAAATCGTCATACAGTTGAAAAAGTCACTGGTTGAGAAGTTAGCAAAAGACTGGAAGGGCAGCATTACCTTCCCCAGTGTCTGTTCTGCTAGAGAAAAGGCATCCATGAAAGCTTGTGCGATAACAGACAAACAGCCATCTATGTGTGAAGTCTTCTTAATATCAAAGACAAATTGGGGATTCTTCAGTATGTTCACCCAGAAGCGGAGAGGAAGGCTAGACAGAGGAAGAACAAGCATCTTTAACCACTCCGGTAGCACAACTGCTTTAAAATGGCAGTATAATTGCACCGCACTCATGCAAAGAAGCACATTTCTGGGCTGCGTATTCATGTTAAAAAAGGGATCAGGGAACAAAGGCAAACACATCAGTCACCCTTCCACCTCCAAATAATGCTCTCAACCTGCAGGTGCTTCTTTCTGACTGTGAAGCCAGTATGCAGACTTAGAAAGTCCTGGAAGCTATGGTGGTTTGTATCGGTATCCAACTGATACACTAAAATTACTGGGATCCACACAGCCAAATCATATCTTCACCCAGGCATGCCAAAATCTTACTCTTCTCATCAGAGGTGACCTGTTCCATCTTTGCAACGACATTTTCAGAGAGTGCACGCACTCCCGCGCATATCATATGGGCATACCTGTTCGTTTTCCATATATGGACCACATCAGGGTCATTAATTTTTTTGCTCTCAGCCTGGGCATCCAGAAAGTCAAAAAAGTACTTGATGGCAACAGGTGCTTTATTGTTGGGTAAACTCCAAATGCTCCTGAAGAGCTTTTCAACAACTGAGTGAATTGCAACCTGAAAAGAAAATGAATACTATCATTGCACAAGAAAAGAATGGGATTTCTTGTCTCAGAGACTGGAGCGTGCCCCAAGGCAACCACACACAGAAACTACAATACACTTGTGGCAAATATCTAGGCCATAGGTTATTGGCAAACAAGACAGTCAATAACAAAAATGAAACTACAAATATACCATAATGAGCTGCTTTCAAATGTCGAATACCTTATCACTTTACCAACAGGATAATTGTGGTGAACTTTGTGATAAATCGTAGGTGGAAGGAATCACCCGTTCCAGAAAAGACAGTATCAATTCTTCAGATACTGTTGGCAGCGTTGCTAAAGGCATTTGGAACTTGTGACTGGAAGTAAGAGGGAGGTGAGCAAAGAGGAGTTGAACCACTTTCCTAAGGCACTGGTCTTCACGGTGCCATCTGCGACACACGTTGAACACATGTGCTGATCAACACTTCACAGCCAAGCGACTGTGACGCTTGACCTCACTCTAGGATAACAGCTTTGGGTGGCATATGAAGACGCTAATATTAGAGAGAAGAACTGAAAACTGGGGATTTCTGATCCAGAAGCGAAGATACTTGGCTCACAGAAGCAAAGGCTTGGCTTCTGACAGACTCACTGACATCATCACAGAGTATTCATAAGTAGAGGCAAACAAAGCAAAACGCTGTTTTGTGCATTTTTTCTTCACATCTGTTCTGAAGCCCAGTTCAGCCCAATCTTCTCTCAACAAGAAGGATTTAAGTGTATCCCAGGATCTTGATGCTCTACCGGCCAGTTCACTTCATGTGGCAAATTCTACAATTGTGTCTGCATGTGTGTATGGGCGAGAGAGAGGGAGGGAGAAAGACACGGTCCGATGTAATTTCCTTTAGTGCACGGCCTATCATGGGTGGAATTTCACAGTGAGGGGTATCACAGAGCTCTTGTACAGAGCACTACCCTACTTCGGAGAAGGAGGTGATTAATTTTAAGCCCTTTAAAAGGACTGTTTCTTAAGAGCCTGATCTTTTCTTTTGTACTTCAGCCTTCCACCATGAGATATTACTGGTTTACTCCAGCGATTCCTAAGGGCTTATGTTAGTTTCCACAGCTAATGAGAAATGACCAGTCTTCACTCTCACTTTGGGTAGTGTCCCAAATTACTCCGGATGCTATCAACAGTCTAATTAAGTAATGACTGATAGATTCTTAAATGCAAGAAGGCCATAATCATCATCCCTTCAGGCCTCTCATGTCGCACAGCTCTCAGTGTTGTGCATTGATTAATATTTTAAGTAATATGCTGTTGCAAAGAGTTTTATAACCCTTTTGAGCAAGTCAGAAACAAGATGACGTTACCACAGGGAGTGAGCCGGGCTTATTCCTAAGGAATGTGCACTGTATAAATTAGGTAATCATATCATAAATCCTAAGGACCTCGTCTTTAAAATTAATATAGTTATTCTGGATGCTTAATTTGAGTCCCTAAAAGACTATTTCATTTCATGGGCCGTATTTTGTGAAACTCAGGCCTTGGAAGTTGTCTCTAAGCTGGGCAAACTCTAGTAGAGAGTGAGGAGACTGTTGACTGAAAGCTGTCCCTCCAGAAGGGATCGTTCTTGCTCTATGGCACTCAGTGACCAAAGACACTTTCTATAAGCTCAGTAACTACCTTTTTGCTTTAACCTGAGAAAAAAGGTTGTGCTTACTGGGGAGACAGAGAGTGCGAGTAATAGACAATTTCAGAATTCTAGCATTAGAAAACACAAAATGTGTCCATCTTTGCAAATTGTCATAATCCATAGTTCTCACAGTGATTTTTATAGGCCACCGTTTTTATTTAGTATTTGATACACATGCAGGAAGTCTGCGTAATTGCTGCTTTAATTTCTCTTTCTGCTGTGCCAAACTAGCCAAGCCTAACATCAGCCTTCCCCCAAAATAAGGCCTTTACAGCTTACCTTAGTTGACAGAAGCTTTGTCAGATACATTTCTTTCACTTTGAATTTTTGCTTTCCTTTGTGACCTGCTCCTTTCACATCTTTGTTTGCTTCGGAATCTGGTAAAATCTGTCATGAAGAGATTAGAGAGATTACACAGTTACAAACACAACTCAGTATTAAATCTACCACTTAACATTGTAATGACTGAACTCACCAAATGACAGTGTTCATCCGAGTAGTCCACATCTGAACAGAAAGCAGAGAGCAAACATGCATTAATGAAACAACGCAGCCAAGCAGGCTCGGTGTCACCCTTTCCTGCCCGCAGCGTGGGGGAAGCCTCTGAGAAACCCACAGGTCCTGGCTCACCTCCCTGGTGCCAACCTGTAGGTCAGACCACTAAGCTAGGGCATCATCATCTGCTGCTGGGGTAAGCTGGCAGCAAATTGCAGCTCCTCTGAAAGGAGGACAACAGACAGCAGATGAGATGACTGCATTGGTTTAGTCTCTAAGAGTACTCTCGGTGCAGGCGGGCTGAGGTCAGGCTTGAAAGCAATGGCTGAGAACAGACAACCCTGTTCTTGCTGAGGGAGAGACCAGTGCTGCCCCAGTGTTTCGCACCTCAGGGGCAGATCTCTCCTAACTTTAGATGTCCACTTTGAGGGTGAGGTGAATGACACCCTAGGAGTGTCTGTTTCTCCCCAGAAGCTACAGAAAGCCCACTTCCCCCAAGCAACCAGCTGGGCTGGAGCAACCTGTGTCACAGGGATAGGGAAGATGAACTGACTCCTTGTAAGCACCCTTTACCTCCCAACCTGCTGGTGAGACAGCAGAGCCAAAGCTTTCAGAAACACACCCAAGAGAATAAGGAAAATTCCAAAACTGTGTTTTTTTGTTATGCCTGACTCCAGACAGGGAACCACTATGCCCGTGACACACAATGCCGGGCACTGGAGCAGGGCATGTTCCCTGTGTTGGTCTCACCAGTCAGCACTTTGTGTCACCGGGGCTTCCCTGCCTCCTGCCTTCCTGCTTATGAGTCTGTATGTTTAAGCATTCATTTGTGGAAGACTAAGTCCTTCTGTCCTTCTTTCCTTTGCCTCCTTCCCTCCTCTTAGGCCCACTCTGCCTGCCAGAGGCTCAGAGCCAGGGTAACACAGTTCTTCATTTGGCTCAGCTATATCAAAAAGTGCCAACTTTTCTGACCTCCTATTGACCAAGAGACAACCAGTCCTAGCTCAGCTCTCTGCATTCCCAGCCCATTCTCCACAGAAGATTAAATACGTTGCAGTTCCTTTGTTACCTGATCGGGTATTTGCCTTCTTTTTAAAGACTTTTATGGTTGCTCCATTTGAAATCTGAAAGTAAAAACAAACATACCGTGCTGAAACAAAAGTGTTTACAATTCACAAACCCCTCAGTTTCATTTCCTCTGTCCTTAAGTCTGTGGCAGAGCAGGAGCGTGCCAGCCCGTCTCATTCTCACCACTGTGTGCATGGCTCTAAGCAGGCAGCCAGGGCTGGGCTTTCAGGCATGGGCAGGAGCTGCAGTTTGTTAGCCTTACCTGGCAAGGTGGGAAGGCAGCTCTTCTGACAAGCTGGCCTTTAAGACCTTTCCCTTTCTTTGATTTTTCTGGTTCAGACCCTATTTGGACATTTTCATTTCCACGTACTGCTTTGTACTGCCTCTTGCACCCATCTATCTACAGATTGCCCAGGTTGAATTCTCTGGCCCCAAATGCAATAGGATCTTATGGGAAGGTGAGGCAGGGAGGGGAACACAGGGATGATTTCTCTTCTGGCCCCCTTTTTTCCAGCTCGGTCCATTCCCCCCCACCATGCCCTATAGAGGGGCCATGCTGACAGTCTAGCCTGGTGCTCCCAAGAACTATTTTCAAACTGAGCAAAATATTTACGCCCTGTGGATCTAACGTGGGGATCTGACACCCTAAGGTCAAGATCCATATCTAGTCACCTTGGGATTTCTAAGAAAAATCTTCCCCCCTCCTTTCCTGAATTTACAGCGCTGCTAGGATGGTAACTATTATCTTTAAAAGAAACTGGCAAGTCATGCTTTTATTGTCAAAGAGTAACTCAAAAACGGCTCCCACTGAGAACTACACCACTGCTCTGCTGTCAAATGTTGGGTCTTGCCAAGTGCTAGTGTACTTCCCTCTATAATTACAAAAACAACTGGCCAGTTCTAGGAAGGGATCTCTGCCAAAATAATTTAAGTGTTTTTTAAACCTTGGCAGCAAGCCTGGTGCGAGAAACCAGTTTAAACATTAAGATACTCTATCAAAAGCTCTGTCTTGCGCCAAAGAAATCTGCACTTACACTTGCTCCTGGAAAGTAAATGCAATCTATTTTAGAAGTATGATTTTTTGCAGGGGTTCCATTTATCATACAGTGTTTCAGAGCTCTTTCAGATAATACAGAGCACTTTAAGACCACACCATGGGAATATGCTCTAAGGCTAGCTTGTGAGGTGACACAAAGACCCAGAGTCCTCCTACTTGGCCCTGAAGATAGGTAAACAGGAACAGGGCTACCCAGCAGCTTACCCCCTCCCAGAGCAGCGTGGGCAATGTGCTGCCTCCACTCCCTCTCCAAGAAGCAGGAGAGCAGCTCAGTGCTGAAATGTGTTGGCTCCTGTCCTGGGGGAGATGGGCAGAGCTTGGAGGAAGAGCTGCGTTTCTCTCCAGGAACCAGAGGAGTAGGTGCAGTCATGATCCAAGCCCCAACTTGTCCCAGAAATTAAACCTGAAATGATGCTTTTAGCATTGAGTGGAATATGCTTTCCCTTCTTTATCATTACTGCAGCAGCCATACTTGTGTTTCTTTCAGTGTGATCCAATTAAAAAAAAAAAACCTTCTAGTGTCCTGCTGCCTACATCACTTTTCATGGTAGGCTGCTCCCATGGGCACCTCAGAACACCTTTACTTTGTCAGGTGCATTACTGAGGGGGACAAAAAGGCAAAGGGGAGATCTGTTCAGATCCAGACAACATGGAATACAGCTACTTTGCAAAACAGAAGATGCAGTAGTGCGGCTCTATGCCTCTTCCTTGTTCTCCAGGCCTCCTGTCCTCCCTATAATCCAGTTCTTATCAGTGACATCCCTGGATCACACATTCAGATTTGCTCGCTGGGGCTGTGCCCGCTCCTGGAACATGTGATGCTGCTACAGGCTGAGAAATTGGAGATTTGTGACTGGACAGCAGATCTGAAAGCAGTTCCCTAGCTCTCTTCTTGCATGGGAGATAGGACATCATGATAATCAGCGACTTTCTTGTCAAGGCTTGTGGTTGTTCTCATGTAAACAATAGTGCAGACCTCATAAATAATCATATCAATAACCCTAATAGGAGCAAAAAATTAGCAAAAGGAGCACACAAGTGAGAGACACATGACAGTCTAATAAGAGTACAGTGGAGTTTTTTTCCCTTCAGAAACACCACACAAAAATGCAAACATCCCCTACTTGCACATTTTAAAAATCAGTGTAGAAACTAAGTGTGCTTTTTCAAGAGTGACTGGTGATTCTGGGACCTTTACAACACAACCCTCATGCTCCAGTATCTTAAAAGGATTTGATGGTACTTCCCAGTTTCAGAAATCTGGGTACTTTCTAGCATTTAAGACTGGCAAACAAAAAGAAAAAATTCAGGCTTGCCACAAAACTCTAGACACCGTTGAAATGTAAACTGGGATTACTCAGGCAACTACCCTCACACTGTGCATGCAATGTTCCTTTTTCTTGCTAACTAGACACCTTTACATTCCTTTCTGCATTAATATGCATACAAGAAAATAAACTAGATGTGCTAATGGCTGATACTTGCTGCTAAGCCACTGCCTAAAATGCCACTAAGTTCCTGCCTAACATGTACATTATTTTGTCAGTGTCAGAAAAAGTGAACTAAAATATCTAACAGAGATACCCAGCGCAATTTCCATAAGGCAGCTGCTAAGCTATAATTAGTGTAGTTACAGCTTTGCAAAAACAACTGAACCTCCAACCTAACTTGCATTTGCCTGCAGAAACCTCAGACGAAAACAAGGGCTGAGACAAAGATATCCAGGGATGACAGTGACCAGCTGGAGCCGATTTGCCATGAGGTATGGCACCCCTCAGCCAACGCATGCCATGAGCTCAGGAAGCGCAAAAGGCTCCCAGGTAAAATCAGGGAGTACTTGCAATGGCTGCCTGTAGTAAAGAGGGTGGGTGCTATCACATTAGACAGAAATTCAAGTATCTAATCAGATTCGAACCTACGTTGACCTTTGCTGCATAGACTCTGACTGCAACGCTACAATGTCCTAATTTGTACAAGATCTTTACAAGTGGAGTGGAGGAAGTCCCATGTTAATCTATAGACAAGATTAAGGAGAGGCACAGGAAAAGCTGCATTTAAGACACTGGATAGTGACTCAGGACAGCTGGGTTCACTGCTCCCTTCCCAGGACGTAAGGAGAGCAATAAACGCCTACAGAAATCTGTAAAGTGACTCCAAATGAGCTTACTCCAGATCTGTGCAGCCTTGCGCAGCGCCCAAGCTACAAACAGTCCTGCTAGGAGTCCTTGTTCCTCTCTGTGAATGGCACTGTATTTGCTCATGCAGACAGCAACGTGTTCAGGGCTGGCTCACGATTCTCAGCACCATACTGTATTGCATGGCACAGACCTACACTCATCAGCAAAACTTCTAAATAAATAAAAATTGTCATGTTAAGAGCCAGGCTTTCAAATTCAACAATGAGGCATGAAGAAAGCTCACTGAAAGCACTCAGCATACTAACCTCGTTTCCAAAATCTATCTGTAAGCATCACAATATGAGCTACCATATCACCTGCTGCACATTTTACCCCACCCTCTCACCCTCTGTTCTGACTAATGTCAGTGGAAACTCCTTAGACAGGCAATGCTGCTTGCTATGCTTTTGCAATGTGCTGCGCCCAGAAGGGCTCTGCCACCAGCTGCAGCCTTGTGTGTTGTTGCAATGATGGACAGATTGCTGCAGTGCTGAAAACGACTGGTTTATAGGTGCAATTGGAAGTGGAGGGGAAAATTTACGGTGCAAGTGGTGACAGTAGATGGAAGCAGAAACGGAAAAAGGGAAGGAGACTGACACAGGAGGTCTCAAGAGAAGAGCGAGCAAACTCATCACGCCTTTTTATTCTGACTCTCAATAAGCTTTCAAAAGTATCACTACCGCCTGTTCAGGTAATCAAAATATGAGGTGGGAAGAGGTAAAGAATTGCTCATGGTGCAACAAAAACTCAGCAGCAGAGACTAGAAAAGACTCAAGGCAATAGCTGGAAATCAGACGCTGTTTTAACTGAAATGCTCAACAGAAGTAACAGTTTACCTGGTATGCTTGAACTAAGCAACCCTGCAACAAGCAAACCTCTGAAAAGTAACAGAAAACATATGACTCATTGGCAAGAAAGTTGTGTGTCACACATTTCTTTCCTTCTGTTGATGATGCTCAGCTATCTCTTAAAGATTTTGATCAATCAAGATACTTCTGTGCAGACAGCATTTGGGTGTTGGGGAGAAACTGCTTCTCGATTCATTGGTACGGCTTCTGTGCTTACCTCGTAATGACCGATGGTATTTAGCTTCCTTATGCCATCCTCCATTACCTCTGAGGAACCATCGATATCTAACAATTCTCTTTGCTGCTCCTCAGACACAAGCTCTGCAGTATGACAGCAAGAGAAAACGATTACATCCCAATGCCATTCTCACTGTACAGATGTTTGTAAAGAAAAACAATACCTAATTATTTTTGGACCAGTGGTTCTCAACCAAGCTGTTTCTCTCTGTCCTTGTGCTGGGACACATGAGAGTGGTTTTGCACTCCCACACTACAGATTCTTTTTTTGGGGTGGCTGCCATTACTACAGGCTATAGGTGCTTCACTTTGTGTTGGTCAAGGCAGAGTTTTTGGAGGTGCTTTCATCTAATCTAGCTGTTCTCTTGCACAAGCATGCCCTGGTGTTATGGACACATTGGGACTAGAAGAAAGGTTTCACAATCCACTTCTAAGAGATGACTAAAATGAACTGTGCAAGACTGACATAGCATTTGTGAAGGGTGGTCAGGCACTGGTGGTGGATACAAACATCAGGTATGAAAGTAAATCATCATCACTTGCCAACACAGCGTCTGAGAAGGTGATGAAATATTAACACCTTAGGGAGCAAGTCTGGGAGGTGACAAATGCCAACAATGTAGAGTTTGTTAGATTTCCCACTGAAGCATGTGAGGAGTGGCACGGTGGCAAGTACAGGCTTTTATTTGACCTTGAGCTCTTGAAAACCCGACAAGAAAAGGTGGCTTGACTCATCTGCTGGAACGGCCTTATTTACAGCTGTGGATATTGTATGTATCTTTGTGAGTCACATGCAAAATATTATATAAACCTAATTTGACTGTAAATTATATTTGTGGGTTCTCCTGATCAAGGGAAATGGAGGCCTGTTGGAAGGAAGGGTGGTAGGAGGGATAGGAGGTAGGGACTAAAGTACTTGGTAATCATGATGTGTCATCTTACCCACTAACAAAATTTATCAACCAGCTGTACTTAGGTGGACGGGCCACTTTACTTAACCCAGAAAAGGAACATATAAATTATATGTGTTTGGTAAATAACATGTGTTTGTTAACTGCATGCTGAAGCAAAGCAGATGTAGTTCCAATGTTCTAACTGGTAGTATAAATGATCTGGTAGAAATTCCTTACAAAGGCTATGTTCTGCCTATATGCTACAAAAAGTCAAAGCCAAAGGTAGGAATTCCTAAAAAGAAAACTCCACGGACAGACCAGTGAACTCCGTGAAAATGTAACACAGTGACACTCTCTTACCAAGACCGATTTCATCCAGCTGAAGACCATAGAGAAAGCCATTCTTATTAAGGAAAGCCTGAAGGCTCTTCTCCTTGGCTTGGCCTATGGTGTCGCAGTCCAGAACATTAACTTGGATAGTTTGACAGGCATCTCCACTCTCATTTTCTGGGATTTTTTCAAAGATAATATTCACTGTCTGGGGAAAGAAACAAATGTTATTCTGACTTACAGGGAACACCTGGCATGGGATACCTACAAACTCCTGACAGCAAACCTGAGAGATTTTCAGCATATTTATTATTAAAGCTACTTCAGATAAAGATTATTTGAAAGAATTGCACAACAAAGCATTTAGAACTTCTCGTTCTGAAGAATCTCTGAAGAATCAAAGATATATAGCTATGTATCTCTGAATGTGTATTTTGTGTTCTGATTTTATGCAAATATGTTTCAGTGAATTACCAAAAAAAGACAGGAGACCAGGAAAAATTACAATGCATGTTCTAAAAGAAGCAGGTCTTTTATTTAAAATGAATGCCTTAAAAGCAAAACTGTAAGCTACTAGAAATCTGATAAGGTTGCTAAGTAAATCATCATGGTAAGAATGACTGATTTTGAGTGGATAGGAAGCAGTGTTAAAATGCGTACTTACACCTGCAGATTATGCTGAGTACCTTACATCATACAAAAAAAATACATCTCCCCTGGCGATGATGGTACCTGTCTGCATACAGCCACATCTCTAGAGGCAGCAGAGACAGGGCTACTGCCCAAGCAGTGAGAAGGGAAAGCGTGTTGCAGCAGACAGAACCCAAAGTGGTCCAGATCTGCACAGAAAAGTGTGATTTATTGTATTAGTCATTACTCCAGGTCAAACACCCACAGGACCTGTCCAGTTACAACACCCCTGCCCTTTAGCTCGCAGCTACTCTTAGCTGGGACACAACTCATCTGCTGGGCTGCACACAAGGTGAGTATGGGCTAGAGGGAGGTGCCAATGAGACTGGGTGGCCATCTCCAGGGAATGTGTTTAGTCAGGTCGTATTTCTGGTCAGGTCAGGCAGATCAGTTGCTTTCAGAAGGCAGGGAAAAGGGATGAGCACAGGATTGCTAATGCCGAGTGATAATAGCACTCATTTCCAGTGCCGTAGCCCGCTCCTTGCAGAGGCATCACCGTTCAGCTACATGGATACAGATGTTCTGCTGCAGATGTCTTGGGACAGAATAAAAACAAGTGGTTTAGGTGCCAGCACTTGACTGTAAGCGGCATATGAAAATCTATGTATTCGAACCATTCTGGCTGTTGGACATTTCTGGTAGAATACATATCTTTTGACTGAGATGTGAGCACTGCAGGTGTGACTCAGTGAAGGAGTGAACATTAAAAGAGGAAGCAACTAAAAAAATTTTTTTCCCCTGCTGTCATGTGAAGGAAAGAATTTCTGTCCAGGTTGCTTCAGGGATAAACTTTTCTCTTTTCTTAGAAAAATGGGTAGTTATTAATAGTTGTAGAATGCTATTTTCTGCTTTACTACCCAGCAAGAGTGGAAATTACAACACACTGGTGGTAAAAAGAAGTAATCCAATGAGACATAAATTAACTTTAGTGTTTCTAGAGAAACAAAAGGAGTATTAAAAACAGGGTTGCAAAACTATGAAGATCAGGATTTAACAGAGACCAGGATGTAACTAAAGTAACTGAGAATAACTTAATCAGGACACTGAGATGCCTAATTGTGAGGAAAATGAGTCCATGGAAAGGACAGACAGAAGAGAAGAGGAGGAGACGTGGGAACAGTGCCTGCAGAAGGAGAAGCAGACTGGATGCCATGCCTCAGGTTGGGATTTCATGCGGAAAATTAGTAAAAAATATATTGGCACAGGAATGAGGGAGTCATGCTTGGTTAGGCCCACAGACCAACTGAACAGACAGCAGTCCTGACCTTGACTTTGACTGCCCTGAGGTCATGGTCTTGTAGGATAAAAATGTGGACGGGGACTAACTGTATTTTGTCTTTGGAAAACTCATTTTAATGAAAGTCTTTGTCTCTTCTAGTCTCCAAACTGATCTTTCTGGAGTAGCTAATCACACTTTAACTGATATTGATTTGTCTTTACATCCTTGGAAGCATTCCTTCCTTTAGTGGATCCTTTCCTCCTAACGTTATTCCTACACTGCAATATTCATGTTCGTGCTTCTCCTTCATTTCCTCTTCCTTTCAGACTGTCAAGAGAAACTGTCTTTTTCTCTGCTGCATTTCCTTTTCAGCACATGTTCTCACACAGATTGCACATAAATGTGCAGCCTCTTCAGTTATTAGCATGCGAGGGTCCTCCCATCCCCACTCAACTCATTGTAGGATGACAGGACTGTAAAAAGAGAGTAGTAGTCCTTTATGTAGGTGGAATACAAGTAATTCATGGACTCCTTAATCGAAAGTATCCACAATGCGAGTATAATAACAACACTTTACGACTCAAAGAAGTGGTCAGATGGTAAGAAGTATTTAAACGCGTAGAAGTCTCTAAACCAAGAGAGCCAGACAGTTTTGCTGATATGATTTCCTGCAGAAGTTAATCTTCAGTGATAAAGCAATTGATGCGGAGCTAGAAAAGCCAATCATTATTAAGTCTTCCCTCTGTAGCTGAAGTTTTCATAAATCAGATTCAACCTGTCTGACAGCACAATCCCTGGCTTTAGAAGCCATTAATCAGAAGCTGACAGTCACAATCACTGCATTTAGACACAAAGTGTAGGACTGGAAAAGGAATCAGGAATGACTGTAAAATTATGAAAGCCCTTTTATGATCAGGTCCGAAAACATTTAAGAGAAATCACAGGAGGACATGGTAGTCACGAGGAAACATCATCAGGCCCTTTTCTAAGCTCTCTCACTTTGCAAAGGAAACAAGAATAGAGGTTAACTAAGGGAAAGGTTCAGGAGGGAATTACAGGGTATGTGGTTCAACCTAGTAATATCTAGAGTTGAGACTTCATGCACTAGAAATTAGTGATTAGCAACACAAAGTCTCTTCAGCAAGGGCTTACACAGTTTGCAAGAATTGTTAAAGGCTACTTAAGGAGAACAAGGCAAGCATCTGCAACTACTTGTATAGAAAATAGCTTGGAACCTAGCTAAAAGCCAGGAACAAATTTTAAATTTGAAAGGCATTTGGCATTTGAAGACAATGGTTACAGATGTTTTTTCAGATTTGTAGTTTTCTTGAATTTCAAACAATGAATTATTTAGTAAAGCTGTTAATAATCATAGCAGATAATAAATGAGATGTGGCTAATAACAAAATGTGATAATATCATATTTTCTCAGAAATAAAGAAAAATCATCTGGGATATTCAAGGGCTCTTATTCATTACCCTGTTCTCTATTCAGCTATGCATCTGAACAAAGCATATTTCCATTTATCAGACAGACTGAAAAAACAAGAAAAACTTTTGACTGGTAAAAGTTAGAGAATTTATGTAAAGGAGACAGCACCATGATGTACAGCACAATGAAACTGCCTTAAACCTACTCCCCCAGCTCCCAGACTATGAAATACAATAAATAGCAAAAATCAGATTGATTGCATGATCCTCCTGCAGCAGCCAGAACAGTTACCCATGAAGAGGTTATAGAACAGCTAACAAATTGGCATAGAAAATGTTACAGGATTTAAATTTAGTCTAGATGGGCTCTATGTGAAGCAAGGGTTGTACTCTCAATGCTACAGTATGGTGCTCAATCTGTATCTAATTCAGAAGGCTCTCCTGTAGCCAACATCTGCACTGCTCGCTTCCTAGCGAGGGCTGTTGTGTCCTTTTCTGCTGACGAAAATCCCCATATGTCACATGCTTTTAATAGCCTCCTTATCTCTCACAAAGTGTGCCTAATAATACCACAGCCATGGTGTCTTATTAAGAAATTGGGTTCCCCGTTTCTCCTTTACTCCCTCACAACCCTCCCACTTCTTTTAACACCTTTCTTCTAACTCATAAAGCAGTTGAACACTTTAAACAACATTCCACTGCGTGGTTTTGCTTCACTTTCAATAAAAGGCTGTTGGCTGAAGAGGTGAATCAGAGAATTTCTTCCCATCTAAAAATGCAAACTCATTTCAGTAATGAATTCAGCAGCCCAAATCCCTTCTTTAAAATAAGCAGTGACTATTCAAAAGAATGCTGGAGCACCAAGTCTACCACCTGAAGAAGTCTCCCCTGGTTTTCCACAGAAGAGATTCCACCAAGAACTCCTCCCATGACAGGCTGGCATTGTGTAGCTTTTCTATTTAAAATGAAACACTTGAGTGAAATGCTAGCACTCAGCTGTGCACTGCACTTCGTCATCAGTCATTGAGCAAATTATCCACCAAGGGGTGCAGCTGCTTGTCTGCCTGTGAGAAAGCAGGCTTGCTTCCTCAGCCTGCGAAGAGGCTCCACGACACATTCAAGTCTCTTTCAAGGCAGTTTTATTTCTCAGTACTCCAATGTAAGTGCAGTGTGAAACCACACAGCTCCTCAGCTCATCCTGGACCAGTGCTTTTAGAAGCATCTTTCCTTCGATTCCTCTGCTTGAGTATTTACTTCATCAGCCCATCTCTGTTCAATATCTGACCCTTTCCAGCAGAGAGGGGTAACGGTAGGGGGTTGGGTGGTACCAAGGTCAGTGGCCTTTTTAAAAAAGGCATGGGCCTCAGAGTTAGGACAGCTCCAGTACAATTCAAAACTAACATCTTTCTTGGTTCTCTTTTTTCCTGTTACAAATGGCCTGAATTTTAGAAAACCTCTCCCATCTTTCCTTCTTTCTCTATGCCCAGTGCTTCTTCCTTCTCCTGCCCCAAGAGTTTATCTGCATAGTGGTGTGTTTGGGAGAAGACCTGTGGAGCTCCCCCTGACTTTTATCCTGCTTTTATTGGTTTGGAACTGAAGTCCCAATCCTGAAAGGAGAGATTCGCATGCAGAGTGCCCATACCCTTGTTCGTACCTTGCCACTGATTTGAGAGTTGAACTCCCTTACCAGATGCATCTCTGTGTCTTCAAGTGCCTACAAAGCTTAAAAATCTGGACACTGAGTGTCTGCAGATGTGCTTTAGTATCTTTCTACCACCCTCTTTTTGACTGTGTTTTTATACTTTGCTCTGGACAGGTAGGTTTTAATGTACTGCTATCGTGGGGCTGTGGAAAGGGACAAACTAAAATACCAACAAAATACTGCAAGACTCAGAACGTAACTGCAGTGAGCAAATGTGCAAATGCATTTGAAAACTCAGCTCAGAATTTATTTCATTTAGAAAACAAAACCTGCAATCCTTCAGGCAGAATTTTTCTTCCAAAGAATGGAGAAAATACTTGGTTCCCAGTCTCTACACTCACAGGTCCTGCATGCCACTGCAGTGCATGTGAAGTGGTGTTAGTGAGAGAAGGAAAGCTGAGTCTTTCCACTTTAGTATCCTGTTAAATGGTATTCTTGAAGAGAAAACCTGCACAGCTGGCCTGCTTCCCCAGCCCAGAAAGCCTCACTGCTCCGCCTAAATCTTTCATAGCAGAGTTTCAGTTTCCAGTGTAAATCTTAGATAAAACAGCAAACAAAACTGTTTCCCTGTCCAGAGTCCTTGGGCTCCATCTCTGTAATTTTACTGCAGGAACCTCTCTCATTTTCTGACAGTTCTAAAGGGAACATTCAGCCACTGCTCAACTATGTTCATTAACTGCTGGACCTTAGCAGGGAAAGCTGACTTATTAACCCTATAACAGTACCATTATCTCCTATTTAAAAGCAGGAATACAAAGTACAAAGGCAGCAAATGTTTGAGAAAGGCTATCCGCTCTCTCACTTCCCCATCCATCTGCAGACAGCCTTCCCCACTGATACCAAGTCCTTCAGACCACTTCCCCTCTCTCCTCTTCACTGCAGGCTGCCCACAAGACCCTATCAGCAATTGCATGCACAGAAGTAGCACTAGGAAAAGTATTTAAGGCAGTGTTCAGCAGTTTCAGAGTCAGCTATCCCCCCAAGGTGCTCTCAATTTGAATTTGTGCTATAAATAACAAAAGTCAATCAATTCCACAGGACCAGATGTTCCTGTGCAGGCTACTAGTAACAGACATATTGAACTTGCTTGAAAATTGTTGCTCAGCATCACTACTGGGTTTTGTCTCCTATGGCTGGCTATATATAGCAATATATTTAAACTTACCCTGGTTCCCAAATGCATGCCAGAATGCAGCACACAAACAGGGAAACCAAAGATGTGGTATCATGTGCTTAATTTTTAGTCACAAGCTTCCTTTCCAAATGCACACTGTGGTAACTTAGCTTGAAGTACCTTAAAATGGAGCTTCCAACAACAGCTTTGTAAATAGCTATAGAAGATTTGCCTATAAATTTGTCAGTACATGGGCTTTCAGCAGAAAATGACAATTTACAATGTTTTACAGGAAGGTTGTCATTTCAGTGAGCTTCCTATGTGGCCCAGTGAGCTAAGTCCAATGGATTGCTGAGCAGCCAAAATTTCCAGGGTCATGTAGTCTGCTCCAGTATGTGGCATGTTAGGACCTCCAGGTTCTTGCTGCAAAAACAGAAGATGGGCAGACCTGGAAGCTCCAGCCTCGCCTGAGGCTCAGGATATGAGCTCTGAAAAGGGCTGAATTCTCATCCAAAGTCACCAGCACTTGCAGTGTCCCTGCCATGGCAGTTGCTGCCCTGGCAGTTTCTGCTCCCAAGCTCTGAAGCCCCCTATTCAGTTGCACTTCTCATACTCTGGTATGTCTGGTAACTCTGACAGGAAGCCAGAAGTTAAGAAACAAGGAAGCTATGGAAATGACTGGAAATGCAGGGTTTTAAGCTCTCAGACTCAAAATCACTTGGAAATTCTGAAAAAAAAAAAAAGCGCTCTGGTTATTCTGAAAACCTTTTTCAGACCTCCTACTCAAAAAGTCATAGATTTTACACACTCCAAAGTACAATAGTCCTTGCTGTCCCTTCTCCCCTCAGCGTCAGAATGACAATCAGTAAAGGAATTCCAGCTTTCAAAGAATTCTAGGTGTAACTGTAAAATAGGAAGCACTTTGTAGTTGCTTTGAGAAAGGCAAGAAATCTACAGTAAAGTTCAGAAACTTAGCTAGGCTTCCCAGATACCTTGTTTTTAACCAAGCAACTAATTAAAATCCACCACAATGTAACCTTGCTAATTTGGAGCTAATAACATGGAAACCCACAGCAAATTATTGCTGCCTGAAGATTAGCTACAAGTAAACACAATAGAAAAATAAAACCTCTGCATTCCATTCTTTCATTCATTGGAAAAGTGTAATTTAGTTTAAATTCTAAGCATATGTTTATATTTTTGTAGTACACTTCAAAATAAGAAGGAATTTTAATACCCTGAGACTTCATTAAACCTAACCTTTGGCGATTAAGGCATGCTGTGAAGCAAGGAGTGAGTGCTATTTGTGAAATGTATATTGGTGAAATACCAGCTAGTTAAACATTTTGAAACTTTGTAAGCAATAACCATTTTATTATCTGGGTACTTAATCATCACCTTAGTCTCCAAGAGCCTTAATTTAGCTACCTAGAAAAGGAGAAAACATTGTAGTTGTCTGTGTCTGGAGGGACACAAAACTGGCAAACATACCACTGTTTTGAATTCAGACACTTGCCACAGCAGCCAGTCTTCGTTAAGCGTGTACAGGGCTTTACAAGTTATCGCGTCAACAGGTCCTTTGTTTATCCTCTGATTGAGGGTTGTCACTAGCAAATAGAAAGGTTCACCAATTGTCTCCTAGGACATGAAACAAACACAAGGAACATGTTTATTTTTGTAATCATTAAATGGGCACATGAATAACTAGAAAAAAATAAGTGTAACAGAGTTATTTCCTTTTAACTAACTTGTTATCTTGCCATTAGGAAAGAAAATCCCTCCGAGCAGACTTATCTAGTTATTTGTTTAACCTCCATCCTTTGCCTTTTGGTGTGAAAGTCTCATGCAAATAGCAAGGGACAGCTGGAGTGTGTGGCAAGATAGCTCACAGCCCCTTGCTGTGCACGAGCACACTACAGACAAGCTGCTCCTACTCCACCTGGCAGACGCTTCCTAGTTCCACCAAAGAGCGTGTGGGGGGTGAGACGTGCATGTGTTCACACTCAGACTTCAGCTATTTCTTCCTTTTTCAGTCTTGTGGGAAAACAAGCTAACAACTAGTTTCCTTTTGAATTGGCGTCTCCCCTCGTTGTCCCTTAAAAAAAGCCTTGGGAGCAAGGTGGTGGGACATACACTGGCGTATCAGCCAAAGAGGGAATGGAACAGGGGCCTCCCTCTCCTGCCTGAACCCCAGGCTTTGGGAAAGCGCCTGAGAAAGGAAGGATGGATCTTTGTTTCCATGTGACACCATTCCTGCAACCCGGCTAAGACATTTCACTAGCACAGCTCTGTAAAGATGACTGGTGTATCGAGAACAGATCTCTGACAGTTCCTTGGCTCTCTCCTGGGGTTTCAGGAAACTGGTGCCGAGCTGCTGAGCCTCAAACAACTCTGCTGCTGTATTAATGCAAGAACTGATACGAGTGATAGCAACAGTGTGATACCATCACACTGGTAAGAGAGACAGGAAGCATAACCAAGCACTGAAACCCAAGAACGAAGTGCTACCAAGTGGGCTAAACTAAACAAACAGTAAAATGAAAGAAAACACTTATTTCATTTCCACTTGAAGTAGTTTAATTCTTGAAATCTGCAAGGTTTCAATTTGGAGGTTAAAAAGTCTGGAAAGAAGTTTAGTTTCCCAAAAGACGGTATTGCTTAAATTTCCATTACGTGGTAGCTTTCCAACAGCTTGCATAGAAAGGTACAGCTGCATTTTAACAAGGGTGTCAGTCTTTTAGCATGATCACAATACACCTCATGGAGATGAAATAATATCTGAGAAAAGGATATGGCAGAATTGCAAAATTACCCAGATCTCAGCCAGATAAATGGCACAATCATTGCTTACAGACGTGCTCTTTTCCTGCATCCCATTGATGATAGCTAGTTAGATCACCTAAACTAGAAGAGTGCACATTAATAATGATAAATGTTAGACTGAATGCTTTAAACTGATCCCTCTAGCTATTCATATAGAAGACATCAGTTAAAAACATTCTTTGCCTATCTTACATAGTGAAAAGATGTACACGTACCCGAAGAAATCCAGAAAGGCAGACAGACATCCAGTTTGTCAGCAATTTTTCTACCACAGATTCGGTTCGTCTGAGCAGCAGCTTAGGCTGTACATTGCTTGATTGCTCCATCAAGTCCCTTGTCAACACTTCCAAAATATGGGTTAGATAAACTAGCTTAGTTTGTAGTGCAATAGTCAAGAAGGATGCAAACAAGCACCTGTTAAAAAAAAAAAAAGAAAAAAAAAAAAGAAGAATGCTATAATATTTGGAATTTCTCTTCGCAGTCATCTTTAATAAATGAAACACACTTTAGTGTAGTTCATATCCTAAGCTTTCCCTCCTCAGGCACAGAAACTGTCCACTGATCTCTACAAAAATATAAAAAATGCAAGTCCATCTGCTCTTGTGATTATTTTTTAAACACAGAATTTGTGTTTCTAAATTTAATTCTGCAGAGCAACACCTGCTTCAGCTACAGAACATTTCTAAACTGTAGAACTGTTGATCTAACTGCAGGAAGTGTTTACAGTTTTGAAGTGAGTTTTCCTGCTCCTTTGCCTCTTTGTTTACATGTACAAACATTCTGATTTCTCTTTAATGGCTTGTTTTAATGGCAATGTTTTTAGTTCCTCAGTGTGTGCAGATGGAGAAGATGGAAAAATGCTCTCGAGTAATGCAAGCTTGTTTTGCAAGAAGTAGAAATGACATTTGTGTGCTACAATCCACGTTGTTTTTTCCTGCTAATTCTTTGTCTTGAAGATGATAAGCATAATCATACTATACCTGTCTTTCACAGAGAAATTTTTCTGCTTTTCAAGGGTGTGAATGAGAGTAACAAGAAAGTTCTTGTTACAAATTAAAGCATGCAACATGTTGAAGCTTTCATCCTTGCTCGTTTGGTCTCTGCTCTGGAATAGTTAAACAAAAATAAGCAAACTATAGTTGGCTATGATGGATTCTTAATGCTCAGAAAGATGGTAAGCAACATATGGGACAAGACCCTGGCCTCATTCAAATCAGTGGGAATTTTGCATTTGTATCATGGGTCTCAGGATTTTACCACAGATGCATTTGCATTTGTGTACAACAGAGTACACACATGCAGAGCATGGATTTTCTGTCACACACACAAAGTAATGCCAATAGGTAAGTTTGCCCGTCATTTCCCATGACTAGATTCTGTTTGTTTAAATAAGTTGTAATATACATTGGGTAACAGTATCTTACATAGCAAATTCTTTTTATATATAAATCCATGTAATCCTCCTCATAGGGAGAAAGGGAACATATTGAAAATGCAGTCTTGATGTGTTCTAGGACAACACTGAGATAAGGGGTACAATCACTCTTGAAAAAATACTTATTAATGAAGGCATATCACACTGCATCAACTTACCTGTGGCATGTCTTCACTGAAGATGGATGCAAAGCCTCCTGACTAAAATATAAGACAGGTGATATTTATCATTCTTACGTATACCAAGTTTCTAACACATGTACGTTAAACACGCCAAGCATGTTCCTTGGAATAAAATAACGGAAATGCTGGCTTCTAATGAGGCTACAATATATAAACTCTACACAATAACCTCTGCAAAGGTGCTGCCAAGGTTCACTGAAAAGTGAACTCTCAAAGATGACTTGGTATTGACTTCAGTGTTACTGTGTGTGTTACTCTATACTGCTGAGCCACACTAGCACAGCAGTCAACTGAAGTTCCGCAAGGAAAGCCATTTATCACCCTCATCTGGAAATATGCTGGTGTGCGAGGGGTGCTGCAGGCTGCATCCTTCTTGTAGGGCAATGATAGCCTTTGGTATACAGGATTTCTGTAACAGTGGGACACTTGAGTTCATCTGCCTCCATTCATTTCAAGGCACTTTATGAATGTTCACTAATGAACTCTCCAGGAGGTCCATGCTGTCAGTCTCCAGAGAGGCACAGGTGCCACCACACATCCAGTCCTAGCAAAAGCTCATACAACAAATGGAAGCCCCCGGTTCCCAAATACCTTGTCAGTGCCTCTTGTCTGACTTTTACAGCTTGTAAGGTCCCAACACAGCTGCATATTCCCAAAGCAGCACCCTTGAGCAACAATTCACCCTAGTAATGTTTCCTGTCATCTGTTTTATCTGTGATGCTTGGCAGCCCCTAGTTTCCTTATAGAATCCTAGAATCACAGAATGGTTTGGGTTGGAAGGGTTAAAGATCATCTAGTCCAACCCCCCTGCCTTGGGCAGGGACACCTTCCACCAGACCAGGTTGCTCAAAGCACCATCCAACCTGGTCTTGAACAATTCCAGGGATGGGGCATCCACAGCTTCTCTGGGCAACCTGTGCCAGTGCCTCACCACCCTCACCATAAAGAATTTATTCCTTATATCCAATCTAAATCTATCCTCTTTCAGTTTAAAACCATTGTCCCTTGTCCTGTCACTACAGGCCCTGGTAACAAGTCTCTCTCTGACTTTCTTACAAAGCTCCTTTATTTTGAAAGGCCACAGTAAAGTCTCCCTGGAGCTTTCTCTTCTCCAGGCTGAACAACCCCAACTTTCTCAGGCTTTCTTCATAGTACAGGTGTCCCAACCCTCTAACCATTTTCATGGCCCTCCTCTGGAACTGCTCTAAAAGGTTCATGTCTTTCTTGTGCTGGGGAACCCAGAGCTGGACCCAGTGCTCCAGGTGGGGGTCTCATGAGAGCAGAGTAGAGAGGGAGAATCCCCTCCCTCGACCTGCTGGCCACACTTCTTTTTATGCAGCCCAGGGTATGATGGGCTTTCTGGGCTGCAAGCACATATTGCGGGCTCACATCTAATTTTTCATCTACTATCTGATTTTTCATCCCTCCCTTTCCTCATGCCTCCTGTTCTCTTCTTCCCTACCATATTCTTCTTCCTCTTCCTCCACTGGCTATTCCTATTTTCCTGGAACTTCTTCATCACCCTAACACACCTACCAATAAAACACACACACACACACACAGAGTGAAACAACCAGAACCACTTTAAAGTTTAAAAATGCTTGTGAACAAGAAACAAACATGGTAGCATTAAACCAAAAAGTGTGGGAAATTGAGTGAAAACAGGAATAAGAATCCAAATTTAACAAGTAAAGCAAAAATGAGGCTGAACGTAACTAATATTTTAAGAACAGATGTAATATCCATTTAACATCTACAAGCATTAAGCACAAAACAAAAGCTACTGAGCCAGATTAAATGCAGAAAATTAAAGCAGTGGGAAGTGAGAAGCTCAAAATGCAGATGGGGTCCATCACTCAATTTTAGATATCTGACTCCCTCTTTAAGCAACTCATCCCATCCTGAGACAGATGTCTCAGGCAAGTGGGATGAATCACTTTCTTGAGCCACTTGTCTCTGTGCTGACTACAGAAGGTGCTCAGTGAACAGCTTTGATGTCCGTATTTAAACAGCTTAGATTAGATGAGCCAAACCCACCGAACACACTGGAAGGCAGGAAGAGTACAATCCAGACATCATTCAAACACATGAAGTTAGTGAGGGAAGCAGTGGTTTGTCACTTCGACCCTTCTTTCAACCCTTCTGACACTGGGTTTCAATCTACTACCCCATCACCTTTTCTTTCCATCTGTAATATTTGTTTAGTAGAGCACTGCTCTCCTACCACATTCATACTGCACAAGGCATGTTTGAACACTCCCGCAATGTACATGATAAGTACTTAGCAGGAAAAATTGGTACACAAGACATTAACTTGCCTGACACCACATGTCTGTAGAGAGCTAATAGTGGCAAGTTTACCTTCACGGTATCAGTATTTCAAACTGAGACAAAATCTAATTGGAATCATTTCGAGGATGTGCCAGTGGCATGAGGCTTGCCAAAGCAAAACAGGAGCCCTTCCCTTTCTGACCTCACAAAATGCAATAAGAGTGGCAGACTTCGTGCCTTTTTGTCTTTCCTTTTTATTTGCATAAATCAAAGCATTTCCACACAGACAGCTTCTACAGATTGTTACTGTTTTGACAGCGGACTATCACTAGGAAAAGATATATTCCTAAAAATAAAACCACTATTTTAATGCTAATATGCCTGGCAACAAAACAAACTGAAAGGAAAGAGATGCAGAAATTAATGCTTCCTTGGTCCACTGTCTTCAAACCTCCTAGCGACCCCACACAAATTAGACTGGGGGCATGACAGCAGTACCATATTCCCAGTTTCCTTTGGTGTGAGAACTGGACTCAAAGTGTACAAAGATGATGCATATGTAATTGTTAAATATTATCCTGCCTTAGCATCTGGTATTTGGTGTTGTACAAAAAAAGGCCCTGATTCTGCACTATGACGTGTTTATCACAATGAGCTTTTAGTGGCATCACACACGGCAATGAAGTGAAGCAGTGTGCAGATAAGACTGCAGGACTGGACCATAGCAGCGATGAGTAACACGTGAAGACTAGTAGGTAATTCGCATACATACCAGCTATACCCTCCCACACCACAGCACTAACCAAGGGTTTCTACTCACTTGTGTCAGTTACACAGCAAAATATCACCAGCTGAGATCACAGCTTCTGCTAATTAGTAAATACCGGTAAGCATTGGTTAACACCATGATATAATTTTGAAAGCTGTGGCACATGCACTTATCAGCATCATAATGTGCCATATATGCAAAGAAATAGCAAGAGAAGTAAAACATCCAAGAGAAGGCCTCTTTGGTCCTCTGATGCAGTGGCACAAACTTCTCCAAAGAACAATAAAAATATTCACCTCTGAACTGGACAGCACTTAATTTTTTAATGTAATTTTTAACATAATTTTTAACCATTTGACCTGCACTCCTTTGAATCAAGGTCTTACCACTTCTGTCAACAGCTTGGAGTAGAAAGTCAGCATGACCTTAGAGCCATTTCTTCATGCCACAAGTCTAATTAGGAAGTGTCATGTTGTTAGCTATCACGTTAGCTAGCCTGCCTGTTACTTTAATTAGCTATAGCATGGAAAGTGAAAGCATGAGAACAAAAAAAGCAATGGATAAATTATAGCCTAGTTAGGATGGCCTGAAAGGCAAGCAGCTTAGTGAGGCTGGGCAAAAAATAAATGGATGCACACACAACCCTTGAAAATTCAACAATGGTGCTTTACCTACAGCATTTAGGCTTGGTTAAATATAGAAATGTACAGCCTTAAGTGTTCTTTGGTACTTCTTGACTTAAGAAAAGTTTCTTGTGAAAACAATGTGCAAGTACTGTGTAGTATTTACTTTAGTTATTTGATCCTGACCTTTCTAGCTTATTCATTATTAGGCAGGGCTGACAACTGAAATACTTGTAAATATTTACCTCTGGAAAGAAAGTTCTAAGAGCAAAGTGTTTGTAATCAAGGAAGGGAACAGTTCCAAAACTATCCACCACGTCTAATTCATCCATCTGCAGTTCAGCAAATCCTGAAAAAGCACCCACCCAGAGAGTTAGTTTAGTTGACACAAAATCATCTTCACAATTATAACTTGGCCCAAGCAGATGTTCCTTAAAAAACAGTTTTCAGGGAAGAGGAGTTGTTTTTCTAGCTGAAGCTCTTATGAGCAGGAAAGTACCAACCTATTTTTTTCCCCCACTTTTGTTGAAGGAAATTTTACATGCAATCCTATTGGCTGGGTGCTATCTGCTACTGCAGTGCACACCAACATTAGAGGAACTCTGAAACAACACAAAAATATTCCAACAGCTACAAAATTAAATATTTATATAATGTGACCTTCTTGACAGTTTCAGTTCAGAAATTATGCTGTACTTAAGGTCTATAAAGCGCTTCAGACCTACCCTCACGTATTTCCTTCCGAATCTCATATTCCAGCAGTTCAAGTTGCTGACTCTGTTTACGAGTTAACTCTTTGGATTTGTATCTAGTAACTATGAATGCCGCTGAAGAGGAAGAAAAAAAGATTCTGAGTACAGAAACTGCAGAACAGACAATCTCTATGCAAGACATATTTTAATATTAATTTAAGAAACAAAGATTAATATACACTTACACTCTCCAGGAGGATTACTGTTTCTACTGTTGTTAGTGTGCTAGTACCCATGAGCCCTAGTTACCTGGATCTAAACCCCAATATTTAATAAAAACCATTCCTTCTAACAAGGTCTTGGAATTGCCAATCCAACTTTATTGAAAGTTTGGCACACCCTGCTATGTACAACCTGCACAGTGAGGCACAGAATCTAACAACTACTTCTACTACTAGCAACCTACTTAAAGTAGCACTGATTAAACAGGAAAACCAGTTGTTTTGAACAGGAAATCCACTTCCAAATTGTTAACTTCTCTAAAGCTTATTTTGAGAGAGTAAAGGCACGAGATATGGTTCCTGTAAAAAAGCAACACACTTTTTAAAAGGAAACCCAACCAAACAAAAGAACAAACCCCTAAACTTACTACAATAAATGAAACTTTATCAAATATATAACCAGATTCAGAAAAAAGGAGTTCAGAAAATGTTCAGAAAAAAGAAGTGACAAAAAGAGGAGGGGATAACTATTTACCCCCCTCAGTTTAGTAATGACCTACACATTCATGAATGATCCAAATGAGACTGACCAGAAACACCACAAACACTGTCTGAGGATAAGCAGTTTGTTAGGGAACATCTGCCCCAGGGACAGGAGGGGAGCCCAGCTCTGACAGCTGGAAAGGCCCACGTTGTGACACGAGGATGTCAGTCCTATGGCTTGCCTCACTAAATGGTGGTGAATAATCCCAGCAGAACAGCCAAAACTACTGTCTTGGAACATGCTGTAGTCTGACAAAGTGGACGTCACCACCAGACCAGAGTTAACTTTATTGGGAACAGGGGAAAACCACCGGGTTGTTTGTGACAGTCCCAAACATGTATATGTGTATGCATGTATATGTGTTTATGTGTCACGATTATACCCTTCGGCACATCAAAAACTGAAAACACATTATTGTACTTACCTATAATGACACCCACTACAATAGGTAGCAAAATAAGAACATATAAATATATGTGTGATGATGTTGGTTTGACTTCATGCTCAAATCTTCCTAATTTGACCTGAAGAAAAATAAAGGCTGTGTTAACAGAGGTCAGGTATTATATTAGTACTCAAAATTACATTTAATGTATAAAAAAAATGTATTTGAGGCATATGAAAGACCCTGGTTCTTCAGATTATTGGGCAGACAGCAGCAATTTGGGAAAATGTATGTGAACCAACACAAACTTAACTTTAACTTTAACAGAGCAGTGCCAAGAGATAAATGTGGAGGTACTGTGTTTGATGTTTAAGCAGGTTAACAGAGCAGTGCCAAGAGATAAATGTGGAGGTCCTCATGCAGCACCAAATTTTGCCATTGCTCTTGCTGCAAACTAGAGCCCTCAAATGAATGGTAAGATCTGGCCTCCAGCTGGCCAAGTGGCTCACGCACTTCAGAACCACTGCTAAACGTTCTGGTATTTTGAAGCAAGGAAGGCATGTGTTGACAGTCAAAACATTCCTTTGAACTCAGTGTTACTCTGCTGACCAGAAAAGAAAGATAAGACTCACGCTAATAATGAAGGGCACTCCTGAAGGTAAGCTTAAGAACAAATACAACACAATACAAGCACAACAACCCTCAACAGCCACTGGGCTTGTCAAAAGCAGGACAGGCATTAATTCTTAGGAATACACGGAAGCGCTGAAGTCTGCCAGATGCCAAACCAAGGCATTCACCACTGGTAATTATGGCAAAAGAAATTTCACAAAGGAGGATCTCAAAGAGGACTGTGAAAGCACATAAATAAAGGGTAGCTAAGACTATAAACAGACTAGAAGTAAAAATATGCTGTGACACAGGAAAAGAATACCACCAAGAGCCAGGGCTAGAAATGAGCCTGAGATAATTGAAAAGGAGAGTTGAGTTGAAATTATTTTGGGTTACAGCAGGGAAGGCAGAGATCTGGTGATTTCAATCACTGGCTTGTCACAGGAGGTGAGCAGCCAGGGCAGCTGGACACTGCTACATGGACATGAGCAAGCAAAGAAACCCCACAGGGCTGGAAGGACACAGCCTTCATATTTCTGGGGCTACGAAGAACAGAAGACAAAGCAGACCTTTTTCCTCCATCAAACGTATTTTTTTCCTCAGTTGTTTATGTGTTTTCACAGTTCCTATACAAAGTACTTTCGGTCTGAGCCTTACTAGGATCCCATTTGCCTTTTCTAAGGCTGAAACGCATTGGTGGCTGAATATATTAATCATCCCACGACTAATACACCTAACTTTCTCCACTTGTCATGTCCAGCCAAAACACTCCCAAAGCAGAAATTCCTGCTACTCAACCCTGCTTATTGAAAACTGAGGCAAAGCATTCGTTTAATTTTCTGTTCATACTTAGATTATCTTTAATCTTCACCATAACCTTCTTACTCAGTGGGCCCATTTCTTTCCTTATCTTTTATTTACCTTGCTCAAGAATCATGACTAAATAAGGTACACCTGAATTCATCTGATTCCTATTCCTAAATTAATTTAATTCTTCCTGCATGACATTATAAAGCCTCCGCTGGACTGGGAATGCCTCTGAGCTTTATGTCATCAGCAAGTGTTATTAGTCAATGCCTTATTTTTGTGCTCAAGTCACTAGTGATATTAAGTAATATCTGGATGAAAATCAACATTGCCCAGAGTCAGCTCCACGTACACAGCATCCAGGTTGTCTAACCCCTAGTGTCTTCATAATCACCATGTTGATTACTGAATGACTTCCAGGTACATGTGATCTACGGCTTTTTTGTTGCTGAGGAAATCACTCATCTTACCAAATAAAGATATCTAGCATAATCTGCTTTTATTAAAAAGAAGTCGACAATTATCCCATTTTCCATTTACCTCCAGGTCTTTCACGAGTCCCTCATTCAAAATACATCATAAAGCTTTACACAGAGCTAGGATTAAATCAGCAAGCTTCTATTTGCCTAGCTTTTTTTTTTCTTTTAAATACTGGTTTTATATTTGCTGCTCTCCGGTCATACAGTACCTCTCCTGACTCTACAGTTTTATTTAAAATCTTTCCCACTAAGCCTGCAATAACACGTGCCAGTTCTTTCTCAGTGCTGTGATGGGAATGATCCTGTTCCAGTTGTCTTGAGCCCCTTGATCTATCTGAATCTTGCTTCTGTCACAATGGCATTTTCTTCTTTGACACCTCCATTCAGACTGATCATCCTGACCCCACACTCAATATCCTCTTTCTTCCTCAAAACTAAAGCAAGAGACAAGTTTATTCTTGGGCCATACCTATCTTTTACACCCAGCTTATCCTTTCTTCAGAGTAGCCCTACTTCTTCTATGATGAGTTATTTATAAGATTGAAAAACATGTGATGATTTCCTCCTTTTGCATTTTTCTTGATGTTGGAAAAAATAATTTTTAAGGTACCAGAAGTGAAATGTTACATTATAAGTATTGCATTTGATTTGCCTTAGCGAAGCGGTGACCTTTCTATGACAGTCACTCCTATGAAGCTTGCAGGATGAGCATGTGATATCGCAAGGCAACATTAATATTTAAATGCAACACCAATCTCAGAAAGGCTTTTCCATGCTGTAACTGGCTCAGACGGCAGGATCCACAGATGGGGGATCAGTTAACAGTGATAGGAAATTGAGAATAGCTTCGTTAATCTTTACTATGAGCCATATGCCTTGAAGTCAATAGAGTTATTTCAGTTTTATACCACCATACACTGCAATAAGAGTCTGGCATTTTTTTCCCTCATAAATGGTGATGATTGCTTTTTAAAAAATTTGTATCTCCATGTTATTCGTGGAGCAAATATCTTAAGCTGCCATTTAGCTCTGACATCCATGCTAATGTTCGTATATTTGGGGCTGGCTTTGTGCCGTATGTTCACAGCATTTTGGCCTCCCTGGTGCATGCTGAATTTTACCCCCTTTTTCATCCAGAAATGCCTTCTCTTCTGTCTTAGTGGTGATTGCTATGCACTGTTCAAGATCCTTATCTACTTCAGCGGGGGGGAAAAAGTAAATGGGAGGACACAATCCTTTTCCTCGTGGCCACGCTGCAGCAGCAGATTGCTTACAGATCTAAGATGAGGGGCTCTCTGGGAGCCAGTGACGCTTTATCGGTGATGTCTGTGCTGCAGCCAGAGGTCTGACAAGCTACTGCTCTCCTGGAACTCAGCAGCAGTGAGCTCTGATTGGACTGCAAAGCCTACCTCTGACACTACAGCAGAAACCAGAGAGTAAATGAACTCAGAACTGCTAGTGGTACCTAAGCTAGGCAGGCATGCTTAGATGTGAGAAAGATAACTGGACTAACAAGTACCAGGAGAACAAAAAATGCATCCAGTTCCTCCCTCTATAAAAAGCATTCATGACCAGAGCATTAATGCTACATTTTATTACACTTACATAAACATCCAAACATTGTTAAATTGCAACAAAAAGGAATTCTACTTACAAAAACTTTCACTGTGGAGAAGTCAATCTTGTCCGTTCCTTCCCTTTTGAATTTGCACAGTATGGTGCTACGGTCCGGTTTTTTGGTAATATTTTGGACGCTGAACCATATCTTTTTGGTCTGTGTACCATTCATATATGACAGATAAACCTCTACCTCCGTTTTAGAAATATTCAAGTTGTCATTTTCTTTCTAGAGGGAAAAAATGAAGACAATAAACAGTCACTAAATACAGTAAAAAGTAAAATGATCACAACTATTTTAAATAAGGAATTATAGTTTACTACTTTCAAACTTACATATATTTTTAATTCCAGATCAGGATCCAGCTCAGTGTGCAGCTGGTAGTTGATGAACACTGGGTCAGGGTGATAGTGTAATTTGACACATGGTATAAAGGTATTTTCCACTTTTAACATCATATCAACAACTTTACCCTCTGTTGCATGGCTCAGGCTTGGCGTTAAGTAATGATATTCAGATTCATTTCCAGGACACCTAGAGACCTACAAATGCAATAGCAAAGCTGTAACAGTCATTAAGCGCTCAACAGTGGGTACAATTACAAACAGAGGCACTCAAAATCATTTTAACGTCTTCCTGACTTCACACAGATATCTGCTAAATGTCTTCTCTGCGATCAGGGCTGCATGCAGAGCACCTGGGAAAGTTTCTGTGTTGAGCTTGTGTCTACCTTTATGCACATTTATCACACACTCTGCATGCTGCTTTAAGGCAGACTGCACACTGCTAAGGCAGCTATTTCCTGCAGCGAGACAGGAATAGTGACAGTGATTTCTCCTTCCTTCCCCTCAATGCAGGTGATAAGAGAAGAGCAGGATGAGCTCCCTAGCTTAAAACACGATAGAGGGGAGTTGCTACAGTCATCCCATTGGTAATGCCATGGCGTGGTGCTGCTGTTTTCTGGTCTCTGTGCTGCAAGCCCAGGAGGCAACAGGGTACCCACCTCCTCACAGCCTCGGAGGAAGGGTTTCATCACAAAATCAACCCCAGTCTCCCACCCCTTGCTGAGGCAATGGCACCATTTGGGTTCTCAACACAAAGCCAGAGAGAAGCACACCACCCCCTCCTCCAACAGACCCTTATATGGAGGCTGGGGAGACTCAAAATGGATTAATTTGGAGCAAGTCTCTAGAGCACAGAAAAAAGGCTCAGGGAATTATGCACGAGAGTGGCTTATGTGTATCTGTGATCCGGTGCTGAGAATGTGTGCAACTGTAATCCTACAAGTGGTCGTATTTCTTTCAGCAGGGCGACTGATGTGTGCCTGAAATATTGAAAAATACTGAGATCCTCCTGAAACCTTAGGAATAAAACCTAATCCCTTAAGAGACCTCTATTTGGTATTGTAAAGGAGATTAAGACTTACGGTGAGGTTTGATCTCTGGTCATCTGAAATAATCACACTGTCCACCACATTAAAATTTCTACCGATCGGTGTAATCTTGCGACCACCACTGTAAAAAACAAAAGGCGGGGGGAGGGGGAAGGGAGGTTAATATTATCTGTTTTCCCACAGATACGTCCTGCATTAAGGCTTCAGCTGTGAATAAACTACTCATGCATTTTGCTTTGGTAGCAGCCAACATAATAAAGTCAAACTGCAGGACAAGATAATTAGAGCTATACAGCGTACTTCCATTCTTTCCTCATAATGTAATGGTAAATGCTTTTGCTACCGCAAAACCAAATGACTTGATAGCATACACATTGCACACTCCTTTTCAGGGACTCTCCACCTTGTTTTCTATTCATGCGGCCAAAGAACTAGACCGTGATTTAATATTCTGTCTTGAAGACATGGTATTTCACTGCCCCAGAGCAGCCCCGCCTGTGCTTAATTCTTGCCTTCTTCAGGACAAACTGATGGTGCCAGGCACCTCACAGGAAGCATTCTCGGCAGTGTTCAGACCATCTGTCTCGGCACACACAATGGTGCTTGTGTCTGAGGGCTCTGGCTCACAATCTCTGCTGAACGCAGTTGGAGTGGTTTAAGGTATTATTAATTTCCAGCTGTCTGAGCTGCCCTTCACCTGGAGATGTGGGCATGCATCCTAGCTGCTCAGCTGCTAGCCCAACTTATTACCTCAAATCCACACTTGCCAGTGCTTGACGCCAAGATATCAGATCAAGAACGTGGAAGTGGGTAAAAACCATGCAGGCAAAGGGACAGGTGGAAAGCTGTGCTGGAGAGTATCTTAAAACCACCCTGTAAATCTTTCACCAGAGCTGTGAGTCTCCCACAGAACACAGCAGAGGCTTGAAAAGGGCTCTTTTGGCTTTAGGGAACCCAGTCCTAAAGCAAGTCTGCCCGTATCACTGCAGTGACTATTTTCACTTCATTTCCAATTCACTGATACTGTTTCGGAGGTGAAGGGTATATTAGTATCAAGAAATCAAAGTTAATTGGAGTTTGAATTTACGCGTGCTACTCATGTTTTGGATTTAGCTTTAATACGAAGAGACTATTTTTGACTTCTACAAAGGAGACCTGGGGTGGGCAGGAAGGAGTTTACAGAATCCTGCAGAACACATAATCTGTCTTGCAGCTATCATGACGCTATCTGTATGTTAAAGGTTAAATCAGTTCACTGGTGTAAATTCATCCTCCATAACAAGTTACGGCAGTCATCCCAGTCTGGCCATGGAAGGAGGCTGATATTGGCTCAGTGGGACTACATTTTAATAAATACATAGAAAGCATAGAAAGGCAAATTTACCTGATCCAGGAGGTATTTGGTGTGATTCCAAAACATGCTGGCAGTGAAACATAATGTAGGGTCATTGGTGGTGAACATTTTTTCCCATCAGCCTGTATACATACACTTTTGGCCTCTTTACGCGTTGGTGGGAGAGTGAATGTCATTTGTGTATCGTTTAGCACATTTCTAACTTTAACGCTGGAGGAGAAAGGAAACAGTCAGATGCTGAAACACAGATGCCACTTATGCCACGTATTGGTGTTACACAAAGCCTATAACCTAAAGCAAAGGATGGGAAGAGGAACAAATCTCTTTTTGAGCTGCCAGATAGAAGTGGAAAGAGAGAGCAGGGAGTTGAAAAGACAAAGTAGGGGGCATCTTTTGAGTGAAGTTGTTATGTGTCACAATAACCACAGAAGATGGTACAGATACTGGTCTTATGGCCTTGGGATGAGGCTATGTAATACAAAGTGTGATTTTGCTGTGTAAACTGTATACTTTGCTGTGTACTTCTCTGTGCTATCAACACATTAGCTAGTCAGGAATGAGAGCCTTCAGTGTCTGTTTCTTTCTTTCTCTCCTTCTTTGCCTGGTCCTTTCTCCCTTTCTTTCCTTCCTCTCTTTCTCTCCTTCCTCTTTGTCTCTACTTCTTCTTTCTCTCTTCTTTCCCTCTCTCCATGCTTCTCTCCTTTTTTTTGTGTGGTCCCCAAGAAATTCAGGGTTGAATTAAAAATTGAACTGTACCACATGAATACTTTTTCAAGTGCTAGCTATGTAAAATGGGCTTGGTAATCACAGGCAGCCATTGCAGCTGCACCTGAAAATGACTGCTTCATAGTAAGATAGCCTAATTATCCAGGGGGTTACACTGCGCAACCATCAACAGAGAAAAACACACGTTGTTGCATGAGAGATTCACTTCCCAGGCACGGTGTCTGTGCTTTCACAAGCAGAATCCTAGAATAGATGGGGGATATTTTGAAGCAGAGGAGAGTCAAACAAAAGCTGAGCCCTTCCTGTGACCTAACTTCTTGTCGCCTGCTGCAAGGCACAGAGGGCCACAAGTACAGAACTGCTACTGCTGAGAGCTGCCCACCCACCCAGCCATCCCTTGTATTGTACCCAAATATCACATTCATTTCCATCCTTTGGAAATTTAAAGTGGAAGTATAATGAAAGGTGTGCAGAGCATCCCCCCCACCTCTGCTGAGGAGAGGTCCATGACAACTGTTCACACAACTGTATTGCTAGGGCAAAATGGGCATAATTTTCACCATGCAAAGTAAACATTATTATTTTTCAGAGCTTAACTCACATCTCTGGTTTACAGCCAGTGATTCCAGTCAGTATCAGTTTTATGCCTGATGCACGTGTAAAGTTTTCTCCTTTGACTGTTATTTCACTTTTGCCTAATGTAGAAATCCACAGAGGTTCAATGGAATGAATGCTGATATGCTATTAGAAAACAAAGCGAAACAAAATCTGGTTATAAAAAGGCTTGGCAGTTAAACAACAGCTGCGCAACCAACCGCTACTCAGGAATGTGGGTTTTATGGCACAGGGATACATTTTTCTTACTCATTTCAAATCTTGTTAAGCTTGATCCTGGGAAGTACTGTCAATCACAACTTATTTACAAGCTAACTATTTTTACCTGCATATTTTACATTTCAACTTATAACAGAGTTGCCCAAAGGAATCACAGTCTGCCATACTGGAAGGTAAGTATCACAAAAATCCAGCTTGAAATGATACACTTGTATACCGTTGAAGAACTAAAAAACAACGCAAGACAAAACCCATGGTGCTGTCACCATGAGAGATCAGAGAAACAAATGAAAGCATCTCTCAAGACCTGAAAAGGGGAAGCAGGGTCAAATCCTAGAATGAAAAGTCAAGAAAGAGCCCCAGAATTAGCTTTACTAGAAAGTTTTTTCAAAGTCATACATAGAGCTAAAGGTACAACACAACTGTGGGGATTTTTTGGTATCCCATTTTGATGTTAAGAAGTTTTCAAACCTATTTTCCAGCATTTAAGAATAATCCTCGTTTTCTCTGATGATGTTACAGTCTTGCAGAAATGTGACCACTTTTTAAACTGTGCTTTTCTTTGTGTATTTTTATATTTACTTATTCTAAATTACTAACACTACCAAGCAAGAAGAGATATTTTTTTTCCTTAGTGTATGTACTTGATGCATTTGACAGCATCTCATGTTTAATCAGTTTTGCTGCTTCCCCAGTTTTATAATCACACAGACTGTTTCCTCTCTGTGTATCTTTCAGACAACAAACTGAAAACATTCAAAGAAACAGGAAAACATACATGTGAAACCACACACGGTTTGGCACCTTCTCAGGCAAATGATTTCTAGTGTGCTTTTAGATGGCCTATAACACTAGTTTAAATGAGTTTTTAGAGTATTGTGATTATCCTGATTTCTGCTGTGCACGTGTGGACACGTCCACTGGGCAGTTCAGCCTTCCTGACCTTGACAAGTCCTTGCCACAGGGTTTTTCTCCCCACTAATCTTTTCAGGTACCCAGAGCAGCACCAAGCCTTCGGCCTGAGGGGACCACCGGGGGCCACATTGCCATCCACTCACAAACACAGTATTTGCCCATTTCAGAAAGGTCCCCAGCACGTTGTCCCCACATGTTACCATGGCCCGCTGAATGCCAGAGCGCTCCGGAGCAAATGCAATACCTGTCACAACTGATGGAAAGCTGCAACTTGTGCCTTAGGGAAGGGCACGAGAGTGCAAAGGCTGGGGCCAGCGGGCCTGCAGAAGGGCCTCCGAGATGACCTCTGATAAGGATAATGGAGGAGGGCAAAGGAAACCCCTGACAAACAGCCTGAGGGGGAAAATTCACTCCCACCCTGACCTGGGGGTCAGTTTAACCCTTAGTATGCAAGCGGGACAACTGAAGCAGAGGTTAAAGCCAGCGAAGCACCAGGGCTTTTCTCCAGCCGTGTCCCATCCCTCTGCTTGTGCCCAGCCTCCCAAGCGCACCGAGGACAGTCAATATCCTCACACAAAATCCAGAAGCCAAATACTACAGTAAGGAGTAAAACACTGCCTCGGGGCTCTCACCGGTAACCAGCAGGGAGCCCCGAAGCACTGGAATAACACAGTATCACACAAATGCATGGAGATTCCCCCCTCCAGAGCTGCATCAGGGCTGTCAGGCCTGGTGAGGGAAACCCGGGGGTGCGGCAGGACGCTGTGGCGCTTCAGGGCCCTCTGGTCTCTCTGCCAGGCACCGCACACCGCAGTGGTGCCTCAGCTTAGCTTGCCCTGCTTCTTTTCTTACGCCAAGAAGAAATCGCAGGAAGGACGGTTCACTCTGGAAGTTTCAGTCCCTGCTGAAATCATGCCTTCCCTGCGCCTACGCGACACAGGCTCCCTCACCGCGTCCCGCCTCGGGCTCACGGCATCGGCACGGTCACTCACAGCGCTGAGGCAAGCTGGCCTCCGATACTGGAGAGCCTGCTTCCCAGCTTGACCACCGTAGCCCACAACAACTTTCCTCAGCAGCAAAAGAAACCGTTAGTTTCCTCACGGGATGCAGGAGGGACCAAGCGTCCTCGCTGGGCTCTGTGGTGCCCATTTCCCCAGCGCCAGAGAGCCGCTGACCTTCCAGTCACTGCGTGGCAGGGGAGGAGATGCCCGGCAGCAGGAGGGAAGGGAGACAGCAGAGAGGCAGAAGGATATTTATAAAAATCACTAGTTGTGAGGCACGTGATGAGAGCAGCGTAAACACACAGAGACGCCCGCAGGGAAGCGTGAGCCAGGTCCTCAGGTAATGCAAATCAGCACAGCCCTGTCAACTTCAATAGAGCTCCACATTTCTGAGCTGCAGCCCCCTGTCTCCTGGACAGCCTAACGCCTCCCTGGGGCTGCACAAACAGCGGCAGCCACGTCCTCAGAGGTGTGGTTAGCATGGCTGCAGGTCACAGTGAGATATCTGGCAGCAGCCCAGGTTAAGCAGCCTCTGCCACTCCAGGGAGCTCATCCCAGCTCCAACACAGCCCCTCCTGCAATGCTAGCACGGGGTCCTGAGGCCACACGAAGAACTGGATCGGGGAACTGGCCCAGATGAAAAATAACCTGCTGAAAGACAACGGTTATTTCCAGCCAAATCAGTTCCCCAGCCAAGCGTACTCGTGCAACCTCTCCAAGCGTTGCTCTGGCGCAGGGAGGGGGAAAGTACATGCATGGAAACCAGCAGCTGGAGTCAGGAGGAGGGCTGGGGCTGCCACAGAAGAAAAAGTATATTAATCTAAATGCTCGGCTGGGGTTGTGGGAAAACACAAATCCTCTTTCTCAGCTCTCCAGTGTGTTCTCCTTAAAGCACCAGCAGTCAAAGGAGGGTAGGGTTTCAAATGCAATTTCAAGCCCTCTGAATGGATCAATCACTTCTAAATAAACATCTGCCTTTGGATTGCCTCTAGTGCTTTCACTGCCTTGTCCATCACTGTCTTTCCAAGATAAGGCGTGTGGAAGAAAGCCATCTCCCAGGCAATTCCAACTATTTACCAATGTCAAATTAATGCACTTGGAAGCAGAGCAAAGAAGAATTTCCTCTGTTCTTTCACCAGCCGTAATGCTTTATATGCAGACCAAATCCAGAATATTAATGCTCAGAAGCACAAGTATTACAATCCCACTCATCTCTGTGAAAAACAAAATGGATTTTGTGATTTTGTTTAAGAAACCTCAGCTGAACACCTAAGAGGTAATTCCTGTCTTCACAGGTAAAAGTTTGCGTAGTTCTAACAAAACATTTAGAGATAAGAACACAGTTGCTATTTATACCAACTGTGCTATCACTCACAGAAAAGCAGAAACCAAAAAGTGTAGGCAGCAAATCTCTATGTACTTACTCATCAGCCAAATTTCTCTTCACTACTCATTTCTTTCCTAACACCTGCATGCTATAAGCAACCACTGATGGCAAGATCGCTCAGTTTTATGAGAAAATAAAACCATTTTGGCACCATAAAGAATGAAGGGATAACCTCATGGTTAAAGGGCTGGTCTATGAGGCTAATCGCATAGACTATACGCTCACATAAAGTCCATATGATTTCAATAGAGAACTCAACAACCAGATTCGGAAGGTACTTTGACACCAGCAACACCACTTCCGTTCCAGTGATCCAGCTTGAGTGGGATGGATGGAGAGAGTAGCTCCATCTCCAGTTTTGTCTACAGCCTGGAAGCAAGGAAAATCCTTCTGGAAGTGTGAACCAGGGATTTACTAACACCCAGGGATTTCAGTTCCTGGATGCATCCTCTAGCCTCTTGTCTGTTATGCAGAAACTGGGTGGCACAGCCTCCCCTTCCTTCTGCTCCCCTGGCAGCTACGTTTCAGGAGAAACTGTGGTCTGGCTGCATAAAATGAGAAAGAGGTTTGAGACTCTGAAACCTAGTTTTACAGAGTTGTCTGTGACAGCAAAACTCAAACATGCATTTAAGTCTAGGTAAGACATTAAGCCCGAGATGTTCTCCTTTGGTTTTTTTTTTTTTTGGTGGTGGTGAGCTTACACGTCCCAGCCCTCAGCACGCTGGTTCCTGTGGAATGCCTAAACACAGCATACGGGGACATTGGCATTTAAAGCAATATTGTAAATACTGCATCTAGAGGCATGCACACGACTATTGCAGTGTTCACTGTCTCAATGCCTGGATCTGAAACACAAATCTTGTTAGTACTTTTAGGCACCAACAAAGCACTAAGAAAAATCAGTATCAATTCAAGTTCTGCATTACCTTTCTAAGTAAACAACTGCCTCCTCATCCATATCTCTATTCTTCCTGCAAAGTCCTCTCATTCTAAATAAATTTCTCCCCCAACCCACAGAATCTCAATAATGCCAATCTTAAAATGCTAACTAACCTCTGTTTTCTGTGCAGTGGCAGTCCCCTTGGAAGCAGTTGCATCACAACTATCCTGAAAAAAAAAATAAAAAATCAGCATTTCTCCATGTTAGAACAGGGAAGAGACAGATTGCTCTGAAACGTAAAAAATACAAGGAAAAGGCATCACAGGGGATTCCGGTCCTCCCCAATAAACTTCACCTGGCAGGTGGTGGCAGGAGAGACACGCGTCCATTTACAGCTGGCACACTCACCCTTGTGTATACATCGTGAGCAGCTGGCAACACAGAAAACAGTTTTTGTAAGACACGGGAACTCAATCTAGATGCAGCCATGAATGTGAAATTTGAAGTGACAGAAAAAAGCACAAACCCAAGAGAACAACCTGGCAAACATGTAATGAAATGCATAAAACACATAACCTGTGTTTACCCTCTAAGCCTATTGTTCTGTTGTGCATATTCTGAGGGCAAATTTAATATGAAATACAATCTGTGCTGAGATGCTGAGAGTCATAGATTTCCAAAAAGCATGAAGCAGACGGAACACTTTGGGTTTCATTTTGCTGTGGTTTTCTCCAGTACATAAGTGGCCAGATAGTACTTTTTAACCAGAAAAGGGCAAAAAACCATCGCTGATTCTTTCACAGCTTGCCTGAACTTCTGTTCTGTGTGTGTAGTGCTAGCAAGGTATTGCCTTCACCTACCAAAAAATACGCCTGCTGGAGACTAGTTTGTCCCTGTCTTGCTTTGCAATGCATCTATCAGCATGGAGGAGAGCCAAGAGCAGCACAGGCCCTCTCCATGCATGCTGAGAAATGCTCTGATTTAGAGAACGACAGTTCCTTCCCCGTGTTGCTCCAGGGACAGGGAAGTGATGTGCTACTTCCCAAAAAGCAGGAGTTCGGCTTCATCTCAGGTGCGTATGTATCAGCCTCTTTGTACAGAGGAGAAGCGTTCTGAACGGGAATGCTGTAGTTACCTGCAGGATACATTAGCCAGATCTTTCTATGTTTTAACAACCACATAGCATAAAGGGATAGCCCATGTACTGGGCAGAAATGCTTTCTACTGTGAGCTCTCAACAAAGAGCGTGGCTCTGAAAAATAATGTGTACAGAACAATAGGTATTTATTATTCCTATTAAAAGATTAGATGTTACTTTCTGGTTTAATTGTATTCATGTTACCCACGGACCATATTTAAATTGCATCTGGCTCTATTAAAAACCAGCTCCATAAAACTACTTTTACAGAATCTCCTGACTCCTCTGATCTAGGTCTTATCCTGAGTACCAGAGGCCCACCTTTTTCACAAGGACAAAAAGGATTTTAATGTCATTGTGACATCTTTTATTATCTCTTCAGGCACTTGTCATAAATTCAGTCATTGTAATGACTCTTCTACAGCTAGCTGCTAGGGTCCCGTTAAATAAAAGTCATCAGAAGCAGCAGCTTTCTAAGGACAATAAAAAAACCAGAAGGAGGAGGAAATGGGCCAAGAAAAGGGATTTTTACGATCTTTAGTGAAATATATTTCCTTAAATATACCAAAAAAAAAAAAAAATCATACTTCAGACTCCCCTCCTTCCCCTGCCCCTGTCCCCATTCCCCCCCCCCAGCAAACCCCACAGTGAACTTCAACAGGAACAAGTCTTACTTTTTCAACTGAAATGTTTGTGTGATATTCCAAGAGCTTGAGGACAGTGACGCTTCGAGAACTAGACAATCTGGAAAAACGTGACTGTTAGACATATGCTGGGTATTACAAGAAATAACTGTAAAAAAAATAATTGAGTTGAAAGCTCATGTGCCTTCAGCTGTTCTCTACGTGGTTTGCACCTTCTCTTATACATTCACTCACTCTTTTGGCTGATAAAAATAACTAGATTTTGTCCTTCCATAGCACACTTTAGCTGAGTTATTCCAAGACTTTATACACATTCATTAATTAAGCTTGATGCCACCACTGCATGACGTACAAAAGTAGTGTTACTGTCAGGATACAGATGAGGAAATGCTACCACAGAGCAGGGATATAAAATCATCTCCCAAACAGCACACAGTGGTATACGGTAGTATACACAGCCAGACCCCAAATTCAAGCCTTCTAACACAACGGAGTGTTCTAATGCGAGAGACCCCAACATACCGTACTTCTCTCTTTCTTTCTCAAAGACTTGGTTTCAGAGTCTTCTTTTGTAATCTATGCAGTAGCAATTTTCATCCTATTTAAATCTTTTATGATTGCATGAGTCAATTTGCCATTATTTCAGCTAGCAATTACTATACCAACAATTCACTGACAGCTGTGGAATGAAAGGGTATCTTCTCCCATGAGCAGAATACCACATCGAAAAGTAGAGTTAGATATATACCACTTAAGCCATGGTCCCTTTCATCTGCGTGCCTGCAGATGTGTTCGTCTGTGAAATGAATGACTGTCTGAGATCAAATGAAACCCATGTGTGCAGACTTTTCTGGCTTCTCTATGCTAGGAAGTAAAATAGCTTTTTAATCCAGGAAAGTTACACAGATTTAAAGTATACCTACCTTGCAAAGGTAGAGAAAGCTTTGTCTTTATCACAGGCTGGCTTGTTCAGATGAAAACCAGCTTTGGCTACATCTACGTTTTTAAATCAGAAGCATCTCCCAGCTCCACATGTCAGCATGGCACGTGGGTGCTCACTGCAAAGGTTACCTGCACTGCTTGTTAGAAACAGTCCTTGGGACTGTTCGTATGCTTAAATACCTGACTAAATGGATAGCAAAGAGTCTGATTTTTAAAGGTGATGAAATGCTTGAAGATGTGGATGAGCACACACAGATATTCTGAAATCCTTCACCAAGCACCTATTTTCATCTCCAGAAATCGACGTATCTGCAGAAATCTGGTATATTGGGCACAAAATTGCCTACATCACTTGCCTACATTATTGTATGAGAAGGGTCTCAAGCTATGAGCTACCAAAAAAATAGTATTTTACTAGGAGCAGTAAGTAAAAGTAAGGAATTTATCTGCTTGTGGCAGAGCTTGTCTTCTCTTTTAAGTTTGTATAAATACTTCAAAAACAACACTGTCAAATATGGTTTCCTGATTTTGTCTGTGTTGAAATTAATGCAACCCATTATTTTCTGTATGGCCTGGACTGACCTTTCAAAATGCACCAGACTGCACTGAGTAGCAGGTATTTTCAAAATTTTTTTTTTACAGAAACGATACCTGAAGGAGTTTTGCAAGTGCATCTTCTTGCGACACCGAGGTCACTTTACATGAGGTACCATAAATAGTCAACATAACTTCCACACTCGCATTACCCACTAATATATCTCAACTCATAGGAGCATGTGAGTGGCAGAAGTACTGGTGGGCAAAACCTAAGCTCACAGCCTTCTGGTTAATGCTGTCATCTTTGGTACCGAGCACAGGCAAGGCGAGCTGGCTTCCATAACACTATACTCTGACAACCTTCTAATGAAGCAAGAAAAAGCCTTAGTCCAATAAGACAGAGAACCAAAACAACGTTCTCCATAATAATAGGAAAACATGGCTTTTGGGACTGGGTCAATAAAGGACATTTTTTTCTTCTCTAATGCACTAATAGCGTTTATTAAAGACAGCTTAAAAGACCAGAATACTCATGGATATCACCTGAGCTGTCACATGCTAGTGACAAAGTCTTTTCTTCTTGATTCCCAAACCAAATATTGGACAGGAACGTGACACAACACCTGTACGATACCAGAGGAGCTCTTCCCATACAAAGGCCATAGGATGAGCTCCTGAGATCCCAGTATTCCGATGAACCTCCTTTAGGGGCAAGGGTCACCAAGAGAGAGAGCTCTTTGCAGCACTGAGCTCTTCAGAACAACAAGTCAGTATAAGTTCTGGTTAACATTTCATTCCTCTTTCTACACAAAGGTATTATAAGAGAATCAGATTCATGCAGAGTATTACATGTCTTTTGGACTATATTATCTAGGAAAAGATAAAGGCAGGCATTTATCTGAATTTTCTGTTTCCTCTTCAAGTCACTTGAGAGCACATGGTATCCTTGAGCTTGCTATCTTTGTCCCTCAGTTTAGATTAAAACTCTCTTTTGTATTCCAACATAAGCAACTTTAAAAAGGTACAAGGTCAACCTGTATTAAAAAAGCTTTGTGCTTCTATGCAGCCCTTTGAAGCAATGCAAAGTGGGACGTTTTCCTCCTATTAGTCAAATAAGACTCTACTGTGAAGGATTATCATCTGATCTTTGAGACCAAAGCCTAGGCAACAGCTCAAAGGCCTAGATACTCAGTAATTTACCACCTCATTCTAAAACTTGTAGTTGCCCATAAGATGCACAAAACAGATCACATGCATCACGCATCCAATACAAATGTCTCAGGTCTCTAATTTTGAGAACTACTGGTGAACAACGTAGCATAAGAATTTTTGCAAAATGATTCAACCAGTAATTCAGAAAGATGAATGAAATCGAGTCAAAAGATGTACCAGCCAAAATGCCCCCGAACCACGTATTTTTCTGCTAATCCTCCACATGGGATAATCACTTTCTTACAAGTGTCTTAAGTTAGGCTGAAACAGTTAATTGAATATTAAGATTATTTCTTGTACAGACATCCATAGTGAAATTCTCCTCTTATTTATGCTAGTACAGTTTCTTGCAAAAACAAATTCTGTTTGCAGATGAGAGAAGGGTGACGATGGGTGAATTTGTCAAGGCAGAGCACTGGACCAACCCTGCTTCCATAGCTTCAGCCAGCTTGATTGTCACTGCAACTATCTTAAATTTCCTTAGGCAGTGATTAATGGCCCCATGTCAATATACTCCAAATGCTAGAACACTGCACTGCTATAAGCTGAACTGAAGAAGCTGCTTCTAGCCATAGGTTAACATGTTTTATTACTTATAGAAAGGATTACCTATTAACAAATGTTTAATTATCAAGAATAGTGTGAGTACACTCAAATCACTTGACAAAATATGAATATTTTTTTTCAATGACATTTAATAAAAAGCATTACCTACTCTCACACTCATTAGGCTTGTATTTAGGCTCAGTTCTCCCCGGTAGTGAAGTGAATAAGCATTAAATACATGTAATAGTAAAACATACCATTATCGGTTATCACTGGAGTAGTTAGATTGCAGAAACAGGATGACTTATTCAGCACTACATTTTCATAAAATATTTCAACAGGTTTTACAATTTTTATAATACAGGAAGTAAGGATTTTGCTTATGCTTGCAGACACAGCAACCTATAAAACAATAAAAACAAGAATACAACAGATTTCTTCTAATAGCTGTTAAGTTGTCACCTTGTCTTTATAGAAAACTACAACCTAGGAAATGTACAAAATGAAAATTTTTGTGGCAGAAGCAGACAATTCACTAGGCAGCCTCTCAAAGGAGAGGGCCTCTCCCAGCTGAAGAAGCAATACAGAAAGAGTCCTAAAAGGGACAGCATTGCATAATTCCAGAAATTAAATGGATCTGTAAGGTATGTTAGGGGAGCAATCTGGAATAATTTTGGATTTTAAACCAAGAATTTTGCTGTAACAGTGTTACATGCTGTTACAGTCCCTTAAAAATATTTGAGCAAGAATGTACAAATCCGCACAGAGAGACAACGTTTGCATCCATAACTGAAGTGCACTTAATTATGAAACGGAGTTTGTCTTGTAATGAATTATCCTTTGTTTCTGGCTGAGAGCGCTTTACAAATATGATCACATTAGTGCATTCAATCAGGAAACCAGAAACAATAGCATGCAGATTAAGTGGCCAGTCACAATATTTGATAATCAAATACTCAAGGCTGTGTGTGCTGCGAACAGATACTGAATAAATACTAATATCAAACACTTAAAGATGCATTTGTGTTAGCATATGTGTCCCAGTGACTGTTTTGTAACTTGTTACAAAGCTCAGAACTTACATAATGCACTTGATATATAGTCACTGGAAATAATAAAATAGCTGATAAAGTGAGATAACAGAAACGTTGCCTTTGTCAGTATAGTGAATTTCTGACTCAACATCATGAAGTATAGCTTCAGGATACATTTTATAGGAGAGGAAGAGAACACCTATCTGACTGACACATTCAACTTACTGGGATTTCCAATATATTTGCCAGTTGTTGAGATAAGAGGGACTAATATATGGAGCATGGTGACAAAAGAAGGGAAGCTGCAATAAGAGACAAAATTGCACATTTTCAGTCACAGTAAACAAACACACATAAAACTGGGTGTACATACCTGATTTTTCGTAGGGAAACTTGGCAGGATTTCCAGATCTTTATCAGGTGCATGCGAAATGTTATACCAACCCTTTATGCTGTTTGAACGTGCACAGTTTTCTTTTAATGTGCACCTAAAAGTAAACATAAAATTATACTAGCCTCCTTATTGTGGCTTTGACTTCAGACTTATTTACTTCAACTTATTTGATGTTATTGATTTTTTACAGGAACACTATTGATTTTTTACAGGAATATGGGTATAACTGCAAAAAGCTTCAGGAAAACAATCAGTAAAATCTTCTGCTTATCAAAATAAATTACAATGCATTGATATATGCTCTAGGGTCCTGATGAAGTCAATGGGACTCAAGCAAATATTAGATGCTTGGCCAGTAACAGTAGACTTGGTAGCCTGGGATGCAATTCATCACCCCCAACTTGATTGCTCCATTGTACAACTCTAGATCTGACCTGCCCAGTTCCCTCTACACTCAATGGGGAGAAATGCGCTCTTTCAGGGTGCAATTCACCTAACTTATCTCAGACATTCATACAAAAGTGAAACGAATCCCACTAAAGCTGTTCATTCTCTCCAAACAGTATAAGAGGAGATGGGGGTAAAGCTCAGATGTAGAGCTATGCTGCAAATGTGTAAGTTGATGAGATGCATCCTTCCTAATCTCCTCTGTCGTCCACTGATGTGAATGGTAATCTTTCCCTTTCATGTCAGTGCACTTGGTTAGAATCAACGGGTTTGAAAAGGTAGTTCAAAATAGATTTCTCTGTCTTCAAGAATAAAATCCATTTCAGAAGTAAGATGGCACAAAGTAAATAAAAATGTTATAGATGCCAAACTGTAGGAAATGGAAACTACACAACAGAAAATTAAGGAAGAATGAGGAAACACTGGGATATACAAGTACTACAAAAGATTACACATATTAAAAACACATAAGAAAAAGAGAACATAGGCATATGAAAAGGATGGACAATTACCAAGTTTGAAAGGTGAATCCTTAACATACTGTCTGCTGTGAGCAGTTAATGAACAATCCATAGATTAACTCCAAGTAATTTCATATAGCTAGCAATTAAAGACAAGCAAGTGCTAACTGCATATATCTTAATATTTTAATATTAAGATTGAATATTTATAAATAAACATAACATTTAATATTGGTTTAACAATACTACTTTTCTACCAAACGTAGAATTGTGTATAGCTTCAATCATGTGGTCACTGACATGTGCCTTAATGAACTATTCCTTTGCTAAAAACTAGAAATGAGTGTGTACTTGCAAAGCATGGGCCTTTTTCATGAGGAGTTCACTGCACAAACATATTTCACAAACAATGTGTTTTCTCTCCAGAAGGAGTAACACAAGAATGACTTCTGAGAAAAATATCCACTGCTTTCCAAAATGCCCGAAATAACCCCACAAACCATAGAAACCATAAAGCCATCGTCTCTGTAGATCAAGATGTTGGCAACTGGAATGCAGTTAAGCACAAGGTCACTTCCTTTGTAGTCTAACTCAGGAAACTGAGTTCCTGCTGCACAAGAACCTGGTGGGGCTTTGCATCCGAATACATTCAGATCATAACTATACTGTAAGAAATTGGGACTGTGCCTGACATATTTCAGACTGTCTGAACTAGGACAAATTTCAGTCTCATTTATCTCTCTCTTCAGCTTACTGAGATCATGAAGGTCCATTAGCACCACAGTTTTAGAACCGCAGAGCATGGGATCTGTCATCAATAGGTGCGCATAAACCAGATGCTCAGGTATGTATGGGTACATAACTCCCACTGGCAATGACGCATGGGAGAGAGACATCCTATAGTTTCTGACAGGCTGAGGATCATAATGTTGAAGATGCAAGGCAACACACTTGCAATCCCTGGCACTAAATAAGTGTATGCATTTCAGTGACACTAATATTAAAATATTAAAAAAGAAGACTGTTTATAAAGCTGAATATTTAAAACTGTCGTAGGACAAAGTTATTAGCCTTCTTAGACTGCTCAGGGAGCACAAGCACTGAACTTGTTTCCCTCATCTACAATGAAAAACCTAAGTTTAATGGCAAAAGATGTAATGCCACCTAGGACCCAGGGTCGTGCTTGTCTTCATGCCAGGAAAAATGTGTCTTTTGTTGCTCTAAAAGCTGACCTCTAACGCTCAAATGATGCACTGTGGAGAATGGTCATTTCACAGGTCATTCATTGCAAAGGGGGCAGCAGAGCTTCTGATGCCCCTCAGCATAAATTCTCACAACCGTCCTGCACAGGCCAAGAGTAACTTGAATTCCACTCACCTAAAGATGAGGTTATTTCATTGTGTCCCTATTTTTAGACAACTGATATTGTTTGCAAGCACGCTGGAAGGAATATAACAGATAAATATTATTTGTGAACCACAAAATTAACATACAGACTCAGACAACTGCTAAGTCTGGCTTTCTTGGAAAGGTGGGCTGGACCAGACCCTGTACAGATATGAAGGTATAAGGTATGAAACCCTAGGATCAGATTTCAGGCACACATAGATATGTGCACAGACAAAAGCAGAGTCAAGGATCTTTTTTACTTTTCACAGCAAGCTAATTCTTAACACTACTAAAGATTCCTCTTCATAATTGGAATTGAGTACTTCCTATTTCATTATGATAACACGATACCTATGCATACTGGCTCATTCATATTTACTTAACTCTCTGCTTCACTAATCTTGTATTAACTACAGATCCTGCTGAGTTTGCCTTCTCTGCCTTGCTAAAGCATACTGATTTCCTCGTGGAATGAGAACGTGGTTTCAGAGAAAGTTTTGGCTTCCTTTTCCAAGGTACCAGCCCCCAAACGAAGTCCACAGATGTCACACACACTGACCAAATTCAAAAGTAAGTCTGGTCATGTCAGATAACTATGACATATTCTGTTATTTCCATATGGAAAATACATGTAAAACATCAGTGTCTTGTATTGGAATAATTTCAGGATACTTCAGGTAAATCTAATTCATCTATAGAAAATCTATAAACATTAAGAGAAATCACACAATGCTAGGACTAATTGTTTTGAATGATTGTAAGTGAAAAGGAAAATTCATATATTTGTCCCTATGGAAGAAAGAGTAGAAATAGAAACAGTAGAAACATTTTGTTTCATTTTGTTTTCACTTGCAATAAGATGTGCAGATTTTTTTCATCAAAACCCTGGATTTGAGTTCACACGATCTTTAAAATGAAGCACTGCTGGTAAGTTTTATTTTAAAAATGGAGTGCATATTTAATATAAAATTTATTTCCCAGTAAGAATACAAAATATATAATCTATCTCAAAATTATTATGGAATATATTGCTTTAGTGGACATGTATGGACTTTGATAAAACACTGGCTAAAACCATCTTCCGCCTTTTCTAAAGCTTTACTCAGAGCTCTCTCTTCACAAAACCAAATATTTAACAATGCTAAGTGCTTAACAGTGAAAAATTATGTGGGTGTTTAACGGGATTCATATTATAGTAACTCATTTTTTCTCCAAAAGAGTAAATTATTTCTGTTTCAACCAGATGGAAACTTTTGGTGATTCCCCTGATAAAGAGGGGATTTAATGACTAATAACTGTTATTCGCAAACTCTTTATAAGGTAACTAAAAGCCTGAAAAGCTTTTATGTAACTGTAACATGCACAGTTTCTAACAAGGTAGGAAGAGCACACATTACAGAATAAACACCTACTCTTCTAATAACTACCTTAGCAAACACAAAGTAGCAGGTTCTCAGCAAAAATCAAGGTAACACTGAAACAAACCAAATTGGGTAGTATTAACCTTCTAAAAGAAGGCTACTAGCGGAATTGCTCAAAAATCAATCTTACAAACACTTTTGTTTAATGTTTTAATCACTGATGAACTGGCATAAAAGAAGGTCTACACTGTCGACATCTGCTGATGACACAAAGTTGGGAACATTACCATGCAGAGGGAGACAAGAATATCACACAGGAGAACTTGGATAATCTTGAAATGGGATGACATTTCAGAGCATAAAGTACAAGAACATATACCTAGAGCAATAAAAATCTCACAACCCCTATGTGTTATAGACTGGAAACTCATCAGTTGGAAAGAAAACCAAGAAAGAGAAGGACCTGGGGGCATTATTTGATCATAGGTGACTGTGGCCCATCAATGAGATGCTGTCATGAAAAAGACATTTGTGATCCCAGGACACATTAAGTAAGGTGCTTCCTGGCCAGACTGATTAAACACCACTGAGCAAAGCACAGCTGAAATCTCTTCTGGAATACTGTGACAGTCCTGGCCATCCTTATTTTAAAAGGGTGCAGAAACTTCACAGAAGGGCTACTGGAGTGGAGTTAAGAAAGGAGTGTCTTACGTGCGAGGATCTTAGTGAAGTTAGCTGTTTTAGCACACCAAAATGAAAGTGAAAAAAGAGACTGCTTTCACAAAAACATCGAGGAGATAAATGTGAGGGAGGGGGGAAAACCTGTCTAAGCCAAGGTTATGTGAGCACCAGAACAAATGAGTATAACCTGTCCATGAACACACACGTGATGAAAATGAGCAGATGGATTTTTAACCAGCAGAAAAATGAGACTCTCAGATAGCCACACAACCAGGGCAGGGAGGACAAAAAGCCTATCTGAATTTAGGATGGTCCTTGATAGTTTATGAATAGGTTTACATGATGTGGTTGCTTGGAATTGCCAAGACTAGGCTTGATGACTCAGGAGTTTCCCCAGTCCAGGCCAAAGATGTACAACAGCTTTCCAACCTGCTTCAAAGAAAGCAGCAAAACTAATGACTCGAATGTGAGGATGAAGTGTTTAGAAAGAAATTTTGCTCTGGCCTAAACCGAAGGCTGTGGTTCCAAAGCAAGGAACTATGAATATTAAAGACAAGCGAGCACTCTGCCCCCATTCTCACACGCAAGATGCTCCCAGCTATTAAGATGCTTCAAGCACAAGTATACAATTTTCTCTCTCAATCAGTCTGGAAAGCAAAAACATCAGTTCTAAAACCAAAATAATTTCTTCTTCTTAGCCCAACATATATTTTATGGGTAGATCTCAAAAATCTGAGGGCTAACACAGTCTTTAAAAGGTGCAGAGCTCCCCTTCACATGACAATAATGAGCCCCACTTTTATGGCTATGACCGATTCCATAAAAATTCAGTAGATACAATCTTGATGTTGAATAGCCCCAAGCCAGTCAAAATGTAGACTGACTAATAATGCATTGCTTTTATATGAAAGTCCAAAATACCAAAAAATACCTTTGTTTCAAAGAACACCACCCACAGTAGGGATCCTTTGCAGATAAGCATTCTTGCTCAGAAACATATCTACCACAATTTGCAACTGGTATTCTTCTCACCTAAAACCAAAGAATGCAATAATACACTGAATTAAAATAGCCTCTATGAACAGGGAAATTGAGGATTACCATTAAAAATCTGACAGCAACCAAGCATGATCCCTTCGGGAAAGTTTCCTTATGGACTCCCCTCTGCCAGAAGACCTTTGGATAGAAATATTCAGCCTATTTTACACACGCTGTATTTTGCCATCCGATGATGAAACGCCTCTGACAATGACAATTTGGTTCCACTACTCAAAGGCCAGCATGGACAGATTAATGCAAGAAAGACTGATTAGCGCAGTGAATTATAAATAACAATAGAAAGGAAGTATATTTTACAAATAATGCTCTGCTTAGCAGAACACCATTTTCCTCTCATCAGAACTGAGATTTTGAAATGACTGATGAAGGTACATCCAAAAATTCATGCACAAAACAAAATGCATCTGTGTTTGCATCACCATGTCAGGTTACTGCATGTGCACACTAGAACAAACGCATGCAACTACTTAGCATGCACGAAAATGCCATTTCAATAAGTAAATGTAGGTAATTGTGGCTATATTGTATGTAGCTATACTTGTATATTCAGCTTGAATATCCTAGCCAGCCATTTTCAGAAAAGGAAAGGAAAAAGAAAGAGAGAAAGCTGATTACAAATACTGAATACAAATACAAATGATGTTATTAATAACAATGCTAATTAATAATCTTAGTAAGAAAAATATTCTTAATTCAAATTGTTTTTTTAAAAGTTTGCTAGAAATAAAAGCTCTTATATTTTGTGAACAGAAACAAGAAAGCATGGCTTTCTGCAAAACTATATTTACTGTTTTCTCCAGCCACAGCTTGTAAAATTCAATTTATCTGAAGGTGTGAGATAATCTGTTCAGAAACCAGCCAACATCATAGACTGCTAGCAAGTCAAAAGAAAAGACAGCGTAGAAGCCTTATTTAAGCTCCAAGAGATGATCCGAGAGAGGCATTTATTCCTAAAAGCTGTTGTTCCTCTATAACAACTTGCTCTTTTACCAAAGCTAAAGAAAATGCAAGTCTTTACTTTGAATATCTACATATACTTTTGACTGAAATCTTGATTCCTTCCGCATTTGTGATAGATGGTTTATACCAGTCAGGAGTTCTCCTACCAACTTACCCACTCTCTCAGACAGCAGGCTAAAATGCTATGTTCACTGCTGGAAAAGTGATTTTATTGTAAATAAAGGTAATCAAGTGCTGGGTGAAATTCTGTCCAGCTAAGATGGACAGCCAGCCCTTATGTTTTCACTGCCATCTTCCCTGCTGCTGGCGAGACAAAGGAATTTGCTCAGTAGCTCTGCTGCAGGATGTGCTGCAACAACTGCACCGGCTCCTGGGAGCCGCTCTCTGCTCGACATGCAGCGCTGGCACGTTTGCTCGCATGCAGTAGCTCCCAGCAGCTGCTGAACTCCTTGGCCTCACTACGCATACATGTTAATCGCTTCTGATTGTGCTTTTGGTTTGGTTTGGTTTTCTGCAAAGCCTATGCCTAACTGAAGACGATGAGCATTTGATCATTGATTCCAGCAGAACTAAGACTTCAAACCCATCTCTCAAATTAAGAGATTTCTCAACATTAGAAACTCCGTAACTGACTAGCAAACCCTGACCTACCAACACCTGGATGGCTAATTCAGAGGAACTCTGTCTCCAAAGAGCCTGCAAGTTTTGTTAGCTACCTCCAAGCTTGATTCTGCACTATGCCCCCAGGAAAAAGAGAAACAAAGACCCTCTCGACAGAATGACATAAAATAAGCATGGGATTAAGGGTGTTGCTGGATCATAGCAACAGTGGGCAGCACCAAGACAGTGGAAGCTCTTCTGAGCTCTGCAGAAGTGCAGCCCAAACTTAGCCAACATAATCAGATATTAGATGTAAACTTGGTAACTGCAGTTTAGGTATGTAAGGTTTAACTCTGACCCAAACTGATGCTTCACTTATAAAGTGGCAGAAATCCTTAAAGCAGAAGTTTACTTGAATTTATTTTATTTAATATTGTGCTTACCTTATTGGCAGAGGACAGATAGATGTAGTTGTTATCTATGGGATCAAGTCGAAGTTTGGGGAAAATGGAGGTTTCTTCCTTAATTTCATATAAAACCTCTGGGCAATTAGATTCCATATCATCTTTAAGAACAGCCTAAAACACATGAAATTAAGTTATTCACAAGTCCTTTTATTGATCAGTCAGCATTTTAAACAGAAGCCTAATTTCACCTACATCAGAACTTCTGAGACGATTTACTGTGCCCTGATTCAATTCACCTGCTGCGTTGACTCTCACACCACAGAAAGATGGGGGAAAAGACCACCAGAACAGAATTTCCACAAAATCCATGTCAGACACATTTTGCCCTGAATCTGGTACTGGTTTAGTGTATGAAACATCCCTCCTACCAAGTATGTTCCTGATTGATGCAGAAACTCAATGTGGAAGAGATGCCTATATCCCAGAGTCATAATGTGTTAAGTACTCCTATGAATGGAGAAGAAAGTTTTAGCCTTCGGAAAACAAATTAAGATCCAGACACTCATAATGTAAAGAGGAACCTACGCAAGTTACTGACAACTGTCTTCAGGACAGAAGTTTCTTTGTGGCTTCTGTGAGTATACATCTGAGGTGGTATTTCTTTTTCTTACCTTGCCCAACTCTACAGTTTTCCACCATCCTTCACCCAGAATTCAAGACAACCAGAGATCACAGAAACTTTATTTTGCAAGTTAATAAGCACACCAATTTCATTTTTCATTATTAAAAGCATGGTGAAAAAAATGGGCGAAAGCTTTTCAAGCTCTCTACTATATTATTCTCCAACTGCCTGCTTAATAAAAACAAAAAATGAGGGTCATCCTTTGCAGTGTACGCAGGAAATGCACATTTCTGTTTTCTTGCAAAGCCCTGAAAAAAATGAAAGCATAAAATACATTTGACTGGATAGCTGAAAAGTTTGATAATGAGATGACTTTCACTTCCAGGTGATTGGTTTAAGCTAGCGGAGGTCAACTATTCAGAAGCTAAGGCAAAATGAATCTTGACTTTTCTCACTTTTCTCTCTAACAGACAGGTATTCACATCACACAGGCTAAAAACCAAATAAATATGCTTCCAAAATCTAACAATATTTAATATTTCTACTGGAAAAACAAAGCAAGGAAGGAAACAAAAGACAGAGTAACTGAGAACTCCACAGTCCATAAATTGATACTGTAGGCATTAGTAGCTTAATGAAATGTTTCCGTGAATTTTAAGCAGGGTACATAATTGCTTTTGAAAGTCATCTTGCTCTCCAAGTAACAGTACAGCAGTTACTTCATAGACAAACCAAAAAAAGAAACAGAGATTCAGGGGATTATATCTGTTTATAACACAGTGCCTAAACCAGGAAACATTTACCCACTCGAACAGAGCAGCAGCTGACGGCGAAAGGAAGAACTGCCACACCCAGCTTACCTTCAGTAACTGTCCATCATCTGTCCCCAAAAACAGAACTATCTGATTCAAAACAACTGTGCCATAAACAGCCACTAATCCAGAGTGAATCAAGGTAGGTAGTTTCTTGATTGATCGTGCCTCCTGAAAATCAGATATAAGAGAAAGCTATTACAAAATCATTCACCTATACTGAAAAACAGAAAGGGGGGAAAAGGAAGAAAGGGGGGAAAAGGAAGAAAGGGGGGAAAAGGAAGAAAGGGGGGAAAAGGAAGAAAGGGGGGAAAAGGAAGAAAGGGGGGAAAAGGAAGAAAGGGGGGAAAAGGAAGAAAGGGGGGAAAAGGAAGAAAGGGGGGAAAAGGAAGAAAGGGGGGAAAAGGAAGAAAGGGGGGAAAAGGAAGAAAGGGGGAAAGAAAGGGGGGAAAAGAAAGAAAAAAGAAAAAAAAGGAAAAAAAAAATTAAAAAGAGAGGAATCCCTGGAAAGATTCTCAGAGAACTCAAGTTTAGACAATACTTCTGGTAACGTTTTAATTCTGACACAGTTCCAGAGCAACATATCATTGAAAATGGCACGTGAGACATGAAACTACTTGTTTTTTATACATGGCAACTGGTCACGACTGTGATAGAGATTACATCTACTGCAGCTAAATCACTGACCTCAGTGGGAGACAGACTTGGCCAAACAGCAGCAAGTTGCTTTGCAACAGCATTTTAATTTTTTGGGACCTAATGCCCTGGGCTTATTCTGAATTGTCAGTTCTTCTCAATGAAGCCATGCTTTGCCATCACCTGATTGCATCTACCATGAAGGCTACAGATACACTCTGCAACCACTTTTAAAGGCATGCAAATATTCTGGAGAAAGGAGGCACTTCAAACACACAGACTTTTATTTTGTGTGCGTGTGTCAGAAAATGTGGAGCTTCATCCCCCCCTTTATCATTTCCTGCTTGACACTAGAGGAAGTTGAGATTTGCATACTACATAAATATAAAAATGAGATAAAGCAACATAAAGTTCACGTTGGGGAGAACATAAATGTACCCGTGTGAACTTTAAAATCAACACGTTACCTACAATTCTCTGTCCAAGCTGAAGAAAGTTGTGACAAGCGTGTAAGCAGCTCATGAAAGAAAACATCACACAGGAAATCCCTGTACCTTGTGGAAGGAAAAACCAAAGTAATCCTGACTGTAGGTGATCAAGTGCTGAAAGGAAGCCTCGATGTGTCAGAATAAGGTCATTCACCAGGTGAGAGCTGGTCTCTGCCCTAAAATCCCTACAAACCCAAGTATCTCCCTAGCAAGCAATACCTCAGTTTTGCAGTCCTGCAATTGCTTTAAGTCAATCTCCATGGCAGATGCTGCCAAAAGTGTGATCCCACCTGCTCTTCAAACGGATCCAACCCCAGCCAAGCTCTATCTCCCTTTCCCATCTATCAGTTTAATGTTTTCCAGTGAGCTTGGTTAAGGAAATGAGATGCGCCTGGAAAATGGTCTGTAAATCCATCTACCTACCTACCTACCTACATTTTCATTTGAGCCATTCTCCTCCTCACGTGAACATGTGGCTGCACAGATGCCAGTGCTGGCACAAAGGAGCAGCAGGCATGGAGAGGTAGGGGGAAAAGCTCAGGCAGGACCAGGCCTTTTGGAACAAGCCCAGTAGGTCAGCTTACAGAGCCCAGAATCCCAGCCTCAAGGGCAGATTCCTAAACCTACAGGAACTCTCTGAGTGCAGGGAGCTATTTTGCTTTAATGCACAAGACAAAGTGTGAGAATGGACCATTAAGACTGACATTTTGCAGAAAGGTGACGGCATTTCTCAAAGTTATGAAGCAAATCCATAACACAATAACAGCTGAATTCAACTCTCTTGCATGCTAGGATGCTGGCTTAACCCCAGAAAGTCTTTCCACATAGAAATAATTTTTTTCTAAACTGCAATCCTAAATCAATTAAAATCTTTTTCAGTCATCTGAATTATTTTAATTAGCTTGCAAGAACAGCCACTTGGAGTAAAAGAGGACTTGATTAACTTCCATATTTAAAGATTTTTTTTTTTTATTTTTTTCATGCAGCATGAAGACAACGCAGGAGCTGTCATGTACTGGCACAGAACTTCAGTAAAACCCACTAGGCATGAGACTCCACTACCATGGATGTCTGTCTTAGATATGGGGGCGGGAGAGTGACTGCGATCATTTTAAGCTGGAAGAAGTTAACTCACTTTTTTATTAGATCAGAAGGTAACAAAACTCCAGTGCTGGTGCACACAGTGAGCCTTCACTCAGGCTAAGGAACAAGAAGTTGAAGCTTCCAGACTTTCATCTCCACCAGAATTAAGACTTTTTTTTCTGCAGTGCACCCTACAGTAGTGTAAGGAAAAACAAACCACTCCAGGTTCCTCGCAGACTCTGCACAGTAAGATCACAGAAGAGCGGGGGACTCACCCAGTCTCTGAAAAGCTTTGCTGCCAGATTTTATTTTGACCCACATACTAGTAAAATAACTAGTGTCATATCAGTGCATCCTCCTCTTCTGACTGAAGAACCAATACTGACAAGTGTGGAAGCCTCCTCCCCTCACTCTGCTTGCTAGAGGGAGGGTCAATGCGACATTGAGCTTATACAGATATGAAGAGGGGGAATTTAGATGGTGGGCAGTCACAACAAAAATTGCCTTCTCTCTTTTGCAACCTATTTCTCCCGCTTGCCTGTTCCCTCCAGGGTGCAGCTGCTGCTTTCACCCTTCTGTCATCCCTTTTCCATGTGCATTTATTTTTTTAACAAGCTCTTTTACCTCTTCCACTATGACTAATGGGTTACAGCACTGTAGGGCCTTCCCAAGCTTTTTCTTTCACAGCTAAATCCATCCTTAAAATGTGTTCACAGTCTAAACTTTCTTCATACTTAAGAGTCACTCATCTCCATGATCATCTATCTGTCTATCCTGTAACATTATCAGGCTCATACAAAAACAAGAAAACCCAAAGAGAAGACAATACTGCTCTAGAAGACCTTTATTTTTTTAATTCTTCAGCTCTACCCTCTGTTCTATTATATAGTCCCCCAAAATCCTCACTGTGCACAGGTAAGCCTAGATCTCCTGAATTAACTTACATTTTGCTTTTAAGTTCACCCCCTATGCTGTTTGGTTATTGCCATGAAAGGTATTTACACTCATTTTCTATTTTGCATCTCATTTTCAGATTTATCTCTGTATGATTCCAGCTGCAGCAACCATATTTGCACTTCTACTTTCTGTCTTGATTTCTTCCTGATTATGCGTGCCTCAGAGGGAAGGGCAGCATTTTTAGCTCACGCAGCACTCAACATATTGCAGCTGGCCAAAAAGTAAAAACAAAGGGTTTGAGCATCAGCCTGAATGAACAGATGCAGCGATATAAAAGGCCACAAGAATTGCAAGCAGTGTATAGCAACAGCCAACACTGGAATGATACATAAATGTTTTTCCTAGAGGGAAAAAACTTCTGGAACTTCATTCTCCTTTCTTAATTTCACCACCCTTCAACCTCCTGCACCAACTTTTATCACATCAGAGGGTAACAAAGTGAAATATTGGTGCATGCAGTGAGCCTTTATTAAGGCTAAGGAATGAGGAGATGAACTGTTCCAAAATTTTATTTCCATGAGGTTTTTTCATTTGTGCATTGCATATCAATGCTAGGTGGACAAACCATCCCAGGCAAGCAGACTGCAAAAAAATCAGGGAGGATGACCAGGAAATGAGGAAATCAGGAGGATGACCAAGTCTTCACAGGGACCTTGCAGAGGCAAGATCCTGAGCCTCATAATGCAAGGCAGGAGGGACAGGCAGAGGCTATACTTGAGCAAGAGGTTGATGGAGACTCCTGAGATCAGGGAGGCTAGAAATTTGAGACTTCTTGCAGCAGCAGAAACGCTCCTTCTCTGCCCTTAGACTTGAGTTTACAGAATTGATAAAGTGTCCTAATAACCAATGAGGGAGAACAAGCTTAATTAAAGAAGGCTTTGAAACCAGCTAAGCTTGAACAGAGCATTAGCTTAAAGCAAGTAGTGGATGACCGTGGTTGGAGCTTCCCTCCTGTGAAAGATGAAAGCACACAACTGCTAAACCATCATGCTGTTACAACAGGCTGCTTTTTTTTTTTAGGGACACCAATCCATTACATTGCAGAGAGACTGCCAATGATTTTCTATTCTTTGGACCACGTGTTGCACATCCATGTGGACACCAAAGACATTGCCTGGTGCAGATCAGGACTACAGAGCTCTGGGGGCAAAGTGAAGGAGATGGGACCCCAAGCTTTGTGAACCCCATGGGGTCAGTGAAGGGTGATGCTCTTCTGGATTTGCTACTCACAAACAAGGAAGAACTGACTGGACATGTGATAATCAATGGCAGCCTTCACTGTAGTAACTATGAAATAGCCGAGTTCAGGATCCTGATGGCAGTAAGGAAAGAACAGCAGAGTACAGACCCAGGCTTCAGCTTGTTCAGGGAACTGGTTAGTGAGATCCCCTGAGAGGCAGCTTTGAAGGGAAATGGAGCTCAGGAAAGCTAGTACGTCTTTCAGGACAACCTCCTCCAAGCACAAAACTCAGTAAAATGAGCAGAGGTATCAGGAGATGGCCCCTAGCTAAGCAGGGAAGTCATGATTGAACGGCGATGCAGAAAAACGGTATAAAGGAGGTGGAAGCAGGAACAAGTGACTAAGGAGGAACTGCCTGGACATTTAGGGACGGCATTAGGAAAGCCCAAGCTCATCTGATGTTGAAACTGGCAAGAGATGTTATGGGCAACAAGAAGAGCTTCTACCAGCACATGAGCAATAAAAGAATAAACAATGAAAATGTGTGCCAGCTGCTGAATAGTCAGGTGATGCAGATAAGGCTCTGACTTCACGGGCAAGGTCTTGTGGTCCTTTGTACTTACAGAGTTCAAGAAGGAAAGAAACCAATACTGGAAGAGGATTAAGCCAGGGATGTCTTAAGAAATCTCAGGGGAACCAGATGGGATCTGTAGGAAGATGCTGAGAGACTGTCTGATGACACTGCTAGGCTGTTCTCTCATATTTCAAAAGTTGTGGAGATCAGAGGAAGTCTCCAACAAATGAATAAAGGCAAATACTGAAACCATCTTCAAAAAAAGACAAGAAGGATGACCTGGGGAACTACACATTGGTCAGTCTCACCTTTTCCCTGGGAAAATCAGGGAGCAAATCCTCTCAGAAGCCATTTCTAGGCACAAGAAGAAGAAAAAGGTGACTGGGAAAAGCCAGCCTGGATCCACCAAGGATAAATCATGCCTGACCAACGTGATTGCTTTCTGTGATGAAATGAGTCAATTTGTGGATGAGGGGAGACGTCATTTACTTAGACTTCAGCAAGGCTCTTCATACCATTTCCCACAGCATCCTTGTATCCAAATCGAGATGTTACAATTTAGACAGGGGGACTACTGGATGGGTGGAAAAACTGGATGGATCATCAGGCTCAAAGGGTATTGGTTATTGGTTTTTACTCTACCTAGACACTGGTTACACGTGAGTTCCTCACAGAACCTATCCTGGGACATGTCCTGCCTCAATAGCTGGAGGACAATAATATCAATAACCTGGAGGAAGGCACTGAAACCTTCTGGGTTAAGCTTGCGGATGACATAAAAATAAGATGTCATGCTTGAGTGCAGGGCTGCCATTCAGAGGGACTTAGACAGGCTGTAGGAATAGACCAACAGGAACCCCAAGAAATTCAGCAAGGGCAAATGCAAAGTGCTATACCTGGGATGGAGTAACCCCCCATGTGATGGTACAGACTGGAGAGCAGCTCTGCTGAAAAGGACACAAGGATCCTGGAGGGCAGTAGGCTAAACGGTGTATCCAGGCAGCAGTGAGGGTTAACAGCATCCTAGGTTGTATCAACAGGAACATAGCCAGATTGAGCAAGGAAAGTGATTATTCTCGTTTACCAGGCATGTGTTCAAGTTGCGTCTAGGATACCGCACTCAGCTCTGGGACCTGCACTACAGCACTTATCTTGATAAATCAGAGTGAGTTCAACGGTGGGCCACTGTGATGGTCAGAGCCTGGAGCACCTGCCTGACAAGGAAAGGCTGAGGGAACTGGGCTGGTTCAGCCTACAGAAGAGACAATTTCAGAGGAACCGAGCCAAGTTCTTGACTGAGGTGTATGCAGGAAAACAGGAGATAATGACACAAACAGAAACAGTGGAGGTTTCTCGCAGAGAAGAAATTAAAAAAAACATCACTGTGAGGACAATTAAGCAGAACAGGTTGTCCAGAGAGGTTGTGCAGTCTCCATCCCTGGAGGTTTCAAGATCTGACAGGACAAAGCCCAGAGCAACCTTGTCTGATCTCAGAGCTGACCCTGCTGTGAGCAGGGGGCTGGACTGGAGGCCTCCTCTGAGGTTCCTTCCAACCTGAACAATTCTGTGATCCCAAGGATGTGAATCCTCTGTTCAAGAGCCCCAAGGCTCTCTAAAGTTTTCGCTAAGAACACTTGGTGAAGCCAGATGACTAAAAGCAACTCTTTTCTTACTGACGTTGTATGACAAGTCTCTGATGGCTTACTTCCCACACCAAACAGGGATGAACTGAAAATTCATTGTAACCGGACAGAAATATTCACTCTAGAAACATTAACTCTAGAAATCTGTCAAACACCAGATGAAATACTAGCAGTCTGGTAATAAGCAGGAGATGACTTTACTACTAGAAAATTATTACAGGATCAATTTTGATACGAAATGATATTTAGAAGTCTGTAATTCTTTCCTTAAATACAAGACTATGAATCACTTTGGAATGAGCTACCACACAAATTCAAATGTCACTCCTGCAAATTAATGGCCGTGATTAAACTGATGTGACTCTGTTGATTTCAAAAACTCCTTTCAGTAGAGCTTACACCAGCTAAGATTTGTCCTAGGATTCCAAGCTATTCTCTTACCGAGGGGCATATACCAACCCACATATTTATCACCCACTGAAAAATGCAAAAATCCAAAGAACAGACTGTTATCTATCCTCACTTGCATTAAATAGCAGATGACAATCCAACCAAGAGAGCTTAGCATTCGGTAGCTATCACAGCTACTTAGCCCTTGCACATCATAAAATAAACACCTTAATATAAACTATAGCAACTTCTATCTGTCTTACAGGTATACGCCTAGTACTTTTGGGGATTTTCTCCCTGAAAAATTTAGAATCCTTTTCTTCCCATGCAACTTTTTTTAAGGGCAAAACTAATCTCTAGATTTGTCACTGAGGTTAGGTAATATCCTACAACTCTCTCCTGTTGATGTTCTCTAATTTGAGCACTTCTCCTACTCAGCTGCTTGGCTGCCAATCATAAGATCCTGTGATCACTGGGAGAGATCTGAGGTTCCAGTAGCTCCTGTTCAGCCATGGAACTACAGAAGGAAAGGCCTTCTTAAAGTTCTTAGCTACTGCAGCAAGTTTGTGACAAATTCCAGCATTTGTCTTATGTATTGCCTAAGGAGCTTCGATTTCGTAATTGTGATCCACCAAAAACATTTGTTAGTGCTCAGTCAGCTTTCTGAAAAGAAACAGAGAATGACATTTGGCAAATTCACATTCATTAAGTAAGGAAATTGTGAAGAAGGTGCACATGCAGGTGATGCTAGCGAGTCCATTAACGTGTACACCTCAACAGTGCGTATAAGCAGATATAATCAAAACTAAGAGGCGTGTGGATCAGAGGAAAACAAGCTGAATATAAAACTGCAAAACATTTTTAGAGTAGTGTCATCTAAGACACCGCTTGCCTCTTGCTAGTTACAGATCATGTCTCTGGGAATCCAGTATTATATCTGTCCAGAATAAACACATCCAACTAGGACAAAATGTTTTGTGCACACTACTGCACAAAAGGAAAACAGAATTAGCTAGTTCTCATAAGCAGAAATTCCACAAAATTTGTAGCAGTCACCTCCTTTTTGATAAAGTTGGTAAACAAGGATCTTGAAAACTACCGATTTTCAATGACAGGCTCGAATGCAACATTAAACCTTAATGCAAATGTCAACTTTGGCCTAAGTAGCAACGTGAGGCTAAAGAGATCACACGCCTACAGTGAGTTCCTACAGGATGCGGAGCAATTTGGTTCCAATCCAGTGAAGTACTCAAGTTCACGCTTAACTTTAAATGCTTGGGCAGTTCCCCTGAAGATGATGGAACTACTTCTATGCCTAATGTTAAATATGCCCTTAAGTGCTTTATTGGGTCAGGGCCAAAAACCTCAGTACCTTACAGGAAGGAGTTCAGAGTAAAACATGCATCAATAGCATAGCAGGGAATTCAGGACCACAAATACCTCAGGCTAAGTCCCTCTAGCAGTGTACTATTGAGAAGCACAGTGCCAAACACGGTGCAGATACAAGCAGCTGTGTGAGTACAGACAGGTAAGAGGATGTCTTGCCTAAAGGTAATCAGAATAATTACAGAAATCTGAAGAATGACAGTATCAGAAGGAAAACAAACTGCCACTACTCCCTAACGTATCCTCTTAACTATAAAGTGTATTCCTGCAGTGAAAAAAAAAATTTTTTTTTCAGTTCCTACATAAACTGAGCCTGTGGCTGTGATCATGGTCAGCATACCTCACGTCATGCCTGAGCTTCAGAATTTAAGTGTACCCAGCAAAGAAGAGCAAGACCCGTAGCAACCCCACAACTCACGGCATCCGCAGTGCAGAAAAAAAAAACATATTAAAGCTGAACTACATGCATTTATTTCTATGTTTATGCACCATAATTAGCTTAAAAAGGGAGCATAATTAGCCATGTAATGTTATAGGTCTTATTACTACATAACACCCAGATGTCCTGCCATCTCACAAAATATTAAAATACCACTTTCCCGACAGTGGTAAACTGCAGTTCTTGGTGTGCCAAAATGTCATGATTAATAACACCACCACAGTTAGGGACATAATGTTAAGTAAGCAATCCTTTAAATCATTTTTAAAGTTGGGATTCTTCAGCATTGTAGCCAAATACATTTGCAGGAGGGACGAGCCTTTTGGGACATGAAAGTAACTCTGGAGTCACAGGAGCCTGATCTGAATTAGATCAGTCCCTGAACAAGTGGATTACTGATTTTTCATATTCAGGCACCAGGAGGCAATGGGGATGGGGGATTGAGAGGAACACCAGCGAGACAGAAATACCCGTTGCACCTTAGGTGCATTATCTTAACTCTCTGAAACCCCTAAGACTCTTCTGGAATTTCTAGTGTGGGGCTTTAGAAAGTGTTTATAAAAAGGATCTGCTGCCTGCTTTGCGGGCTCAGAAAGCACCTCGCAAAGAAACCTCACGAGTCATTAGGAACAAGGAATACAAATTAAAAATCCAACTAGCAAACAGGTATTTTGGGATGAGGATAAGACTTCAAATTCATTCAGCAAGTTTGTCTTGCGAGAGCACAGAAATCGTGCAGTAAGCTATAGACTGGCACTGGGAATCAAAGGATTGGCTCTGGCTCTGTTGCGAGAGTTTCACTGTTTTACTTCAGCACAGTTGTTTCACCCACACAGGGGGTTCTCATTCATAACTACGTCCTCTAACACTGGCAATAGCCTCGCAGCTCAGGAGGGAGATAAGCAGACAATCACACATGCCTTCCAGTAGTTTGCATTTGGAAGAATCTTGGCACTGGGCTTTGCTATGGGCTGGATTTGGGAAGCCAAGGAGCGACAGTAAGTCTACCGCATTTCTTTCAAGGAGTTTCCAACAAACTCCCACCGTAACACAGCACGGATTCAGGGGTTAAGCCGCAAAGTCCCTGGGTGGCGGGGAAGCTGCAAAAGGCCAGGGCTTCCTTTATGATGGCTCGCTTGATCCCCTGCAGTCGTCCCTGATACTTTTCAGTGTTGTTCCTTTTGCCACAGCTCTGAAAAGACTTCTGAGCGTGACTTAAAAGCATGGATGGGCCTTGCAAAAGCACCTTCTTCTCCTGAATTACATTTTTAGCTTCTTGAATTTCATTTTTAGTTCATTTCCTTACTAGCTACCGAGGCCACAGCAAAGCCGGTAGCCTTGCCCACCCTGCCCTCTGTGTGCACAGCTCGCCCTCAAAAGGGGGAAGGAGCTGAAGAGAGAGTGTTAGAGAAGTAGGTGACCAGGGGATCTCCATGAGATACCACTGCCTGTGAAAATGTAACCACTGCATCAACAATGACTTATTGCTCTCTCCTGCACGTACGGGTTTGGGGGGGGTGGGGGTGGCTGTGAGCCCTCTCAAGCAAGGCCAGTCCTGGGAGGTTTGGGAAACACCTACCACCAACCAACCAACCACAAATAACTGGTGAGCAATGTGGATAACAATGCACGCAGCCCAGTGCACAGGAGTCAATTTGATGGGCATTTTCTCATTTCTGACGTAGCTGCAATGACGCGAGATGCGAATGCACAGAATAAGGTTTATCTAAGCTGTGCGAAAAATGCCATGAAGTACGACCCATCCTTGAGAGAAAAGGGCGCACAGGGTGAGGAGCCCGAGACTCGGGCCTGACCCAGGACGCCCTCAGATGTCCCCTCAGACATGTCTTTCCCGGAATGCAGGTGGGAAGGACACTCCAGGATCTGGCAAGGGATCAGCTTTTTAGAAACAGAAAGTGCTGGAGAAATCATTAGGGCTGATGGAGCCAGGGCTGACACGCATAGCTCAGCAGGGCTCTGAAGTTCCCTGCGAATTTCACCTGCCTTCAGGTCAGGGACGCCCCACGAGTCATGCACAGCGACACCAGCCACAACAACAACAGTGACAACAAGGGCGTGCAGGAGGAAAGCTTAGCAAAACGATGCCCAGACTTACACAGCCCTTCCCGTTCATCATGAAGTGCGTGAACGCACAGGCTTGCTCCTTCATCTCCTCCATCCCGAAGATGCAGACGGCAGTGGCGTTCCAGGCCTTGGCGCCGTGGTTGTGGTGGAAAACACCCACCCACCAGCCCCGCTCGCCCTGGCGGACAAGGCTGGAGGAAACGATGAGGCTCCTGCAGCCGCAGTCCAAATACACGTGCCCTTGCAAAGTCAGGCCACCC